>NW_026251736.1:0-414142 GCF_025024155.1 Gamsiella multidivaricata
CGATTCTTTCTTGGTCCCTTCCACCCACACTAGTATAGCGAATGGCCGACAACAAGCGGCTCAGGGTGTCTAAGGTCAGTCGGCGGCTACTGTACGATCGTTTTTATTTTTTCACGATTCACACTTCAAACTTCACATTTCACACCACATTTCACACTTCATCAATTGAGGAATATTGTCTATTCTTAACAATGCTTTCACTGCCTCCATAAACAGGCTTGCGACTCTTGCAGGAGGAAAAAAGTCAAGTGCGGTAAGTTAGTTTTCCTATTTGGCAGCAGCAGCAGCAGCAGCAGCAGCAGCAGCGAGCATGCTAAGACTGACTTTGTTTTTATTCTTCTTTTGGGTGCTTCCATACATAACTCAATAGATGCCATTCATCCGTTGTGCACCAATTGCGAGACCTTCAACTACGAATGTAAGCGGCAAAATATATTTTTTGTTTCTACTTGTTTTGAGAAAGAAAAGAAATTTCGTCCACTTGTAATGCACGGCGGTCTAGGCCTTCTTGCCCTTGACTAATCTTAAAGCGACAAGAGTCTGAACGGATCTGTTGTGCTGCAATCCCTGAGAATCCTTTGCTGGAGAGGGAGACTGACGATAGGCCTGCATTTCGTCTGATCGGAATAATACTACAACAATAGGCACATACAATGATCCGACCAAGAAGCGTGGCCCGCCAAAAGGTAAGGAGGAGGGAAATCATGCACGGAAAAGAAAGGCAAAAAAGAGAAAAAAAAGAATAGAAGGCCATTGCAGCCGCGACTGGCTACAAAGGCTGCGTTGTTCTGTATGCGATACAAATGTCCACTCTTTTTACTTCGCGACCTTATTTCCTCTCAAAACTCACTCACTGCATCTGCTAACAACCCCAGGCAAACTTGTCCCCATGATGACAGGTTATATCGAGGCGATAGAGGCGCGTCTCCATCGAATGGAAGGTCTCCTCGGTGGGCTTGTCAAGGACAAGGATCCGCGTGCAGAGATTGTCCGCGCAGAGCTGGATGCCATGGCGCGCGAGGCTGAGATGACGGGACTGAAGCTGAGGAGGTCCAAGGCGTACGAGGAGATCAACCATGTAAGCACGACATTACCGCTCTACTGGATCGAATCAATCCTTGATAGTACTTTTGACTGACACGCGTCTTTTGTGTTCTCATAGGCAATAGGGGGCTCTTCTACAGCTGCATTGTCCAGCACGTCGTCTCCAAAGGCCATAGTGGCTGCTTCAGGATCAGGATCGTCCTCGTCGTCATCACGGCCCCATAATCAACATATGCCTCAGCAACAGCAACAGCAGGAGCAACAACACCATCCACTCAATAACTACATGCCACCTAATCGCTCGGGGCCTCAGCAATCCACTCCTGGATACAGATCCCATGCAAGCACGCTATTGCACTCAGATACCAGCTCGAACCAGAGATCCGCTCCTAGTCGAACCCAGCCTCTACTTCAGCCATCACCAGTGACCTCTGCTCCCAGAGGCCAGTATCAGTCATATGAACACCCGCGTCATCCATCTTCATCTCAGATTCATCAGCGCCCTCAGCAGACGTTGCAACGACATCAATCTCAACCGCAATCTACTCTCGGGCCCAGTCCTCCATATCCAAAGCAGCAGCAGCAGCAGCAGCAGCAATACCAGCACTTGCCTCAGACCCGGCAACAAAATCAGCACATGTTGCAGCCTCAATACGGCCCGAGCTACGGAGATGCAGGAGTGTCAAGTTCGTCCCATCACGCCAGCTACACTGACAGCCGCGCACCGCTAAACCATTCTCGCCTAGGGTCGAATACTCTTCAATCACATCATCAGAGCCAGCCCTCGCGCGAAAGAGACCACCATCGCTCCAGTAGTGGACACAGCAGCAACAGTGGCAGTGGCAGCTTTACCATGGAACATTACTACAGTTATAGCAGGAATGGTGGCAGCTATTCCACGGACTCGCATCGTATGGTTACGCATCGACCTTCGTTGACAGCTCACCAGCTCTCGAACCCATTGACAGGGTATATGCATATCCCGGAAAATACTACAAAGGACGAGGCATTGATTCTGCCATCGCTCGATGTGATTGACCACCTGGTGGACATGCATTTTCGTTTCGTGCACCCAGTCCTTCCGATGCTACACTACAAAACTATCTCTGACCAGATCCATCGCAACGAATCGCCACCATCACACTTGCTCTTTGCAGTCCTTGGACTAGCCTCTCGCTTCAGCGATAACCCCACATTTCGCGCACCTCAGCCAGGACTCGAGCGACCTCCCTGCACGATTTTTTACGAACGGGCTAAGTATTTTATCAAGGATGAATACGACAATTCCCAGATTGCGACTGTTCAATCTCTCCTCTTGATGGCGATCCAGCAGATGGGGTTCTGTGAGAGCCAGCGCGCGTGGCTGTATGTGGGCATGGCAATTCGTATGGCGCAGGATCTGGGCCTCAACAAGGAATCATCGGACCAGGAACAAGCAAGGAACAGATTGCAATGCGAACTACGCAAGAGGACGTGGTGGTCCGTCTATGTAGTCGAGCGTCTTGTGTGTGCAGGGCTCGGAAAGTATGCTACAAGGACATACCGTGGCTTTGTAGCGTGCGTATCTTTGAATTGCGGTAGGCTAACTGACTGACATTGGATTTCTTTGTGTCAATCCTAGGCCCTTGGCTATCACCCATAAAGATTCTGAGGCGTCATATCCGCAATACGTAGACGACGAGGACGAGGCGACAGCGGGCAGATCATTAACAGTTCAGTCGACATGCATTTCCAACTTTGTCCATCTGATCACCCTGTCAAAGATCCAAGGCAATGTCCTTGAGTACATCAAAGCCAAATACGGCTCACCATCAAAATCGGATAAAGGCATCAGGACTCCCTGTATTGGATCAGAGCAGGAACAGGACTGTGGCGTGGATACCAGTGCGGCGCGGTTCTCTTGTCTAGACAAGTCCTTAACGCAATGGCGACAGTCTCTTCCGGAATCGCTGCAGGACCCAACAGCACAGTCTCCTCATTTTGGCCTTTTCCTTCATTTGACGTTCAACACCGTGATCATCCTGCTCCACCGACCTGAAGTGCCGAACTCTGCAACCTCAGCATCCTTGTGTGCACAAGCGGCAGCCACCATTTCTGATATCACTGAGATCCTGATGGACGCCAAAGCCCTGACGTCGATGTTCATCAGCTGTCTGTACGCCATCTTTTCGGCGGGCATCATCCACTTCATGAATATCCCCAGTGTCAAAAGGTCTGCAGCGTCCTCGAGTGCCAGCCCACTCACCTTAGTGCCCAGCGCACCACTTCCCAGCCACACCATGTCAGCCAAGACGAATCTGAAGCGTTGTATTGATGCTCTCAAGTTCCTCGCTAGTCATTGGGTCAGCGCAGCAAGGCGTGCTAAGATTTTGGAGGATCTCTTGGATTTAAAGCATGTGAGTTTGAAGGATCTCGAAGTCGATACATTCAAAATGTCGCCTGTGGGACCATCCTGGGCACTCGAGTCTCAATATAAGGAAGCACTCGTCGGACCACGAGAAGGTCAGGACAAACTGCGACAACAATGCCGGTCGAAAGTGATGGCGATTCACTCTTTATTGGCCAACGACGATGAGTTTAGAAAGATGCAGCGGCGTAGGAGCACGACTTTTGGGGACCAGGATGGCGATGATAACATGGAAGCCGATGGAGAAGAGTCATCCCAGACGGAGGAGTCAGAGATGAGGTCGCAAGTAGAGACGCCCATGAGCTCTGCCAACGCGAATGAATCTCCAAACTCAATCTCGCCCACATTCACCCGACCATTTATTGGACTGGGCGTCCAGTCGCCATTCTCGTCTCCGCCTTCAGCATCATCTCCAGCTTCTGTTCGTACGGAAAACAGCTCAGTTCAACAGCCCTCGGAGACGGACCCCTCAATGATGCTCGCCACCGTCAACCTCGGTCTTTCTGACAGCCCGGCAGTCGTTCAGGACAAAGCTCAAGCGGACATCAAGGCCGAGGGTAGCGTTGAAAGTTCAGGACTTTTGCGGCACGACAATGGCTTGCTTGTACCCGTGACCATGACCACACTGGCTCACGGAGGCACCTCTCCTTTGTTGAACACGGATTGTAAACTTTCCGTGACGAATGGAAAGAGCGCTGGTACAAACAATGCACCGAGCA
This sequence comes from Gamsiella multidivaricata, assembly GCF_025024155.1. Lineage (NCBI taxonomy): Eukaryota > Fungi > Mortierellomycota > Mortierellomycetes > Mortierellales > Mortierellaceae > Gamsiella > Gamsiella multidivaricata. The sequence goes on from NW_026251736.1 coordinate 4,171, forward strand.
AGCAAGGCGCCATGCTTGACCCCTTTTCCATGCCCAGTAGCATCGATTGGAACCGTGATCGGAGGCCCAGTGACAGCGGTGAAAGCGGTGCAGGGCACCAGACAGGATCTCAGTTCAACACGGTCTGGACAGTGGACTCATTGACTAATCGCACGACCGCACGCTCAGCTGTATCTTCGGCCATCGCCCCTTCAACCGATACGAAGCAGGACGAGCGCATGCCCGATAGCGATGGCAGGCAGATAGCATCGGCGACACCCAACACTTCGGCCATCGCTGCTCAGGCTCCCTCTCTCTACTGTGAATCTAGTACACACGCTTTTCCGGGGTCAAAATTAACGGATCGTGATGATCAGGATCTGGTCTGGAATGATATGCCTCCAACGTTAGGTCTGGACGAGTGGACTGCATATATCGGGGCCATGATGATGCGCTGGCTCTATGCTTCTGGCCAGTCCTCTCCACGTTCGACTACATCAGCATAGCACGTCTCTCTTTGGCCATATTATGCTCATGCATTGTACATTAGAAACTCTAGCAAGAAAAAATAATAATAGCAATGGAGCATCCGGCCAATACTGCCGTTCATCTCCATAATGCGTTCTTGCAACTCTTTTCTATCTTGTTTATTGATGATTATGATGAATACATCACTTCTAGGCTGGACCCTTCGCAACACATTCAGTTGTGCAGAACTTTCGCCCAAACTTGTCAAAGGGTGTCAGGTTGTCGAGACTCTTGCCACACGCGACGCACACGTTCTTGCCCTCCTGCACAGCTCTCCGAGTTGTCTCTGCCTGCCTTTGCACCGCCATACGTGCCTCCGCCGCAGTCGCTCGTCGTTCACGTTCCAGACGCATACGCATCTCTGGAGATAAATGTGTATTGGCCGCAGATATGCTAGCCATGTTCTTGGTCATGACACTAGACGACGCAGGTGAAGACGTTTTCGTCAAATTTTGGCCAACAGGTGCCGTGGGTCGACTGGCCTCACGGGTCTTTTTGCGGTCACGCTCGGCCTCCAGAAGCTTGCGTGTCTTTTCCTTGGCCTTTCTCTCCTGTTCCGCTTCCATTTCCGGGGTAAGTGCTGAAGGAACATGAGCCCCACCGATCCAGTCCCAGGCCTCGGGAAGAAGTGCCATGGCTCTCCTGAATGCGTTTCTTGTCTCCTTGTCCTTAGCAATATCATAAGCCGTGAATGATCCGGCCCCGAGCGCAGAGGATTCTTCTTCTCCTGCTTCCAGTTGGTTGCTCAAGGTCGAAGCCGAAGTAGTCGTAGGGTCAGCCAAATGTTTCTCAAGAAGCAACTTGACCACCTGTGCCTGACCATGATGAGACGCCAAATGCAGAATTGTTGGTGTCCTTCGAATGTCGTACTCTGTGCTTGTGGTGAGCGGCAAGAGCTGAGACACATCGATTCCATGCTTCAGCAATTGACTCGACATGGCCTCTGCACGCCCCTTCTTCACAAGCTCGATCAGCTTTGCCAGCTCTGGCGATAGATCTGGTACAACAGGCTCTTTCTGAATATCACCCAAACCGTCCTGGTCCTTGGCCGATTTGGCATGCGAAGCACTCAAAGCCCTCTCCAGTGCCTCTTGTTCTGCCGCCTCCTTGCGCCTCAGTGCGTTCTTGGTCAACACGGACACCTTGACGGTCGTCAGCTCCTGGTATGCGCGTTTGAGCTCCGAAAGTGTGGGCCTTCTTGTCATAAAGGGAATGGATCGAAGGCGTCCCTGGCGTTCCGCGGCCGAAATCACAGAGTTCTCGTAGAACAGCACACGGCGATTGTTTCCTGGAGAGTGAACAAAGACACACTCGCTCTGCTTGATCCAATGCGACCAACCGTCCAGCAGCTCACGGACCTCGAGTTTGAGGGCCTCCTCGTTGTACATACGAATACGCGCACCCGCAGAATTGGCAATTCCGTGCGTCCCCTGCGATCCTCCTTGCTTGCGTCGGACTAAAAACACGAATAAACAGAATGAAAAACGTTAGTTTCTTGCATGAGAGTGATACTCAACGGATTCAACGGAATGATGTCAAGCTTCCTACCAGTGTAGCGATGGAATGTCTTGTGTGCGACCAATTTCAACTCTCGACCGTGGGAAGAGAGCTGACCAGCAAGATCGACAACCACGCCCGCAAAATGGCCACCACCGATCATGATGAGAGTCCAATATCTGGCCTGGTTTGCAGGTTTCATAGGAGTTGTCTGATGGAGATGCTTTGCTCTTTCGTACTTGATCCAGTCCGGTTCGTGTTCCTCCTCTTCCTCTTCCTCGTCCGCTTCCTGATCCAGTAGAGTTTCCTTCGAAGCATCCCGATCTTCGTCCTTAGTTAGGACTGGCTCTGAAGGGTTGATGATGGGTTCCTGAAGACTACTGTCTGTACCGGGCTGTTCTGATGACTCTGGCGTGGACTCCACTGCAGCTGTGCCAGCGGCCGCAGCCCTTCTGGCCTCTCTCCTGGCCTTATTATTCTTCTGCTTCTTGATGACGGGTGCCACAGGGAACTGGAGCGACTTCAGATACTCCACAATGTTGTCAGACTGTCCCTTGCTCGGCAGAGCGTTCTTGTAGATCCCTAGTCGCACAGTTTCATCGTAAAGCGGACTAGTGAACCAGATCATGGGCGACATCCTGGCCTCGAGAAGCTGTTGCTCCAAAGTCCGTTGCTGGTGCACAAGCATCGGATCCTGCTGACGCGTCTTCTGGCTCTGCTTAACCGTAAGCTCCAGCTTCTTCATCAGTGACTTAACAAGTGCCTCCTGATCCGCTTCCCCCGTGTGTTCAACATTATCTTTATGGCTGCTGCTGTCGTCTTCGCTTGTACTGTCCTCGCTGTCGGATCCAGAGATACTTGAGAGATCCTGCATCATGTTCTCAAACTGATGCTCCGTGATGGGTTTGGCGCGTTTATCGAGAAGCTGCTGCTTGAGGTTATATCGGTGCCAGTCCAGCTTGGCATGCTCACGTTGCTTCTGAACGCTTTCGAATTGGGCTATACCGCAGACTCTGCAGGAGGGAACCGCATTGTCCAGAGAGGTCACGACCGCAGCGGTCTTACTCTCGCGGGTATGGATCGGGATTGGATTGAGTTCAGACGGGTCAATGGCTTGATCTTCGGTCTGGGTCTTGAGGACGAGCGTGGAGACGAGTTCTGGAGGGAGGAAGAAGAGAGAAAGGGATGTCGGGGGTATTGCTGGTGCTGGTGTCGGTGCTGATGCTGAGGAAGAGGGTGAACTGATATGTTGGTCCTCAGCCTGGTTCTGGTGGGCTGTGGTGTTGAGCGACATGGTGGCACAATCCCCTTGCTTGTCTGATATGCCTTGAAATGAGAGGGAGGAGCGGGAGGAGTGAAAATGAGAAAAGGAGGATGGAGGATGGAAGGACTAGGCGATGAGAGGATTTCGATGTGGAGATGCAGGTGCGATCAAGAAAAGAGAACGTGAGATCAAGGGGCAGGAGAAGGTGTGAAAAATACCGCTTTTATAGTCCAGTATATCGACCGCAGCAACTCCAATGGAATGTGCGTGCTCCAATTGACCAATCGACTCCGGCAGGCAGGCGCCCATTATCTACAATCTATACGTACAGAACTCGTACTAATTGTCAGCCTTCTTGGGGAGGGAGGGGGCATGCTGCCACCCCTCCTCCCAACGATGGCGCATGTCAAAAGAGGCGTTCACCACGAGGATCTACCCCTAGAAGAAAGGGATGCAGCACTGGCAAGGAAAGGGCGTTGGATGCAGCTGTTGCATATCAAGTCAATAGTCGATAATCAGATTGCGACCTTCTTCGGGGATGCATAGGCCAGGTCACCTTCGCTTTTGTAAGGATTGGATCGCAGCCTTATCCACACACCCCTGCTCCTTCACATCTCTTTTCCAACCTACATTCCCACTTGCTCACTCGCCGTTCAATGAAGGGATGCTATAACTTTCGTCCTTTACTCCCATCTTCGATTGTCCAGTTGCCTCCAAGACAATGAAACGTCCGCTGGATCGTAACATTAATCCAACCTATTTCTCTCTTGCTACAAAATATATATCAACGATTCGCTCATCTGATAGCAAGAGTGGACATGGTGTATCCATTAAAAGCGGGTTCGATAGCATTGGAGGCTCAGTGGACGATGGAGTCAGAGTTGAGGAGTGCCCACAGATAAGAAAGGCGGCAGAAATCAGCAGCATGTCGATATCCATCGTCTAGACAAGCACCGAGAACGTGATCTCGACAGCTACACTGCAAGGACACTTTCACTTTTCTTACAAACCGCAACTGGCGCGGATTAATAAGGTGCCAATAATCGCGAACGAGCCAAAGATGGGCACCAACACCTGAGTTCTTAAACCAGGGCAACCTCGGCCCGCGTGAGCCACCGACCAAGAGGAGCCATCAGCTCAGAATTCACTATCCCCACCGAGCCCTACAGCCTGGCACGGTATCCATGTCGAGGCATCTGACACAAGTACCTCTTCCACTCCTCCCAGCAGCCCGTTATCTGTTCAAACTGTGTCCACTGATAACCCCTTTCCGACCACGTTGAAATCCCTCTAACGACAACCTACGAGCCTGTCCAGCTCAAGGACGTCGCGTTCATCTCTTCATCTTCGACTGACTTCCATATCCCTAGCATCGACGGCGACCATAAGGACCTATTCGGAAAACAGGACATTGCTGTTGAGGATACTGGCAGTAATATTTCGCTTACAACCAATATCAATGCATCCACGAACGTGGTATCACCTATTGCATTGACTCTCACCCCACACAGTTCATTTACACCGGAACCGACATTCACTCCGTCCTAAAAATCAGCGACCATTGACCGGCCCCTGGGTATCAAGGCTTTGTTGCCAAATCAAGATCGCGTATTGCCGTATGTATCGATGATAGATTGCCGCCATCTTGCATGGTATACAGGCGGAAATGATTTTTTCAATGAGATTAAGTGCCTGAATGTGAAAATGGTTGCGCACTATTATGACAAAGCCATTCATTCTATGGTTAAAAGTGGATAGCAGACTGAACTATGCACCAGGTACCCGCCATCTCTTCCTCTACGTATGTAAGAAGTCTTCTCCAGCTATAAAAAGATTGGCAAAAAGAAAGAATATATACCATATGGGACAACGGACTTGTTTTCCACGCGGTATCCATCTCATTAACTCTTCAAGCCTACTCAGTTAATAACGCGCTCCATTCACCAGGGATCATCTACCTGACATACGACTCATTTTTTCCCCAGTTTGCCGCACTCATCTAGGCTCCTCTGTTCCCCTATTGTGAAATTGGCTGTTCTTATCATTCACGAACTTGGCGAGGAACTCTCTAGGAGGATACTGTCGGCCGACATACCAACGCCACCAGATCTATTAATATTACCATTACCATTACTAATAGGCGCATTATCATACAGAAAAAGAAGCGGAATGCGCGGCTTTATTGATCTATGGAGGATCGGCTCGCTGCACTGGTGCTTATCGGTGGCTCGACACGATGCGCAAAGGACACAGGCCACGTGCCTGAACTTTATTGTCCTGACACAAGAAGCTGCGCGAGACAAACTCACGCCCTTGTATCAGAACTGCACTTTTGAAGGCAGATCGCCCTCACAGACATACACATCAGACTGAGCCATGAATCGGACACACATGGGTCGTGGTCCCGGGGCCAACCTCCCCAACAATGGTGCCAACAACATCGCCAATGGTAATAACAACAATAGCATCAATATCATCAACAACCAAAACAGCAGCGGTGGGGGTAACAGCCTCGTACGTGCCAACACCACCCCGCCATCCGCCACCAGTGCCAATGGTCTGCCCTTGACGCTCATCGCAGAATTGCGTCCGTCCATGCGTGGGTTCAATACTGAATGCATCATTCTTGAGAAAGGCAGGTCATCATTACCTCTACGATTTTGCCTGGTGGAGATCATCTCTGCATTACTCAGACTTGTGCACAATCGACTTGAGGACTGCCTCTAATCGCCCTTTTTGTATTGTCATAGCCGCGGAACCACGTCGAGTTTATGAGACCCAACTACTGTCAACATTCCTCGCTGCGGACCGAACAGGAAGCGTATTACTCGTCCTCTGGGGCGAGGAAGGGGCGCTCTTGCGTAACGGAGATATGATCAGAGTACAAGGAGGGTACGTTACAGTTACTCGCTATAGCTGTGAGCAGGAACCCGTTGCGTTACAACTACGTTCACCTTATTGACCATTCTAATGCCTGGTGTATTTCACCCCTTGATCATATAGAGAGGCGAAAATGTACAAGGGATTCATCCAACTTACGACTGCAAAATACGGAAAATACAAAAAGATTGGCGAGGATACGATGGTCTTCTTTGAGAAACCAAACTGGAGCGAATGCGAATGGGTTCATGATCAACAAAACAAGGCTGCCCCGATGGTAAAAGAAAAACATTGCGGGTAAAAGTCAAGCTATGCTATTGTAGAAGAAAATAGCGGCTCATGCGTGTGATTCATATTGTCTTTGCTGTAGATACCCATCAATCCGATCACAAAAATGCCCATGGTGCCCAATGGTGCTCAACCCATGATGCCCAACGCTGTCCCACCCATGATGCCAGGTGGAAACATACAACAGCAGCGAAACATGCAAGGCAACAACATGCAGCCAGCCATCAATCCAGCATTCCGCGGAGATCAGCGACAGGGTCCAAGACCCTTTAACCAGAATGGGGGCTTTCCCATGGCAGGACCTCCAGGACAAGGACCAGCAGGGTTTCATAACAAGGGCAATTTCGGTGGCCCTGGAGGAGGACCTGGTAATCAAATGCAGCAGCAACAACAACAATTGGGTGCGAATGTAGCTCCAATAGGACCAGTTGGAGGCCCGAGCGGTAATAGACCTCATCACGGATCATATCAAAACCATGGCAATCAAAACCAGAATCCGAACCAGGGTGCAGGCGGCTCTGGGCCGCCAAACAATCACCATCCATCGGCCGGTCGTCTCCCTAAACACAATAAGCACAAGGTTCATCGAGATCTGGATGCGCCTGATTCATATCCAAGCCCACGGACGGGACTGAACAACGGCGTGGACGAGTTTGCAAGGGATATGAAGCTAGTGGCACAAGGCGGAGTAGGACTTGGGATGGGACAGGGAAACCAAGGTGGAGGCGCAGGATCAGCAGGGTCAGGACATATGCGGAAAAAGCCAAAGGTCGAGACAGATTGAAATAAAGTAAAGAAATCAGACACTCTATACTACAATATTCCTGTCGATCAGCACAGCCGATATGATTGTGGCAATCACGACAAAAAAGAAAGACGCGCAGCGGTGGCTGTGCGTGCCTGTTTCTTTGATCTTTTTCTCAATAAAAGAAAGAAGGGTCTCTTTCCGTTCAGGCTAAAGAGGGGAGCGCACTGCGTACTGTGCACTGCGGTAATAACATGAACAGCGCTTGGCCTGTGCAGTAACATACAGATAACTGAGTTACGACGACAACAAAAACAAGAGAACAACAGCTTTACTGAGAATGACAATGACACCGCTGATACTCCGTTTTGTTGCTCAATGGATCGCATGGTCGCCTTGCCAAAAGAAATGACCGTGTGACGCGGGAGGTGACCATCCTTGGCCCAAGGAGTAACAGGCTGGTGTATATACTTGGACAAGGACATGGTTTTCCGTAAAAGTTCAACAGTGAGAGCAGTTTTTTTCTCCGCAGACAAATGAGCGTAAAAAACAAAGGTTCATGGGCAGTGGACAATCCCTTTTGTCTCTCATCCTCTCTCATCACCACCATCCCCACACTTTACACTTCGCACTAACACTCATCCCCACCGCAGAAGTCAGTTTTTTGGGGTAAAGCCAATACCTTAAAAGTCTCACTCTTATTTACTCGTGGTCTTCCTATTCGTGGGTACCACCTTCTTCGCAGAGTAGAATATATACCCTTTCTCTTCCACCTCCTCTTTGCCCTTCCCTCCACTTCCTCAACACTTCCTCAACACTTTCTCAGCATTTCCCTTTCCTTTCCTCTGGACCCTCTTGTCTTCGGCCCCTTTCGCCACGCATTTATCTCAATTTTTTTTTCTTTCTCTTTCCAAGACCACCTTCCTCCCATTTCTATTGTATACCACCCACTCATTCATTCTTAACTCCTACTATCGACTCATTGATGCCGAATACCGTGGAAGATCCCCCGGAGGGCTGCTACTGTATCCAGGCCCAGGCATGCCCCCACTGGATTGAGGCCCAGATGGACCACCGCCTCACCTCTGTCAAAGAGCACTCGCACGAACGGACAAAAACCTTTGGTATGTTCAAATCCACATTCATATCAAGGACACGTGTGCCACATTAGGATGGTCCATTCGCCGCTGCACCGACTATACTTCAAATACACTGCATGCAAATACGTTGGGATGCAATTCTTCTGAGTCGTGCATATTTTCCCCCCCTCCTGTATCGGCTGTTAATAGAGCAAGATCTGGAGCAGGAGGAACATCGACCGATCGTAAGCGAGCTACAGCGTGAGGTATGAACACTGCGTATGTCTCTGGAACAGGGAGCACTTCATAAGGGTTGATCGCACCATTGCGCGCGGGAAGACAAGAAACGAAACACATCTTCGCACGATTGGTTTCTAATGCAGTGAGAAGATGGGCGTGGAAAACAGCAACAAAAATGGACAAGGCTCTCAAGTCCAAATGCCATCTTCCCGTTGTTCCGAGGACCCATGGAATAACATGGGCACAAGCTGATATCAAGCACTGGACAATTGACAAGAAAGATACCATGCAGGATATGCACGGTCTGTGTGTAGTTCCCTGGCTGACTATCAACTCTTTTCCCTACATTCGAAATCAGCTCAGGTCAGCAATGCAGGAGATTGAAAAGTTGGCCAAGACCAGTAGGGATCTAGCAAGAGCAAATCAGGGACTGGAAGAGTCCTTGATGCATGCTGTCAGTGACCAAGCCAGGACAGCAAAACGGCTGCTGCTCGTATCGGGGCAACTTGAATACACGGAGCAACAGCTGTTCAATCTCACCAAGGAAGTCGACGATGGCCAAAAGAGTTCAGAGCTGTTGCGGATAGAACGCCTTAAGAGAGAAACTCTTCAGGAACGTGAAGACGCGAGCAGACTAAAAATCGAGGAGCTGCAAGACGAACTCCAGGAGGTCCAGGCATCGGAACGGACGCTGCAACAACGGCTTCACACCATTCAAAACAAATATGAAACCTTGTCGAAGCGCCATGACAACCTTAAGCGACAGCAGCAAGAGCTGGAGCTGGCGCGGGAGAGTAAAGAGGCTCTTGCCTGGCTCAAAGAGACTACCGACAGGCTGTGCTCTCCACCACAGGGAAGTCTTGGCCACGCCATTCAGCAGGAACGATCATCCCACGGGTCCATCGCTATCAGCATCCACCAGCGATCTCCGTCCTCCTCACCGCCTTACCCATCATCGTTTATTGACCCACCTCTGGCGGCTCAAAATCAGCTGATTTCATTGATCAAGGAACTCGCCACGACGAACTCGACGCTACGGTCGGAACTGAATGAATACCGAGATCTGTTGCAGGACACCAGAAACGAGATGCTAGCGTTGCGTTCGCAGGTCGAGGACTATGAACAAGGACATGCATTCGAGAATTGTTGCGGGGTCAGAGTGGATGATGGTGACAGCCTTCACACATCTCAGAGCGCCTGGAGCACGTTGGACGTGTCCCTGGGCCGTGGGCTGGATGCTGTAAGTCATATTGGCACGCTTGGCTCTATTCCGGGATCTCCTCCTCCGTACATGACAGCACACAAGTCATCATCAAGGCACCACCGCCATAATTTCCATCTCTCAGGTGTACGAGGCAATGTGTTTGGGGAGCTGGAGCGACTTTACAGCCAAGGGACCCAAGGATCGAAAGCCAGACGTCATGACCACAATCACTCATCCAAAAAGTCCAAACGGAAGACACACCGAGGTCATCTGTCTAGCAACACTGGGCATTCGGAGAATCAAGCCGCGACTGTATCAACATCGACATCAACTTCAGAGACCAGAAGAGAATCTAATGCAGCGCCCACGAAGCTTCGAGAGCAGCACGGCCCCGATGCATCCAGTCCAACGTCGCACGCAAGTCGCAGCCGACGATCCATGTACACTGATGCTGATCTGGACATGCTGGATTCTGGTACAGAGTCGGGCGACGAAGACGACTCGGCCGGAAACTCGTCTGATATGGCCGACTCCGTGAACGGTCAAGAGGAACCAGGGTTCGTTGCGAGATTTGCTGAAGTAAGTGTACACCCATGTAGTCTTGATTTCAATGCTTCTTCCCACAGGGTGCTGCATACCTGTGCTGCACGAATTCGTGCCAAGATACATTCATTCTCAATCGATCGATATCTTTTCTTCCTGGTGTTGGCGTTCTCTTGACTATCGTCCGTTCTGGAAAAGGCCCTGGCAACTCTATCGCTCTTCTCAGGACCAGCATCGAGCTCTCCAGCGTAGAGGATGCGGCTCGCTGGCAGGCGGAAGGGTTCAAAGAGACAAGAGGATGCTTCGTACATGGTTTATCCCGAGCAACTCCTCGTTCTTTTCCCTTTTCCCCATCCTTGTATTTTGATATTTTCTCCACCTTTCTATTATCGCTGTCATTTTCCTTCTTCCTTCCTTTTGTTATCCTCTATATGGGAATGTAATATATATATATTGTTCATGAAGCTGCTGACTGGGTGAGTTTATTCGCTTATTGATCTATAGTGTCTATTTCTTTTTTTCCCCTCTCTTTCTATATCCCTTCCTTCGTCCTACATCGAAATGGCTCTCTAATCCTCAAATACTTTGATCGAATTAGCAGCCTGGGAATGCAGACTCGACCAAAGCAGGATCCTCGACACCACGTCCTAGTCAGCATACATCTCTGCAATCACGAGCCAGCCTAGACGAGACATTGGCTAAGAATGATGATTCAGCCAACAGCAATCTTTCGGACTCGGATCAAACTAGACCCACCAAGAACAGGGCAAGCTCCGTCTCACTCCTGTCGGCTGAGCTACAGCGAGCAACCTTATCCGACCCTAAGAATGGTTCACCAGAAGGCGAACAGAGGCAGAGGTCATTGCAGGACGAGATGCATCCTTTTGAGCAAGAAAATCCTCACTCTCCGAACGCAGGGCTAAATGCTGTTACAGAAGACCAAACTCTCGATCCGTCTTCGACCTCATGGAGCAAGCCCGGACGCAACCGCTTCCCTCAGCATGAAAAATCCTCATCGGATCAAGGATTGACTGCACGTCAGCGACGTCGTCTCTCAGAGCCATTGCACCATCAAGCCAGCTCGACTTCTCTTCCCATGAAAAAGAACCGGCCGAGTTCAATTTACAGCGTCAAGCGACCGCGTCTGCAGGTAGACTCGCCAAGCATGCAGTGCATACATTCAGGACATGTCGCCAGCACGAGTTTGGAAGGTGCACCCGAGCTGCAGAGGTGCAAGAGCGCAGAGCTGGTGGAGCAGCTCATCGTAGAAAGACGCAATCGAGTGATGGAGGCGTGGCGAGTGGGTGTTGTAGCTGCTGCAGTGACGCAGCAGCAGGCCATTCACTCGGTCGTAGCTTTTAGTGAACATAGGAAGGACACCGACAACATGAGCATTCGATCCAAGGCGTCTCGTAGACGCGATAAGGCGCCTCTAACCCGGGGGAGCAATGTTGCAGGACTAGCAGATGGACAAGACACCAAGGACGGTCTCGAACAGGCCCCAGGAATCCTTTCATCAAAAGATTCGGACAACACCATTAAAGATGCACGAGAATCAGAAGAACAAGCGAGGAATAGCGACAATGAACCCAGAGCAAAGCACTCTGTAGAAAATTCAGAAAACTCCAATGCCCCTGATGGCCAGGTCGTGCCGCAGCTCACCATCGACACGACAGCGGCTGGCCTGGAGAATACGCCAACGAGACTGCTGCAGGCAGAGATCCGCAGAGGCAAGAAACGACATAGCATGCAGTCCGTAAGATCTGTCCGCTCAACTCTTCTGCGTTCCCCCCATGTGCGATCATCTCTTCCGGCCCGTGACAGGAGATTTGCCTCGGAAGCGAGCACAGCGTCAGAGGCCTTTGCAAACCGCCGCTACGATCATGAACACAGTCCATACCAACTTCTCCATACTCTGTCATCCGACCTTCTTGAGCGTCTGGCCAGGTCCGATACACGGGAATTGAATCGTAGGCTGAGAAGAACATTCGATATCCAAGCACTCTCACAAATGTCCAACTCTGTTATCGAGAATGTACTGACCGACGTCAGCAACTTGAACGAGAGATTCCGCTGGCTGGAAGCTCAGGTGGCGGATCCGATAGACGAGTTGCTAGTGCGCGAGCCAGGAGTGGTTTCTTCAGGTGGAGAGACAGGCGCTGAAATTGAGGGTAGGGATGAAAACGACGAGGCGTCTGAAGACGACGAAGATCTGGAGCCAGACTGGGGCTTTTCTGTGACAGAGTTCTTCCCGCTGGCCCACATGATGCAGGAGATGCTCTCTGAGATCGGCAAGCTCCGCATGACTATCAACGACCTCCAACGAAGCTATGTCCAAAAAGTGGAGCAGGATCTCATTAAGGCTGAAAAGGACTTCATGGAGGATCTTTCTTCTGGTGACGAAAGTGATTATGAAGACAACGTACCTTTTGAACCGCGGTCGGCGCAGGCAGCAGATAAGTCCGCCCAGTCCAAGAGAGTTCTCAGTATCCTAGAGCGTCCTCGCATTCTTGGATCCGCTTCGACTGGGATGTCTGGATTCTTCAACAAGGTCTTTGGAAATAGCGGCCAACATTCACATGGTGATCCAAAAGCGTCGGGAGCACAGAAGACGACAGCGCCAACAACAGAAGCTCCCAGAGTTCAACCGACCATCTCCAAGAGTAAATCAGGACTTGTTGTGGCCGAAACATCCAGGGTCTTTGCTGACTCTGCCTGGATCTCTTCACCGGGAAAGCCAGTTGGAGTCAAGACTCCAGCGCAGTCTGCTACCACAATCACCACGGATGGGCCCCGACGCTCAGGTACAGCCGCCATCCTTGTCCCTGGATCAAGACTGTCCGCCACCACGTCCCTAGCCGCGATGGCTACAATGTCACCGGCGCGATACAACACCATCCACGTAACAGAAACATCGACAACCGCCATCGCGGCTTCATCTAACAGAATAAGAGCGATAGACATCAGCTTTAGCCCAGATGTTCTGCAGCGTGGGGCTGCTCGCTCACCGCCTACCGCGTCTCCTCCTGCTACGTCTCCCCAAAGCATTTTTTCGCGGTCTCTCCCACACAATTCGTCCCTTGGATTAATGGCGGCTGATAATGATAACATCACCACAGCGCCACCCGCACTTTCTGAGCAGAATTTGGCTCCAACATCTTTCCAGAGTCGTTCTACGATGTCGGAGGATCTCAAGTACCCCCCTCTCCAATCCGTGACTGAACCCTCTGAGTCAAATCCTAAAAGTGGAGATACCTCCTCACAGACTCCTGTCCAGGGACAGCGTTCGTCCGCTTTAAACAAGACACCGCGTTCCATCGACATCTCTGCCAGATCAGCGACACCGGCAGTGAGTGTGGTGACAAGGCACGATGTCTTCCAAGATCACTGGGCATCGTCCACTCCGTCCTCACTGTCTGCGAATGTATCAACCGTCCCGAGTAGGGCCCAGAGCGAGAGACGAGCCACTGGAGACAGCGTAGCTATGGCTGGAGGGGCTGCTGCTGCTCTGATGGGCTCCCACAAGGCTGGTTCCTCGGCGGCATCGCTCTCGTCTAACTCGGTTACTAGTGAGACCATGTCCACAGTGGCCTCTAGATTAGCCTCGAAGCCTGCGTTGATCACTCGGTCCGCCCTGACAGTAGCCACGCCCTCGACTTCGACAGTGTCCTCTCCCATGTCGTCCGCCTCTTGGTTCGATACACGGCGTCAGTCCGGTGGTCTTGGACAAGATACGGCTGCTACAAGTGAGGTGCGGACAACGTTTGATGAGCCTGGGCCTGCAACCTCAGGATCAGGTGCGGACGCCGATTCAGGAGCTAAGATCGGGAGGGAACAGCCAACGCTTCGCAAGCTTAGAACTGCGACCTCATTCCATGCAGGCACTACACTTGGAGGACCCAACGATGTCATCACCAGGAGTTTGGGCCGGACTAGCGGACGGGAGTCAGCCTTGGCGTTCTTGCGAGGAGAGGTCCAAGCGTCGTCATTGCTGGGATCACTCTTTCAATCACAGCAGCCTCAGACACAAGCACCGGCTGGATCTTTGTCAGTTCAGAGACCGAACAACAAGTCGATCTATAAGGGCAAGGGTGTTGCCTCGGACAGTCAAGCAGACAGTGCCACTGTCAAGGTTAACGTGGAAGTATTGACGAGCGATGACATTACAGATGACCATGGTGCGGCCGAAAGAGGCAGTGCCGGAATAGAGCAGCCAGAGAGTCAGTCATCGTCCAGCCGGCCTATCTCTCAGATCGCGCCGCCCGGTGCCAACCAGTTGGGATATATCGCTGCACCGACGGCCAGTCTCTCTCAGAAGGCAGCCGTGACCAGCACGGCAATCACATATGTAGTGGCGACACCAGACCCCCATGGACAGGATGAAGAGGTTGGAGGTTCCCGCAGGAAAAGACAGGTCTTTGATCGGGAGTTGATCCGGGCATCTCAGAGGCGAATCCTGGCAGGAGTTCCCCACCAAGACAAGCCGTTTGTGCCGGAGGCCCGTCCACGACGAGCGCGTGCGCTCTCCGTGGACAGTGCGCAGTCGACAGAGCCCCTCAAAGCAAACGAGATCATGGATCTGTGGCGCGTTGGAGCAGGTGTCAGTCGCGATATCTGGAGAGGATTGATCAAGAAGGTCGATGGACGCGATTCATAGTGGATTCTTTTTTCTTTTTTTTTTTGCTGTTGTTGTTATTGTTATTGTTGTTGTTGTTGTTGTTGTTTATTCATTACATATTAAATATCTGAAAGCTTTTGTTTGGCTTGTACGTGTAAACTTTACATGGATAAGAGAAAAGCAGAGGAATGACTTTGTCTTTTGAATGCGAGTCTTGATAAAGTAGCTTAGATTTGTATGTAATTCAAAACAGGGATGAGGAGGCGGCGATCGAGGTCGCGATGGTCGAAGGCATTGAGGAGCTGGAGGATGGCCCGACCGTGCGCAAGTACTCTTGCAACCGTAGTTGGTCGATCAGCTTCGTCGCCGCAGGATCAAGCGTGGTAACGGTGCTGAGGCTCTGCGCAAACGCCGCGGCTACTGACAAAAGTGGGGATTCTTTATCTTCCTCCTCCGATGGTGCTGCTGCTTCTGGAACAGCTGTAATAGTTGGCGTCGTCGGTGTTGTTGTTGCTGCTGCTTTTGTTGCTGCTTCTGTTGCTACTTCTGCTTCTGCTTCTGCTTCTGATGCTACTTCTGTCGTTGTCGCTGCTCCGATATCTTTATGGCCCACAGGCTGCTCTCCAATACCTAAAGTCATAGCGTAGTCTGGCCATCTATCATCAAAAGCAGTGGAGGGCCTGACTTTGGTGACATGAGACGACAACGACGGCTCTGACGGTGCACAACTCGACTGGACCGCCACTGGATGGCACGAGGTCTTCTTGGGGGCACATAACCCATCCGAGGCCACTGCCGTTGTAGTCTCTGTTGCCACTCCTGTTGCACTCACAACCGAATGCGTGCGATGCTGGATATTCGCGGGCTCGGACCGTCGTCTGCCAGACACGATGTCACCATGATTGGGATCATTCGACGCCACAGCTGCAGCTGCAGCCGTTGCAGCGCCAAGGTTCACAAGCGAGATCGATTGCGCCTGGCTTCCACGCACCATCGTCAGGAGCGCCTCTTGGAAGACAAAGTGATCCGGGGGCAGCGTGCTGGCTGGCACCTCGCCTGGGTTGCGGCGGTACGACGAAGTACCTCGGTTACCCAGCCTTGTATCCCCAGTAGCAGCGGTTGCACCATGTGATCCGAACGGATGCGACTGTTGTCGCTGATACTGATGTGTTCTCGCCTGCTTTGCTGAAAGCGTGTATGGCGGCTGATGAACATAGGGCTGATGATGATGATGATTCTGCAGTGGTGGTGGTACTGCATTCACAGTATAGTACTGCGAACCGTCCTGGATCCCCGGGTAATTGGATGATGACGACGATACCACAGGGAAGAGTTGATCCGTTTTGTGTTTTGAGGTACGTCGTTTACGCTGCTGAGGAGGAGTTCCTGGCGTTGAAGCCGTCTTTGCAAGCGATGACTGGAATCGCGTCAGTTGAGTTTGATTCATGTGCAACGAAGGCAGAACTTCTTGCCCGAGCGTCAACAGGAGGGGTGAGGACGAGAATGTGGCCATGTAGGGCTGCCCCGGTGGCATATCCTGGTGCTGCAACTCTGTGTAGCTGGCACATGTGGCCGGTGGGAAGCCAGCTGTTGAGGAGGGTGACATTGGTAGGGTGCCGTAGATCCAGGTGGTGGCCTTGGTGGGGAGATGTCCGTCGAGTGAGTATCGTCGGAGCTCTGTCGCGTATGCCTGGAGGCTGTGCTTGCTGTCCGTGCGCTTGTTGCTCGTGTTGATTGTATCAAACGACCCTTCTTCCTGTAATGGCCGCTTGCGAGCGAGCATCAACGGAGTCATACTTGGTGAAGAAGATGATGATGATGATGACAATGAGGACGAACTGGTACTGGTGCTAGAGCTGGAGAGTGAATAAAACCCTGGATGGATAAATGCCTCCTTGACATCTGGTTTTTTTATGTCTGTCATTGAAAATGGTTGAATATCTGATTCCTTCTCAGTCTGAATGGTAATGATGTTCACAGTCCTGCTCGCTATTGGGCAGGGTGCCTCGATGTCATGGTCAGCAATGCCCAAAAGTAACCTGAGCTGCTCAGCTTCCCAACCTCCCACATTGCAAGGTCCCTGAACGCCATATTTTTGTTCGGGGGCGAGCAGAACTACTGGATCATTTTGTTGAATGTCGTTCTCCAGCATTTGAAAGCAGCCTGGAAGCGCTGCACTGCACAGACTGTTATCGAGACTGAGGTTTAACTGTGAGAGGGTATGCGTTGCAGTGGTGTCGCGTTGCACTATGGAGTCCTGCACTGGTGTTTGCGAATTTGTGGGTGGATATGGATCCAGAGGAATTGATGACGAGGAGAAGGATGGTTCGTCTACGTTGCATTGTAACGTCGACAGGAACGATGAGAGGGAGTTTGATAAAGTAGGGTACGAGGATGAGGTAGTATTGGATTCGAGCGCCATGGCAGGAAGGAATATTGGGTGATATAGGCACAACTTTGATGGAGGAGGGAGGTTCGCTGGTATGTAGGATGAAATGCTGATATTGTACTAATCGCCCAGGCAAGAAGCAAGAGGCAAGGGCTGGGGACAATGGATAAAGACAAGGAGAAGACGACTCGACAGAAGGATTGACAGTGGAGAGGAGGAGAGGTGAAAGGGGACCAGAGTTATGGGAGCGAACAGCTCTAGTACCCAGATGATCCACCTTTTAGGGTAGACGCAGTGATTTCGATAGAGACTTGATCGCACAAGGACGGACTCCTACGACAAGAACGAGTGTCATCATTGACATTTGGCTGACTGGCTGGCTTGCTTGCTTTGTAAAACCAGGAAACCATTTTGTTAAGACCACGGCCAAATCGGAATGGCGTTCGCTCAACCGCCCACGATTTCTTCCTTCCTCCTTCTCGCTTTCGTATAAGAACGGAATATGCATTATCAAGTCGACTGTTGGTGTCAACTTTATTTTGAAAGTACAAAAGAGAGGAGAGGGTTGAGAAGTAAATGTATGATGAGATGCTTTGTTTTCTAAGTGTGAAGTTTTACTCTTTAAGCGTAGCCTTCTATTTGCAAGAGAGGTTAAACTAATATGCTTTCTTGCTTTTTAGCCATGCTTCATTAAGACTTGATGCAGGATCCCAGGATGGGCTCTGTTGATGATGGTGATGATGCTGGTGCTGGTGTTGATGATGGGGTACCGACGGAGGATGTGTGAGTAGCAGAGGATAATACGACTGCACTTGGAGATGAGACTGTAAGGGCCGTGCTCGTTGTCGTCGATGCCGTGATGGCTGCTGGTGTAGGCTGAGCACGGTTGTGTACCATGTGTGCTTTGACCAAGTGTCCAGCTATTATTCATCGATAAAAAAAATAAAAAAAAAAGACCAGCCAAGTTAGCTCTCTTGAACATCAACCATAGAAAACAATCTACGTTCCCTATACAAACGTAGCAGAACTTCAAACTCACCAGCAAGGGCAGCGCAGAGCGACAGCTCACCGGCCATGACACCAGCGCAAATGATACGTGCCAGACGCTGTGCATTTGCTCCAGGGGTCTCGGGATGCGATCCACGGACACCAAGCATCTCCAACATGGAGGCCTGGGGTGGCAAGGCCGTTCCTCCTCCAAGGGTGCCGACCTCGATCGAGGGCATCGTGCAGCTGATCAGCAAATCATGGCCGTTGTTGATAGCCTTCATCAGCGTGATGCAGTTGGAAGACTCGACGTTCTGGGCTGGGTCCTGTCCTGTTGCGAGGTAAACGGCTGTCAGGATATTGGCAGCGTGTGCGTTGAAACCACCCATTGCTCCAGCCATAGCCGATCCGATCAAGTTCTTGTCCAAGTTCAGTTCCACCAAAGCAGCCACTGTCGTCTTGAGCACATTCTCGACCACCTTGCCAGGAATCACGGCCTCAGCCACCACAGACTTGCCGCGACCCTCGATCCAGTTGATAGCTGCGGGCTTCTTGTCCGTGCAGTAGTTTCCTGACAAAGAGATGATCGACATAGATGGGAACTTCTCGCCCAAGATCTCCAGCGCCCGCTCACATCCTTTCGAGATCATGTTCATACCCATAGCATCTCCAGTCGTGGTCGAGAAACGAATGTATACCAGGCGGCCAGCGACAGCAACCTTGAGTTTGCGCAGACGACCAAATCGGGTAGTCGAGTTGAAAGCCTCCTGCATCACCTCCAGACCCTCGTTCTCGAGCCAATTTTTACAAGCGCCGGCTTCAATGATGTTGGGGAATTCGACACAAGGACCACGGGTCATACCATCAGCCAACAGGACAGTAGTTGCCCCGCCACCAGCATTGATGGCCTTGCATCCACGAGATGTCGACGCTATCAAGGTTCCCTCAGTCGTAGCCATCGGCAGGTACAGGACATGGCCATCCACATTGAAGGGTCCAGCAACGCCCACAGGAATAGGCATGTACCCAATGACATTTTCGCAGCACTGACCCATGACTTTGGAATAGTCATAATGATGCATGGGCAGAAGCGATGTCTCCAGAGTCTTGGTGGTTGTGGCACGAGAGATAAGGGCACGACGGATCTTGACAGCGCGGGTGAGGTCTCCCAAAGTCTTTTCGAGCGCATACGATGGAATCTTGTTGCTGTTCACGAGCATGACCAGCTCCTCATCCGTTACCGAAGACGCGCCTCCAGGCGACTTGACCAAGGCCAGGCACTCTTCCAAGGGACGAACCAAAGCCCAGTTTCCTTCCTTGCTCGAAGAGGACTCGACCACAGCCTTGGGCTCGGGCAAAGACTCGACCTTTTGAATCTTGACAGGTGCAGTGGACACGGCATGCGAGGGGGCAGCAATCTTAGTCGTCGTCGCCACCACGGTTGTAACAGTCGTGGTCGAAGGAGAAGACGCAGGGGCGGAGGATGGGGCTGCGGAGAGAGCAGGAGCTTGGCGAGACTGCTTAGCAACGTTAAGCAGGAAGATATTGAGCAGAAGAGATGCAGCCAATGTCAACGTGATGTACTTGGACAAGACTGGGTCCTGGATCAGATACGACCAAAGGCCAAACATCTTTTCGAGAGGGCGCTCGGTCCATTGGGAACCTGCACTGACGACGGGAGCGAGGTGTTGGAAGGTCAGAGCAGGGGAGACCTCGACAATCATGGGCATGTCCTTGAGAGTGGATGCACGGTGAACAGCCAGCAGGCTCTCGAGGACAGGGGCGATCACGGGGCTGGTGACATCAACTGAAGAACCAAGTGGGACACCGGAGTCGGTGGTTGTGGTTAGGGTGGTGCAGACATTGAACAAATGCATGGCGACAAATCCAACGATCATGGCCAGCTTCATCCTCGCAACGATGCGGTTCTCAGTCTTGCTAGGCGTGGCCTTTGAGACAGGGCTCTGGTTCTCCATGGTCTCAGCCCCAGTACCCAACAATGCCATCAGGGTCAGCTCTCTGAAGTAGGTGGGCGACTTGCTGCTCTCACGGATCCTGCGCAGCTCCAGCTTCAGGGTCAGAATGGCGGTGTAGAAGGTGAAAAGAATGCAGAGATCGTAGAACAGCATGAAGGCAGCGAGCAGGCAAAACTCCTTCAGTCCAGGGATGCCCGAGAGGAAACCGCAGAGAAGGACTGCGATCTCAATAGCGCAGTTGCGGATGAGGATGGGACCGACGGACTCAAGTGCAGAAACGACGTGCTTTTGGATTGACTCTGGGACATGTTCGGCGGCAAGGGTGGGTCGAAGCACAGCTTTGGAGAGAGTGTAGGCGCGCTCATAGCCGACTGTGATAATAAAAAAAGGGATGGCCTCTGAGAGTTGAATGGGGTTAACGTAAACACCCAAGTTGTGGACAGTGATGACAGCACCCATGAACGCGAATCCACCGCCGGCGAGGACAGAGAGGCCGAGTGTGAACTGCGAGCCGAGCTTTCGCATGTTTACGAACAAGAGTCCAAACGAGCAAAACATGATGAAGTAGGCGGTCAAGATAACAAAGACATCGATCGTGCTCGCTTTCTGCATTAATTGATAACATCGAAAGAAATACACATGTTAGTACAAGAAAATAAACATATAACGCAATGACCAACAATTGTGTTTTCCGGCTAATTACCTGGACCAAATCCTGGATCTTGTGGGCAACATCGAGAAGGGCGGCGCCAATCCAGGCCAGGGCCGACTTTTCGCCTTGTAGGATCGTCGATTGCGATTTGATGGTGGGTGTGTGCAGGTGCGCGACCTTGGATTCCCATGTCTGGGCGAGTCTGGACTGGAAAGGACCATTGGCATCAAAGGCATAGGACAGGACGAGTGCAGGCGCGCGTGAGGATGACGAGGTAACGGCGGCGCTGTCGTTGAAGGCATCGGTCTTGGAGACGGAGCGAAGATCTTTGAAGAGATAGTCGAGGGTCTCGACGTTATCGGTAACGGTAACGAGGACGCTGTCGTCCTTAACGAGGCTTTGCATATCTCTGTCCCAGAGCTGGATGGGCGAGACCAAGACCTGGTCTTCAATCAGGGTCTGCAGCTGGAGGACCGAGGGGAGCAACGACTTTTTGAGGGCATTGTCGCTCTGCTCCGATGGATCGGCGGTGATGAGGACCTGGTTGAGCTGTAAGAGCTGGGCGTTCCTGGGGACCTTGGTGGTGCGTTTGTCAAAGGGCAGGAATCGATCGGCGCCCGGGTTGGCAATGACTGTGGCGGGCTGATAGACGACGACGTTGTTGATGTCGAAGAAGGTCGAGTGCCGGATAGTGTTGAAGAGGGTGAAGTAGGCGAAGGAGGCGAGGATCAGACAGAGGGTGATGGACTCGATAGGATGCTGGGTGGTCGCGGAGGCGAGCGCGTGGAGGAAGCGACGGAGGGCCGAGTTCTGATAGCGCGAGTCCAGGGCGATGCTGTCGAGATCATCGTGGTGGTGAGGGTGGGAGTGGTGGGAGTGACGGGTGTGCTTGGCCGGGCGTGGCTCGGGGGTGTGGGTCTTTCCGGTCATTCTGTTCGTTCTTATCTCGGCTGCACTCTATCAGATATGATTGATAAACCACCTGAGTGAGAGAGAGATAAAGGAGGGATGCACAAAGACAGACCCAACGAGACGGGAAGAGGGGGGAATGGGGGGAGTGGGGGAGGGATGGAGGAGGAGTGGAGGAGGGATGGAGGAGTGGAGTGTGATGAATGAAAGTGATGAGGAAGGAAAGAAGAGGAGGAGCGAGAGGACGAGGAGGAAAAGAGACAGGGGCGGGAGGGAGTGCCCAATGGCGGGCAGCAATCGTACGGTGCGTGCTCTCTCCCATTTCGCGCTGCTGGGCTGGATTGCGGCATCCAACCATGTCCAGTTGCCCCTCCGCTCTGGGGCCTTTTTTAACCTCTTCTGATATGAAAACAAGCCCAGAGGATTGGATCGTTCGGGTTGTCTGTGTTTGAAAGTGCGGTCGGATTCCGTCGATGATTGTCATTTAAGGAGCCGGCCTCAGCCAAACCCCCCGCTAACTGGCAAGCGTCCCTCTTGAACATCAGGCCACACACCCCAAACAGGCCACCTCCAACAGCCAAACAAAAGATATAATAAAAACTAGAATCTTGTTCGAATGTACACAAATACAAACTGCACAACAGGAATGTAATCTATAGCTAGAAATAAAGACATAAAGACGGGAATAAAGACAGGAATGTGTGTCGTCCCTCCCTTCCCTCCCTTCCCTTCCTTCCCTTCCTTCTCTGCCTGACTGCTGGCTGTCAGGCTTTCTGGCTGCCTGGCTCTTTGGCTGTTTGCCTGTCTGGCTGCTTGGCAGGATGACTGGATGGCTGGCTGGACGAAAGGATGTACGTACAGTAAAAGCGCGCATGTCACATCGGCGTAACAAATCCCAAACTACACAGACACTATCTCAGTATGCTTTTTGTTGTATGTGTAAGCATGTCCACTTCCTCCTCTTCTCACTTTCGCTCTTAATATATGGCCGCCTCACCTCAGTACACTCTCACGTACATACAAAACCTCACCGGCTCCATCCATATTCGGTCGGTATAGAGATAGACGGTATGCACGCTTGCTGCAAACCATAACAGAAAACGACCTAATCTCGTCCTCTCATTGGCTGGGCAGAGCAACGGACCACTTTTGGGAATGCGATCCCCTTCCCACAGCAGCCTTGCAGACAAATAACAGGGAACAGCAGAGGAACAACAGTCGGCAGGCCATGCTTCGTTTGAACAGAAACTCGTCTCTAGCGTATAACGTCATTCCTGGCTAAAATGCTAACAATGTTTTATATAGAATGCGGCCAATACAGTGCCTAGGAATGTGGAGGAACACTCTAGGCTACAGAGGGATACAACTGAAAGAGAGTGCTATGTTCAGCAAGCAGGTGCCAGGGCTCAGGAAGTTACGACGGTGTCTTCACTCGATAGCGAGCGCTGCGACTGCACTACTACTGGCTTGGCGTAAAGATGGTTCGGAACAGTGGTACCATGCATATGAAACGCGTGATGACGATGATGCTCAGGCGCTGTCTGTTGTTCCCGTTGATCCAGTCGCTTGTCAAGGCCCTCTTCGTCTGCTGATGAATGAATCCTCTCGTGCGCCACAACGGCCGTAACCGCCGACTCTGTCTCCACTGTCGCCTTCTCCACATCGTATTCTGCGCCGCATCGGTCTGTGGTATCCCGAACCCGTGCCAGCGAAGGGTTCAATTTGTTGTAGTGGACATAGAGGCCAACGATGATTAGGTCGCAGATCAGCACCACAACATAGTTCAAGGTTGCCAGCAAATCGAGCGTTTCGCGAAAGCACAGACTGATGATCGAGAACACCGCACCCCCGGCATCTGCGGCAATGAAGGCCATGCTCACTCCAACGACGGACCTGTCTCTGTAAATGTCGATGTACTGGGGCACGAATCCCATGGCAAGCAGGATGATCGGGACGATCCCAGCAGCTTCAGTCGTGCCCTTCACCTGATGATCCTTGCCAGCCTAAGTTGTGGTCAGAGTACATATCCATCCACATCCAAAGGACACAGGCAACAGAAACAGAAACAGAAATAACGTAAATACTCTTGTCATATCCGTTTGTAATACGTAGGTAGCACAGCCCAGCAAGCTGGGGGCTGTGCGAAGATGGTTGGCGACTCAGGGTCTCTTGTCCTCCCCGCTTTGCGTCCTTTCCTCGTTCGCCGTCATCTCCCACATGATTGTATATTATGCTGCAGACCCTGTCTCAGAGTGAACGTACCCTGGTAGCATAAACAGCCGCGACCTGAATTCCCGCCATGACCACAAACATGAGAACACCAGCGACGGCGGTCTTTCTCAAGGACCATCTGGTTTGCTTGCCATAGTGAAGACACTGCAGATAGCACAGCGCAGAGAGGGAACCAAAGATCTGAGGCTGCACGATGATCGGTATCGACAAGTTCTCGACAATACCATATGAACCAAAGCCGAGGGCACACAGAACCCAGATGAAAAACATAGAGTAGGACAGACCCTCGGTTGACTTTGCCTTGTGATTGTCGATGACCTGGGGCAGCAATTGAAAGCTCCAGAAGATGATGCCTAACATGCCAAAGACATTTTCGAGGATCGACTGAGTCGATGCCATGCTTGTTGTTTTGTGTTACTGCTCCAAAAAGGCAACTTTAATAAATCGAGGATCGGTTATAGCGCAAGTCGAAGGATGCTTGGTCTCAAAGAATGTGCCGGTGCGGATGACGGATGAGTGTGAAATGAAGTAGGAGAGAAAACAGATAGATCGAGGGTACAAAAAAAAAAAAAAAAAAAAGGCGAGCAGATATGCCTCGTTATGTATCTCTCGCGCTCTCTTATTATCCAACGGTAGGAAAGTCATATTGGTATGGTACTGCTGTTGCCATAGTAATGTGCTGGGTTTTTTTTATTTCGCTTCGAGGGTAAGCATGTGCGATTGGATAGGAATGGATTTGAAGACCAGTCCTTACCTTTACGTGCCTGGCGTCTGGAAAAACGATTTGTCATTTGGGCACCCAGGCACCAGATACAAGGCCTTAACGGCAGTATTCCGTTCGCTATAGACAAAAAAGCCTAATCAACCGGGCACATTCCTTACTCATCATCCAAGACTAAACGGTACAGCCATCGCATTCTGTTCCTGCGTTCTTGTTGAACTGTGGTTGCAGGCATGCAGGTACTCACACCGCTGCATTTGTATGTTGTCGGCGGATCAAAACGACCCATTTAACCCCAAATGGGTCGTCGGTATCAACAAGATGATTGCAATTCATTTTTCTTTATTTTTATCGCGTGCATTCGAAGACACGATTCTAAGGT
Source organism: Gamsiella multidivaricata (assembly GCF_025024155.1). Taxonomy (NCBI): domain Eukaryota; kingdom Fungi; phylum Mortierellomycota; class Mortierellomycetes; order Mortierellales; family Mortierellaceae; genus Gamsiella; species Gamsiella multidivaricata. Next base: position 29,284 of record NW_026251736.1, read on the forward strand.
ATCAATGTATACACGGACTTTCTTTGAAGAATTTGAAAAAGCAGGGTAATAAAAATACAGGGAGGGCACAGATCGAAAAGCAGACAGAAAGCAAAGACAGGTTAAATGGTACAGGTACAGAGCCGAAAGAAACGGAGCAACAACGGAAAGAAAACAAGATGCAGATATTACTCAAAAGACATACAAAAAAAGAAAAGGACAGGCTCCATGCCATGGGATATACGATGCAGACCGGTTTGAAGTAAAAACAAAGGGCCTTGGATGTTAAAAAACCCTCGGCTTTCCCGAGTGTGCAGTGAGACTAACTATGCTGCAGGAGCACAGTGTCCGACGGCGCCCAAGAACAGACCATTGTAGTTGCTCTCCAGTCCATTCTCGAGACATGCCCTAGCCAAAAGTCGTTGAAGTCGCTCATGCGAGGTCCTGCATCCGTTTGCTGCTGCGCGCTCGAACCACATGGACGCCTCCTCCAGATCAACTTCGCAGCCGAGGCCCTTTTCCTATAATGCATTTTTGACAATGATGTTTTGATTGATTAGTTTCCATCCACACTGATAGTAAGATGAGAGAAATAGAAGGGGGGAAAGAAGCATGCAAATGAACTTACAAGAGCATTGGCAAGATGATATTGGCCAGCGAGATGGCCTTGCTCTGCAGCCAATCTAAAATAGCGCACCGCCAGCTTGACATCCTGAGCAATACCCTGTCCGAGTTGCAGGCAGACACCCAGCTTGTCCTGGGCACGTGCATGATTCTGGGCAGCAGCCAGCGAGTAGTACTTAACCGCCATCTCATAGTTCTGGGCCACGCCAATTTCGTTCGCATAGCAAAAGCCAAGGTTGCACTGCGCCCAAGGATTGTTCTGTGCTGCCGACTTCTCATACCAAAAAACGGCCTTCTCGCGATTCTTTTCCACTCCCAACCCCTCTTCATAGCAGAATCCGAGTGAGTTCTGGGCCAAAGCGTTTCCTTGAATGGCCGAACGGTAGAACCACTTGACGGCCTCCTTGGGTTCCTTGGGGACACCGACACCATTGCGGAAGCAATAGCCGAGGGAGAGCTGAGCGGGAGCATGGTTCTCCTCCGCCGAGAGATAGTACCAGTAGACGGCCTCGTCCAGGTTTTGCTGGACACCAATGCCGTTCTGGTAGCAATAACCGAGAGAGTGAAAAGCAAAAATGTTGCCACGCTCTGCTGACTTCATGTACCACTTGACGGCCTCGACCGGATCCTTGGGAACACCAATGCCATTCTGGTAGCAGAAACCGAGATTGTGTTGAGCGCGGGCGTGTCCCTGAAGGGCAGCCTTCCTATACCAGTAAGCGCCCTTGGCGTCATCCTTGGGAACACCGATGCCGTTTTGGTTGCAGTATCCGAGGTTGCACTCTGCCCAGGGATAGCCCTGTTCAGCTGATTTGGTGTACCATTCTGCTGCGAGCTCCAGATTTTGTTCGATCCCGACGCCGTCCTCATAGCAGTACCCAAGAGAGTTTTGTGCGAACGCATTGCCAAGCTCGGCCGATCGGCGATACCACTTGACAGCCTCATAAGCATTGCGTTCTACACCGAGTCCGTCCTCGTAGCAGTAGCCGATGTTGTAGAGCGCCACGGACTCGCCTTGCTCAGCAGCGATGCGGTACCAGTACATTGCCTTTTGTCGGTCGCGCTCGACACCAAAGCCCTCGCCATAGCAGTAACCAAGGATGCCCTGGCCGCGAGCATTACCCTGCTCAGCCGACTTTTGGTACCAGTGAAAGGCCTCGGTCGCATTCTTTTCGACGCCGACGCCGTCATGATAGCAGACACCCAAGGCGTACTGACAGCAGTCGTCGTTGTCGACGGAAGCGGCCTCCATGAGCCAGGTAAGAGCCGCGGGACCCTGCTGGTTGATCTTTTGTTGCCAGTATTCGGACTCGATACGATCAATCTTAACGGAGGGACGGCCGTACTTGCGCAGGAAGGCAAGACGAGACATGGCCAGACCATTGCCCTGTTCCGCAGCCAGGATGTAAAGGCGCTCGGCCTCAACAAAGTCGGCCTGGATGCCGAGGCCAAACTCGAAGCAAAAGGCGAGAGCGCCCTGCGCCTCCAAGTGGCGGAGCTGCATAGCCATACGGTAGTATTCCACAGCCGCAGTTTCGTCTTTGGCATGACCGTGACGGCCAAAGAGCAATTGCTGGCCTAGCTCGAAGAAGTGCTGAGCCCGGGCAGCATCGTGAGGATCCTGGGCTGGGGCGTCCCTGTTGATAGAGTCATTGGTGGTGGTGGTAGCGGTGCTGTCCGCAGAGGAGAGAAAGGAATCGCAGGACGGGGTGGTGGAGAAGGAGGAGACGGACGACGAGGAGCCCTGGGGATGGTCAGCGGATGTAGCGGATGTGGTGGGAAGACGGTACTTTTTGTTGAGCTTTGAGAAGACGCTTCGTCCTCGGTGCAAGATATGGGAGGCTGACATTGTGAGGGGACCGGCCATTGATTGTGGTATCGATTGGCGGTTGGGTGTAGCTCAGGAAGGACGACGGTCGATAGGAAGAGGGGGAAAGAGAGAAAGGATTGGGTTTGGTTCAGGGGGAGGAGGGGGGGACGAGAAGGGAGAAGGCACTCTGGGGAAGGGGAGGAGAAGGGGGTGAGCGAGAGAAGAGGAGAGGGTAAAAGAGAGTGTGTGTGTGTGAGAGAGAGAAAGAGAGAGAGAGAGAGAGAAAGAGAAAGAAAGAGAGAGGAGTGCGAAGGACGGAAGGAAGGAAGAGTGCGAGGAGGGGAAGTGTGAGTGAGAAAAAGAGGGCAACAGGGGGAGGCGCATGGGCAAGGAACGGGGTTGGTGGTGATTATATATCGCCAAATGACTCGACGGAGAACGGAGAGTGGAAAAAAAGAGCACAGAGCAGAGGCATCCTTACTGTGTACGCCTGCCTCTGGTTGGTCGGTTGCTTCGTTGGGTTGGTCTACTTTTTTTTTTTTTTTTTTGCTCTAGAGGTCTGGTCTGGTCTGGTCTGTCTCTTCTCTGTCCAACAGCTGTGGGTTTCTATTCTTATCCCGCAGATAGGCAGGAATTCCTTATACAACCCATCTTTTGCATGGGCTACTATATCTGCACTCGCTACTGCTGCCTGTCTACCGCCTTTCTGTTGCACACTCTTTATCGACACCATGTAGATTAGTAAAAGTATCTGCAGTGGAGGTCAATAGTCCTCTGTCTATTTATCATGTAGCACAGTAGTGCAGTCTAGTATAGTGTAGTTCGATGCGATGGGTTGGATGATCTTGCAATAAATAATTGCCACTTCCCGGACACCAATCGCCCGTCGCCAATCGAAATTACCTGCCGACCCAGAGCCCACTCGGACCAGTCGCAAAAGGCTCTAAAAATATTTATAATCCACTGTCTGGCACCCAGCCCCGAATATCTCACTTGTATAACACCGCATGTACTAGTTGAGCCTATTAGGACCAGGACCAGATCTAAAGGGATAAATACTAGCAAGTCCATGCTCTGGTCATCTTGGTCTCTTGCCTTGCGACCTGCTTCCCATCAAACTCCTTTGGGCAGATTCTCTTCGCTAAAGATGGTTATGGTTATTGCTCTCCGAAATCCAATGGTGCGCTGCTGCTGCAACAGGCCTGGTCATATGGCATTGTACAACAACACCCAACAAGAATATAAGAAGCCCTGCCCTGTCCGCTTTGATTGGTGCGCTACTGCTCTACATCACGCTTCAAGATCCAAAGGTACTACTATTAAACGATTAAACGATTGAGCTGAAAGCTCTCCCTTCTTAATGTACATCTGCCTCACTCGCGCCACGCCAATTGCAGGCCATTATCCGCTAGATATTTTAGTTTATTGCCCATCCGATCAACTATCCTCGTTAGACCCATTGGGTGGAAGGAAACCGCAGTGCACTAACAGAGTCAGGGAGACGGGAGAAGGCGCCTTAATGATATGGATGAAAAAAAAGACCACAGAAATCGTTAACTAGGACGAGCCAGAATCTTTTCATGGATTATTTGATTTTGATGTTGCTGCTACGTCTTCAATGCTTTTTACATGGTCCACAACTGCATGTGGTTCGATACGTACCATGTCGTCTGCTTGCATGGTGTCATGTATTTTCTTCCTGATCGCGCAAAGAAGTTGCATGTCTGCACTGCGCGCTGCCAATTGACACACATGTACTCCTTTACTGCGGTTACGCAGGCAAATCCGTAGAATCTGCTCCCGTCTACTCCTACTGCCGTCAGGTTCAGCCCGCTTGGTCATCAAATGTATCTCATCAAGTCCTTTCTTTTCAGAATACGCATGTGGCAAAATGAAATCGATAAGCATGGTTATCATCATCATCGTCGTCATCGTCGCCATCGGCAACAGCAGCATCAGCATGCCCTGAACACCAATAGCTAAGAGCTACCCGGCGCAGATCTTTGTGCAGACCCAGCAACCGCAGTACAATGCGCGCAGGTAGATGGGTCCAAAGGTAGAGGCCGCGTGCAGCTATACATATCCATAGACATGTCAGTGTCCATGTTCTTGTGAATAAATGCTGCGGTGCTGCTCAGTCGGGCTCATATCGCTACAGCGTGCGGACCAATCATACCTACTCGGTTACTGCTCGTTCTGCACTGACCCGCTGGCGATATTCAGGAACTAGCAAAAAATGCCCATCCTGTTAGACACATGTAATTATTCTATCCATTCTGCGATCAGACCAGACCATGCCGGGCATGCGTATACATAAAGACTACCTATGTTTGTTTATCAATGGCACCTATCTGTTCTGGTTGGTTAGTTGTTTTTGTTCAGGTCGCGTGGAGAAAGCACATGTTGGACATGCGCACCCTCGAATCTATTCTTATAGCTGCACTGATATTATTGTTCTCGTGTCAGCTTACTAAATACTCACATCCTACAAATTCTGTTTATTCTTGTTTTCTATAGAGCCATTGATCATACATCACCTGGATGCGCCTTTTGTAGGCTGCGACGGGGGATCGAGGATGGCTTGGGATCCTGTCGTAAGAACTCACCCCGTTGAGGAACCATCGGCAAAAAGATGGCCTGCGGTCGATCTTTGTGTATTAAATCGTTTGTCTTGTCCCATCCTCCGAACAACGATCGACTGAGATTAACCTTTCTAGATAAACCTGCCATGAGTCCCTGCAGACCCAGACAGAACATATGCGCATGATGGCCAGATCCAGCGTTCAGTATACATGTATCCCTATAACGTATACCCATCTATGAATACGTCTAATGAGTAAAGCATCCTACCTGCTCAGTGAAAAATGAATGGAGCTGCTTCGACAACTGAAGAGCCCGCCGCGCGCTTGGTTCTCTTTCCTTCTGATACAACTCAAAGGCAGCTCGAACTTCCTGCGGACTATTCGACCGAAGCTCGTGCAGTCGGTTTGCGAGAGCGAGGGTGTCCACTATGTTGATGTTGTCACTCATCCCAGCCGACGGTGGAAACTATGCATATAACCCGTGCCAAGGCGTACCAAGAAAAATACGACGATGATGGCGATGATTAGCTATGTAAACCCGTCTTTGTCCATATGTCGAATTGACTAGACCATTACCTTGTGGCAGGCTGAAATGATGAAGGCGCATAAAATGCAAGGAAGCGTGGCAGTTAATAAGTAAATCAGTCGCAGGCATAGCATAATCAACCATGGATGGCTAACGTACCATTCCCCAAAAGCACCGTCCTTCCGCCGTGCCACCTATCGCAAACTTTTTCTTGAACCAAAGCCTTGGACATGAGATGCGGCGGACTCTTGTCAAAGATATCCTTCATAGTACCTCCATAAGGACAATCAAGGTGTTGATACTTTGCGCACATCTCTGCGATCGCTTCTGGGCCAAACTCGCTCGCCTTGAACCCATCATCGCACAACGCCTTGCCACTCTTTTCGATCGGGGTGGTGATAGACCACAGTAGCCTCCGGTTGGCGGTAGGCATAAACCAAATCTACTCAAACAAACGCACAGTTGAAAATTATGCGTCGCATTAATAATCCGTCAATGGCAAGTCGGTTGATGATTCAGGGCAAGACACTTACGGACTCCTTGTTCTTTTGGGTCATCATTATCACAAAGTCTGAATATGGCTGATTTAGCTCCACATATAAATTCCTGTCCATCGGATTGGTTATGCCCATCAAACTCCAGGCGCACTCCGGCCTGTTTTCCTCCTCCGAAACGTGTCCAGGAACACTCATGGGCAATGGTAAGGTCGTCGAAGGCGTTGTGCCCACCGCATATAGCTGTCGATAGAGGTTTTGCCTGACGGAACTGTTTGCGCCATCTGCGCCTACGAGAACATCTCCTGAGAACGTAGAGCCGTCCGCACAGCGCACGAGTACCCCGTGGTCGCTCTGGGACATCGAGAGAATTCGTTTCCCGAGTAGAATTTTGTTCTTAGGTATTCTGCTGAGGAGCACGTTGTAGAGCGCGGGACGAGGCATAACTAGTATTGGATATCCGTATCTCTGTTCAGCAAATGACGCGTCCAGTTCACCAACCAAGCCGTCCACGTTGTCCTGTCGTTTGATCCTGAACTTGCGAGCTGATAAGGAAATGTCCTCAATTTCACGCAAAAGTCCGATCTGCTCCACCAAGGGAAGGCTGACGGCGCTGAGGACGCAGGCTCGCGAAGGCGGCCGAAACGCGGGCTTTTTCTCGAGGAGGAGATAGTCGACGCCACAGAGCTCAAGTAATAGGGCGAGCATGAGACCAGCGGTACCTATTCATTGAACCACATGTGGGGAATGGTTAAAAATATGACTTTAAGGTAGCAGTTGCAGGTTATAAATTGCATCTTCGGCGTAAATGATGGATTATGAGCGTCCAGGAGGGCAGCATCCTAAGAAAATATGTCATCGCGTCCTAAATCTTGGTAATTACCTGCTCCAACAATCAAGACCTTGATATCTCCCGACGTAGACATTGGCACTACTAGTACGTTGTAAGAATATGTGTGTTTCCGGGGGAAAGATGAGTACGGCTAATTGGCGTGAAATTGTTGAGATGTCGCTGGAACTACTGATGCTGTTTGTGGCAGATTGACAGTAGTGACTGAAGTGGATGAAGATGAGGATGAGGATGCTTTGTTGATGCCGATGGATGATGGGGAATGAGTCTCAGCGATGCGCCTTCCATTGTGCTCCTGGCCTCAACCGCCTCTGTTCTCGTTGTGCTCACCTGCTCTCGTTCCTTGGACTGCATGTGGCTTCATACATCGATGGAGCGCCCTCGTTCATCGTAAGTGTATCTTCATCGCTGCTATTTCGCCTTGTTTGAATGTACGTACACAATAGAAGAATTTCTTTAACCAATAGGGGAAACCTCGAGGAGCGGGGATCAACCTGTGTACGATATGCCTCAAGCATTTGGATCCTCCGACGGATGAACAGGCAAACAAGTTGACCAGTTGATGAGAGAACTGGAAGTTGGCGTACAACTCCCCGCATTCCATGCCTTGAGACGGAAGCATGTATGTGGGGAAATGCGGGTCGTGCACTGCACCCTTCCATCTACCCCACAAATTATGAATGCTGTCCTTTGTGCTACTACATGTTGAATTACAGATAATTCAGGGCCATTGACTTCATGCAGTCTACCAGCGTGCCCAAGCATGATTGCGGGCCCCAGGTCGAGAATGCTATTGAGAAAGCACAAGGCAGTATGGAGGAAAAGAAATCGCTCTTCCGTATTTTTTTTTCCCCTTGGCACCACATGCTGTCTCCCGTTGGCTTTACCCCACATCTTACATCTCGATCTCTCAACAAAAATTGTCCGCCTTGCTGGGCCTATGGGTGCAAAGTTTACTTCTGGCTATTTTCCATCACAAAGCATGCGCAGATAAGGGGTGCACGATATGCTCTTCTCAGCATGGCAGGCGGATAGGGTGCGATTTTCTTTGTTGTTGCGTTGCGGACTCTAACACAAAATTAATGTAATAACGTCCAATGATTGAGCAACGTGGTTATTCAAGTCGATGTCGACCCGTTCTTAAATAGCCTATCACAGCCCTGCAGCGGTTTATCAAAATGACCGTTTGCTCAAGAGATCAAATCTGAGGGACCTGCAGAAACATGCAGACGGGAGATGCACAACACCTCTATTCCGGCATATGCAAGCTGTCCCTGATCCGAGCTCGTTGCAGACGAGCAGACCAAAAAAATAAAAAAAAGCGAGATAGGTCGCAGGCAGAGATGCGCAGAGCGCTAGAGGAAGAATCCTAAACGTATTAAGGTCACGGTAGCAATTTGCTGGGTAGACTAAGAGAGATAGAAACCAAGGCGTTTCCATCGTCTGCACCGCCGATAGTTCATGGGTGTGGTGGAGCATCATGTTGCAATCTTTGAGCGACAGCGTTAGCGATTTTATCCAGAATGTACTTTTACCGAGATTGTACTTTTACCGAGAATAAAAATCGGCGCGCAGTTTATCCCCGGGTTCACATGATGGGACTGTACACCAAGTCTGCAAGGTACGCACGTTTGTATTGTACAAGGTTAGAAGCGCGCTGGCATATAGCCATGGGCTAGTCTACTGTCAGTCTCTTCCCGGGTATTCATTTTGTCGGCTCTCAGAATGCGTCTGAACAAGATACTCCTTGAAGGTGAAATACAAAAAACGAGTTTGAACTTCAGATTCAAGGATGTGCTTAATTGGCATTTGTTTGTCTAGCGGATCAAACTCTGCAGGCCTCACCAGCACGCCTGTAACTGCGCTGTTGGAACTTGAGCGCAAGTGTCTGCCTGGATTGCTTTTTTCTTTTGTTCCTCACGATCACATCCCGGTGCGTCTGCACACTTTTTGCCTATTTATCAAGAAGGGAAGGGTCAACTTTCACCATAGATTATGATGTGGGGTAAACAGCTGGATGCCAGTTAAACTTGGCGAGGGCGGGCTTGCGAAGGACAAGGAGACAGGGAAAGAGAGTCTGGGATCCAGATTCCAAAAATCTTAACTGTGAGCAACAGTTCTACTGAGCGTAGATTAAGACGGAACAATTCCCAGGGCCGTACAGTACAATGGCTTTGTGCATCACGAAAGAAACGGAATACGGTGGGTTGTGGGTTTGTTGTGATGTTGTTTTCTTACTGCAACTGAAATTAATTCCCTCACCCGCTCACGATAAAGATAGCGAAAACTTTATTCTCTTCACGCAGAGCAGAGAACAAAACCAACAACAAAGGCTGGATATGCACCGCTTTGAATCCCCGGCGATTTGTGCCACCGAATAAGGAAGGACACACGCCCTGTTTGTCCATCTCCAGGCACAAATGGATAAACAACAACAACCTGCCCGCTTACATCCGTTGGGGAATTACCCTGCCTTTTATTGTAGGCGCTTGGTTGCTTGTACTCAACAGTGCGTGTTCGATCGTCTACTTCCATCCCTCACGAAGCATTGTCGAAATGGAAATGAGGGCATATTTGTCCCAGTAAGGATTTAACTTGGCCGTTGGGCCTTACTGCACACTTTTGGATTCTCTACTGCTCGCAGCTCCTAGCTCACAAAACCGATGTCATTAAATCAGATCCCTGGCTCCTCTCTCTCGAATATTATGTTATACAGTATGTAGTTTACGTTTAGTCTAATGCTATGAGACTACAGCCATCTACAGATGAGTTCTGACTGACTGGCAGAACATCGAGCTGCGATAGTGGCCGGTGTGCAGCTGCAGTATTGTAACGTTGGATTACTAAAGACTTGCAGTGTTTAGGATGTTGCGTTAGACTTGTAGAGTGCCTGGAGTGGTGATATTGCAGATGATATCCGGCCAGGAAGTCAGCTTTCATGGCTGATTTTGCTCCTCTGTCATTCATTTGCCCCAGTCGACTGGGTACCTGGAGACCCAGCCTCTCCTTTGAGGCCAGAACACGAACTCACGCATAAAACACCTTATATTAGTCTATACGCCTTATACTTTTTTATACTTTTTAGACTACAAAGCCAGCAGTTCCAGCCAGTTAACCCGCTCGCTCTCCTGTCCAATATCCCCGCCTGTTCGCCCGTCCATTTGCCAGCCGACCAACCAAAAACGGACGTCCTTTCATTGCCAGCTGCCGTCTTTCGTACCATTTGGAGAAGAGACCAGGCCAAAAGTAGATGTCTGCAATTACAGTGTAGACATAGACATCTTTACAACCTCGCTTTTAATTAAAAAAAGTACTCATTACATCCACTTTCTACAACAGTATCCACTTACTGCTAATCGCTCACACGCACACCCCGCCCTCTGACAGATAGACCTGCCTTTTTCCTCTCCTCGGTCCTCACCCCTCTTCGGTTTGTTTTATTTTTACTTTATTTTTTGCGCTCTCCCGGTAAATACTGTACACAATCGCACACCAAAGAGAGCTCTCCTCTCTTCTTCTCTCCCTGGTCACATCAGCAAAGCACAATAGGTACGATAGGCTACTACAATAGTTACTGCAGTGCCAGGGCTCCGTCTCTCTTTCTCTTGCCCTTTACTTCACCGCAACGCTCTTTTCATATAAAAGGCCGCCCTTTTGTGTAGGCCCCCCGCTTAAAAAAAGCCTTCTTCTTATCTCCTATCTATCTCTCCTCTCCTCTCCCTCTTCATCCTCCTCTTCCTACCTCTTCCTGCCCAACCTGTCTTCATAAAGGACCACGCCTGTGCCTTGAACAGCTTGTTCAGACGAACCCAACCCAGCCATGTCTGAAAAGATTGAAGGTACCATTTTTGTTTCGTCTTTACATCCGCCTGTCCATCTGCCTGTCTACCTATCTGTCTATGGACATACAGAGCACACCACATGTACCACAATATGCCTCTTTTGCTTCCAGATGAGCACCTCTGAGCACCTTATTGGTTTTACTTGACCCCATCCAGGCACGGGACTGAGTTCGCCTCTCCATTTTTGTAACACACCCGCACTTAAATCCAAACAACAAATTTATTTTTCTTACCGGGGAACCACACCCACAGCAACCCACCGTTCGCAACAGCACTCGAGCACCAACAAACAGCTCGCTACTTTTTTATTTTTTATTTTTTTCATTACAACTGGCAACTAACATGCTGCTCTCCTTATCTTGAAACACCCCCGCCCCATATAGAGACTCACACGAAGGGTCAGCTCGAAGTCGAGGAGGCTGAGCACCACGAGCACAAGGACGAAATCTCGCCCGAGCTCGAGGCTCTCCTCCAAACCGACCCCAAGCAGGGTCTCACCACAGCCGAGGCCGAGGCCCGTCTCGCCCAATTCGGCCCCAATGAGCTGGCTGAGGTCAAGCGCAACCCCTTCCTCAAGTTCTTGAGCTACTTCACTGGGGCCATCGCATACCTGATCGAGGTTGCTTGTATCATCTCTGCCGTCGTCAAGGATTGGCTGGATTTTGGTATCATTTTGGGTCTGTTGCTCGTCAACGCCTGTATCGGTTTCATTGAAGAGTCCAAGGCCGAGTCTGCCTTGGATGCCCTTCGTCAAACTCTTGCCTTGAAGACCCGCTGCTGGCGCGATGGCCATTTGGTTGAGCTCGATGTCGCCGCCTTGGTTCCTGGTGATATTATTGTCCTGCGTCTCGGTGATATCGTTCCTGCCGATGGTCGTCTTCTCGGAATCGGCGCCACTGGTGAAGCCACCGAGGGCGATCTCCTGATTGATCAGTCTGCCCTTACTGGAGAGTCTCTGCCGGTTGCTAAGAACAAGGGCAAGACCGTCTACTCGTCCTCGATTGTCAAGCAGGGCCAACAGATGGCTGTTGTTACCAAGACTGGTGGTGATACTTTCATTGGTCGCGCCGCCAACTTGATCTCTATTACTACTGAGGAAGGACACTTCCAGAAGATTATCAACCGCATCGGAAACTTCTTGATCCTCATCACTGTCGTTCTTATTGTCATCATCATGATCTACCAACTTGTTCACTTCCACGGCGACGCTGACAACAGAGGAGATTTCTTGACCGTCCTTCGCAAGGTCCTGGTTCTCACTGTCGCTGCCATCCCTGTTGGTCTCCCCACTGTCATGTCTGTCACCATGGCTGTTGGCGCTAAGCAACTTGCAGCCAAGAAGGTCATTGTCAAGCGTCTTACTGCTGTCGAAGAGATGGCTTCCGTCTCTGTTCTCTGCTCTGACAAGACCGGAACATTGACCCTGAACGAGTTGACCTTCGATGAGCCCTACCTGTCCAACAACTACACCTCTGAGGATATTCTCTTGTACTCTTACCTTGCTGCTGAGGCTGGTGCTAACGATCCCATTGAGTTTGCCGTCCGTACTGCCGCTGAGGATCAGCTCGCCATTCTCAAGGATCGCACCCACAAGCACGAAGTTCCCGGCTACAAAGTCACCTCTTTCCTGCCCTTCAATCCCTCGACTAAGCTGACTCAGGCCACCATCACCAACCTCGAGACCAACTCGACCTTCAAGGTCGCTAAAGGCGCCCCCCAGGTTATTATCCGTCTTGTTGGCGGTGATGATGATGCCGTTCGCGCCGTCAACTCTCTTGCCAAGCGTGGTCTCCGCGCCTTGGGTGTCGCTCGCACTGTCGAGGGTAACATGGACCAGTGGGAACTCATCGGTATGATCTCGTTGATTGATCCTCCTCGCCCTGACTCTGCTGACACAATCCGCCGCTGTAATGACATGGGTGTCTCTGTCAAGATGATTACCGGTGACCAGTTGATTATTGCCAAGGAGGTCGCTCACCGTCTCGGCATGCAACGTGTCATGCTGGATGCAGGTCACTTGGTCGACTCTGACAAGTCTGAGGACGAGATTACCGAGCACTGCCTCCGTGCCGATGGTTTTGCCCAGGTCATTCCCGAGCACAAGTACCGCGTCGTCGAGCTGCTTCAGAAGCGTGGTATCCTCGTCGGTATGACCGGAGATGGTGTCAACGATGCTCCTGCTTTGAAGAAGGCCAACGTCGGTATTGCCGTCCACGGATGCACTGATGCTGCCCGCTCTGCCGCCGATATCGTCTTGCTCGCTCCCGGATTGTCCACCATTGTCGATGGTCTGATGACCTCCCGTGCCATCTTCCAGCGCATGCGTTCCTATGCCCTTTACCGTATTACCTCAACTGTCCACTTCTTGATGTTCTTCTTCGTCGTCGTCATGGCCTATGACTGGTCCTTGCCCGCTCATTTGCTCATCTTGATCTGCATCTTGAACGACCTGGCTACCCTGGTTATTGCTGTTGACAATGCCCAGATCTCGGCGCGCCCCGACAAGTGGAGAATCGGTCAGCTGATTACTATGTCGATCGTTCTCGGTCTCTGCCTCACTGCCCTTTCCTTTGCCCATTTCTACATTTTCTGGAAGCACTTTGGCTACGAGCCCCTGGATGACAAGGCCCCTTATGAAGACCGCAAGTTGGAGTCGGTCATGTACCTCCACATCTCGTCCGCGCCTCACTTCGTCATCTTCTCAACCCGTCTCACTGGCTATTTCTGGGAGAACCTGCCCTCGCCTATCTTTGCCATCGTCATTATCGGTACCCAGATCATTGCTCTGTTGATGGTTATCTTTGGTGGTTTGACCCCCAAGATCCCCGCTTCCCAGGCCATTGTCGTCTTGATCATCTCCTTTGTTTACTTCATCCTTTTGGATGTTGTCAAGGTCCAGCTTTTCAAGCATTGGTCGTTTGAGATGACCGCCACCTTTGTTCCCACGAATGCTCGCCGCACCAAGCTTGCTGCTCGTAAGGCATCCAAGATCCAGCAGGAACGAGTTTGGGACAGCATTGACGCTGTTCGTAAGGTTGCTGTCATGACCGCTGTTGTTTCTGCTCTACAGGAGAAGAGCACTACTGTCGCCGCCGAGGAAGCCAAGTAAAAGGACCTTAGCAATCTATCATCGTACATATCCAATAGATCTAATAAACCATTGCAATAATAGTCTACGTATTATGCAACCGCGATGAAACATGATATTAGAGAGCATATCGATTGCCTTGAGGAAGCCCTCAATTTGATCGATGTTTGTAATAGTATTCGCCCATCGCTAAGTATGCATCGCACTGCAGGTATCAATTGTGTCCTGCGCTATTTAAGAGACATGTGCTGTTTGCGTGAATGCGCAAATCGGCGGCAGGAGGACAAGAACCTAGCAAAGGCAGGATCAAGCTTGAGCGAGGTCTCTCGGATTGATATTGATATCAACAGGATCCTGCACATCTATATCCAGTTCGTCCTGCCAATAAAATTGAGATCCAAAGTAAGCATCCATCTCCTTTGTTTTTAAAAGAAAAAATGACGGAACCAGGCACAAGCGGCAGAGTGAAGGGACTTACGAGTAGGTCCTTGGGTTTGCCAGGCAGGTTCTCAGTTACGGTCGCAAACATGTCCTTGAACTAGGAATAAAAAACCGCATGAGGATACGTTGACGAGCATACAGACGTTAGCCAAACATGGTGTATTTAAATATGCAGTACAGGTTCCAGAGCCTGATCGCCTCACCAGACGTCGCCTCTGCATCCACATCTTGCGGTAATACTCCATTTCCTTGGCAACGCGCTGCTTTTCCTCTGGCATCACTAGCTGAGTACCGCCGCGCAGAAGTGATAAGTGTTGCTCTGCCTGCTCGTTCTAGAGGGTATCGTAAATACAATATCGAATGGAAGCTTAAGACCTCTCCAATCTTCTCAGATATGGGCCAACAATGCTGCAGCTCCACAAACGAACCTTGGTGGTCGATTGATCTAGTTTCGCTATAATCTGTTCAGTCGTCATGGAGGAGCTAAGAGCCGACAGTTCTGTGAATAGCAAGTGAGTGCATTGGTCTTGAAAAGTCACGGCGTTACATATCTCAACGCGAATTACTTCACACTCTACTTGAGGAGAGCTGCTTATTCCTCGATTTGGACTCTGCGATTTTGCTCTGTAGTTCGGCCAACTGCTTATCGACGGCAGCAAGTTCTTCTGGTGTGGCAGCATCAATACTGTCCTGTGGCAATACGAAAAAAGGCAGGTTATTACTTGTAAACGGCAAATATTCGACAAAAAAGAAAAGACATAGCTTTTTAATGGAGCATGCGTACCTGCCTGACGACGTAGATGGCTTGCTTTCCATATAGCTTGGCGGTAACCAGGTCCTTTTCGACGAGCGAGTTCACAGCGCGCTGGCATTCTATTTTCGTGACTGCACCATGTAGGTTACCCACGATGTCCGCTAGCACAGCAATAAAGAACGTACAGTATAAGGACATCTATATTGTCTTTTTTTTTCTTTTTCTTTTTGCCATGCGACGATTCAGAAGACAAAGACAATATTGTTTACTGGTGCTATAGGGGCGGTTCTGCTTGACGAGATAGTCCAGCACCAATTTCTCTGACTAGACACAGGAATCACACGGATCAGTAGCTGGTCCATGCTCAAGCGAGGAACGAATGAGTGAGCTCGAGATCTACCTTGTTGCCACCGCCTTTGCCGACAACTGAATTTTTTTCCTTTGGCATATTTTGTGGTGCTCTGAGGCGAGTATATGGTGTGTATGATGTAAATGTATGGTGTGTGTGATCGCTGATTTCTGTTGTTCGTTTTCATGGAATGGAGAGAGGGAACCAAGTGAATGACGGCAAAACGTCTTTATTTGAGCTTATTGCCATTTGTTGCCACCAATTTCTACTTTGAAACAGCCCGAGCCAAAGGTAGTAGGCAAGGCAGCCATGAAGACAATCATAGGGGGGTTGAATTCCAGGCAGTCCGCATGCGCAATGACCTCCACACTCTCTGCTCCGGCAGTGGCTTCCATGAGCGAGTGCCTGCAGCGCAAGACGAACATGAAGACTGTAGAACCAGCCTTCCAAGGCCCATTTTGTAGTACGCTGGCAACAAATGCAGCGCTGCATTCGCAACTGTCAGAATAATAGAGAAAGCCTGAAGTTAACATAGGCTGTCGCTGAAGCTTCGTGAAGGAGTAGGATGCTACAGCTGGACTTTGATGTACGACCACATGTGCTCAATGCTACAGCATGAAAGCCAGAATGTCTTTATAACCGATAATCTTCCGTCTGTGATCGAGCCTTTACGCAGCACCGGCCCGTTTCACTCATCTTTGACATTGCAAGAATAAAGATAGACAATTCCCCACAGTTCATCGAAGAGCATGGAAACCGAAGTCCGCACCAAGAGTCGCGCAAGGACGGATCTATGCTAATGTGGATTCACTTTATTGCGCTCTCTGACAATTCCTCCTCTACAGCCACAACTTGTGGGTACAAAGAGATCAGTCGCGTCTACGTCAATTGGAGCTGTTACCCAGCCCGCATCACAACTACAAAGCCCAAGTCGATAACAGCGACCACAGTTTCTATCTGACGTGAACCCGTTCTCGCGCTTATCATATTTCAGCTACGCATAACACGTCGTCGCGACAGAAGTTTTTGGTATCAAAGAAAGCGTGCTGTCTGCTCCGCTCGAAGTATTCAACATGTCTGCCGATGTCTGAGTGTCAGCACCGACCTCATCTGCCATCAATGCAACCGGAAGGCGCTGTTTGAATAGTACAGGAAATCCTATGGCGCAGAAGCCAACGCCCCAGACATTCAGCAGAATTATAGATAGTTACGGGATTATTAGAAGAGTATTCGAATAAAAGTTGATACAGGACTCCCCCAGATCAACCATAGCTTAGCATTTTGAAGGACAAGGACTGGAGCAGGAGGCTGAGACGTACATACAATCGAACTATGGGGAAGATTGGACAAGCACATATCAACAAGCTAGGGGAGGCCCCGTTCTACCTACAATGACACCCAAACAGCACTGGGATTTCTGTCGAGTCGACGGTTGGCGTTATTGCATACTTTAAGAACCATGACTTGGGCGTTTGTAAATGTCCCTACGAGAGCGACGTATGCACTGCGAGGAGCTGCGTCAAGTACAGTCCAGCGAGCTCATCCGACCCGGTAATCACCATTGCAGAAACGGCGCGTCCTCTGGAGTCTATGTTGTAGCTACAAATTCTAGTCTTTGCCGCGCAGGAGCGTGCCTAATACCATCATGCCAACTCTGAACGAAACTGTTTGTAATTATTCTGGCGATATGCGGATGCGTGGAGCAGCAACTCCTCGCGCGTTTATCGATTTATTGAATGGCTACGCTTTCCACGTGGAAAGGAACGGCACTCATCGGCTGTGACCTTGACCATTTTCAGTATCTAGTGGATATCTTTGTATACAATCATGAGCAATAGTAATGGAGACCTTCCTACGCAAACCCAGACAAGGGCAGTTGCAAAGACACTCCACACCCGCAACAAGCATGGGTATTCACCACTATCCTTCAAGTGCGCCTCTGTTCCTGTCCATAAATTCTCTAGTCATTACACTAACCATTCGTACTTCACCCTCTCTTTCATTTCACAAAACTGCAAAAACAGAGATATCTCTGCGATCTCGTTATATATCACGCATTGTCAGCAATGTTTCCACTAAGAGCGACGAGACTGTTCCCACAAAGCGAAGAAAACTCGGCCAGCAAGAGACCACGAAGGTGGAAGGCCTGTCCAAAGAGCTGGCAGCAAAGAAAAAAAAAAAGGTAAGTTCGGCCTGGATGGATGCAAGAAGGGGGCGGGCACGTCAGAATTTCTATACTGGAGCTCTCCTCAGGCTGGATTCAATGTTTAATATCTGCAGGCGAAGCTGCGACAAGTCCAGCGCAGCCCCAATAATCATCGAAAACGACTGTCGGATGGCAAAGTGGACCAACTAGCACGCTTCCTAACAATATTATACTCCGCGGATTGATGTTGCGTATCTCGGTTACATTACTGGAGTATAGAGAGATAACGCCTGAACACCAGGAAGCAAGAGCGCAATCCCTCGATGCAATCGCCCAAGGCTAGAGCCAGGTCATCTTCGACCACTTATTGAGCCGATTCATGCAGGGGTCATCCAACTAAGAGGTCGATCACCTGGATTAGACAACTTGCCGATCGAATTTACGACCTCATGATAAAACTTCTTCTGGATGCTGCCAATGGATCCAACAACCATGTACTTGAGGCGTGCTGCCTGTCTGAGATCTTAAGATCAGGGAGATTATTACGAAGGTGAAGCAACATTTCACGGGGACAATGCCACAGCTATTGAAGAAGTAAGGTGGGCTGCTTTCTTCATTGTTGTACTGTAGTTGTGTTTAACGAGTTGGATGAACATGGATACGCGAATAGCCTTTTAATTCAGAGAAGCTTTCAGGTTTAGTGGAACGAAGCACTAGGAAGCGTGGTGCTGAATGCTCATTAAAAAGGGATCTCCTTGCTCAAATCCTGCTTGAAGATCATTGTAATGCCTGGCGGTTGCCGTTCTGCTCGTGTGTTGATTTCTACATGCATCGATCCGCCCCCTGTATGCCAATATGGTTATGTAGGTCATACAGAAAGTCTTCCAACGAGAATCTGTTGGCAAAAAGAACATGTAGCATTATTCGTGAACACGCGGCGTAAAAATCCGATCTGCTGCCATAGGACTTCAGAGTGAAATTCGAACTCGGAGAAATCTGCGGCCCTGACGATGATGGATTTTATAAGCAGGAAGTTAATAAGTCTCGTGTTCTTCGAGTAGACGAGGACGACAATAAGCGCCTTTTATATTTATCAGGGCGGCTATATGCAGCACACTCCAAGACACGTTCGTTAGCAAAAATAAAAAGCCGTTCATAACGAACATGCTATGCATTCTATCTCTCTGCTGTTCCTTCACATACTTTCACAGACAATTGACAATTGACGAGCGCTTTCCAACAAGCAGCCTGGTGCACACCTTTAAACACGACAGACATCTCTTCAGTGAAGATGAGAGTAAAGAAGAATGGTAAACGCGTGATATTACTATAACTACACAAAAGGACGCGTAGGGAAGTAATGATGATTTGGCGGAGCGATATGAAGCTCAGTGTGATTTCCGTAGTAAGGTCGCGTGTGTGGGCTCGGTTGTTTGAGCAGCATAGATTTTTTCTTGCAGCAAAAGCGTTCAGTCGGCAACCCGCTGACGTCGCCTTCCCACTAAATCATCATCACTTCACAACGACGCGCGCAACGCCTCCTCTTTCTCCGTTCTCTCTCCTCCTCCATCCCGTAAAGCCCCACGAAAGCAGCATCACGCCAGCAACAGCAGTAGCAGTAATAACAATCGAAAGCAACGGCAGCAGGACGAGATCATCCAGGCAGTAATCATCTCTTTTTGCCCGTTTACCCAATCCGCGGCTTGTCCAAGATTCGCTGTACGCATTGAAAGACATCCGTAGTGGGTACGACAGCAGCTTGACTAGTTAACCGGAAGCCTGGTACTCAGGCAAGGAGCAGATCGCTCAAGTTCGTGTGTGATTCTCATTGCGCGCCTTTCATCCTCTTCTCTAGCTAGTCATGCAGACATCACAACAGCAACATCAGCAACAGCAACAGCAGCAGTTCCAACAACATATGCAGCAGCAACAGCAACGGGCATCAGCAATGCAGGTAGCCGGAAGGATGCCTAACGGCAGGCATGGCTCCTTTGAAATGGGTACGGATTCTAAATTTCAGGATTCCTACTCTGGCGCACACGGCGTTGGGCTGTCTTACTGACTTTATTACTTGACCATGCTCGTGGACTCTTAGGCCAACCAAACCAAGGCTGGGGCTATGGATCAGGACCTATGCCAGGAATGAACCAAGGCCGCCCACCGATGTCAGGCTTCCCTAGTGTGATGCAATCGTCTTTGCTTCAGCAACAACAGCAACAGCAGCATCAGAACTCATCATCACAGCAAGCCCACCAACATCCTAACCATCAGCAGGAAATTCTAGACATGTCGGATTTCCCAGCCCTTGGAAGTGCTAATAGCGCTTCCTCTAATCCTGGTCTTTCAGCAGCAAGTTATGCTAGCACAGCAGGGACATTGTCTAACACAGGATCATCGGCCCCTGGCACTGGTCTTTCGCAAGAATTCAGCATAGAGGATGACTTTCCCGCGCTACCAGGAGCAAGGCCCAACTCTGCAGGATCAGGTCGTCATTTCGGTTCGATGCAGCTGCATCAACAACAACCGGCCCATCAGAACTCGTCGCGATCTCAACAAAGCCTTCAGCACCATCCTTCTCAGCAGCAAGCACAGCATATGCTGCAGCAATCGCAACTAGATGGAATGGGGGCGTTCTCTTCAATGATCAGCCCCTCCTCAGGTTCACAGCTACAGCAGTCGATACAGCTTCAGCAGCAATTGGCAAACGACTTGATGTTTCAGCAGCAACAGCAGCAACTGTTGCACATGAATGGTACATGTCGGATCATTGTTTGTTCTTTTCTGGATCCGAGTCATACATGTTTGATTCCTTACAGGTGCCTCGTCACTGACGATTTGATCGGCCATCATTAATCTAGGCTCTCATTCCCCTATCAACGCCCATCTCTCAAGTTCATCTAGTGAATTGGGCAAGGCGACAAAGGTAATTGACCAGGCGTGGAGCACGTGGTCATGGACTGCGACAACATGAAGCGCTTTGGACGAACGGCAGCTTATCATTTTTTTATTTGGCGCCAAGTCAGTGCAGGCACTCATGATTATTACGCGTTCTTAATCGGGGCTTTAGAGCTATGCAACAAAGGCTGGCAACGGATCAGGACTCTTCTTGGCATCAGCAAGCAGTCCTATGTCCTCTACAACATCTGTACTGTCAACAACACCTATCTCTGGTGGAAATGCAGCTGCACAATTAAGTTCATCGCAATCAGGATCAGCAACAAACGCTTCCACAAGGCTAGGCGAGTCAGGTCTTGGCGGCTCTGCGTCCGGGAACTCAAATGCAGAATCGAAAGGGCAAAATCAATCGATGCTTGACGATCACGATCGGTTTGGCCTATTTGGAATGCTGGGAGTTATTCGCACCGCAGATCAGGATTCCACCACATTAACTCTCGGCCGCGATTTGACTACTTTGGGGCTCAGTCTGAACTCGGCAGAGTATGTTTCCGGCTATATACACTTGAGCCTTGACTTGATATGATAAGGCGATGTTGATGAGGATAGCACAGTTGTACTGATCGAACGCTGTTTTTCGTGTCACGCGGTGGCTCTCTCATTTATATCGAATAGACCGCTATATGGAACGTTTGCATCACCATGGTTTGAGGTACCGACGTCGGCGGACGTAGAGGCAGAATTCCATGTGCCTGCATGTTACAACGTTCAACCTCCACCTCCACCGCAAGCGAAGCTCAGCTCAGTTTTGGACGAGACACTCTTTTACATGTTCTACTCTATGCCGAGAGACGCCCTGCAGGACGCTGCAGCCATTGAGCTTTACAATCGGCATTGGCGGTATCACAAGGAGCTGAGGTTATGGCTCATGAAAGATCAAGCCTCAGAGCAGTCGAAAACGCCGACATTCGAGAGGGGAAGCTACATTTTCTTTGATCCGAACAGCTGGGAGAAGGTGAAGAAGGAGTTCATTGTCATGTACGATGCCCTGGAGGAACGCCGGCAAGTCAGTGCTCTTCCACCCAACGGCAGCGCAGTCTCGGGCGCTCATCCCACTGGAGCAACTACTGTTAACGGCGGTCTGTCCCTCTCTGGGTTGCCACATGAGGGCCTAAGGAGATCTATCGCACAGCAAGGACAGGCACTCTGACATTGAAGCGCACTGGGCGTTTGGTGCTGAGGGGCCGAAACTTTAACCTTAAAATAAAGTGATTCCCTTTTACTGTTATGTTCTCTGATTGCGCGTAAGGGGTATGTGACATCTGGTATCTGCGCGTAAGAACCGATAGTGCCATTCGGACCTTGGAATTTAAGATTTGGTCCTGACCGTATGTTGATAATCCTTTTGAGCCTGTGAGGCTGGGTTATCACTGACATCCCCAAGCTCGACGATGCTCCAATGAGATCCTGATGCCATACTGTGCACAGTCGCGCCAAGAGATGTGCCTTCGATAGCGTCCGCTCCTAACGTCCCAGGAAAAATTTAGAAAAGGATGGCGTCTTAATGAAAATGGATTGATAGAAGGCGTCGCATGTGGACAAACATGTCAATCTACAACAGCTGCAATTCCCTAATACCCTGTTGCTCTTGACGAAAATCGAACCCAGGCCGCGGCCCTTCTTCTGAGCGGGATCCAACAGTGTCGGATGCTACTCTCTTGTTTGTCTTCTTTTTCTTTGCCCAATGCCATAGAAAGACCTTGTCAGCTACTACGAAAACAATGATCAGGAGAGCCCATCCTGCTACAATCCAGGATAGCATGACCTTGGGACCCCCACCGACTGTCCACGCGTGTCCCATCTTAAGGTTCGGGGCCATCACCCATTTCCCACCAATCCGTTCGCCTTTGACCTTGTTGGGTTCTGGCGATGGACAGAGCAAAGCCACCAGTAAGGACGCGTAGAGGACGCATGAGAAGGAAAAAGTTCTCCAGTAGTTGACCTTGTTCCAGTAGCACGGCTTCATTCGGATAGTATAACAGGCCATCGCCAACATAACCGCCATAGACACAAGACCCCTAAAGCGTCTTTGAGAAGGAGATTGGATCAAAAGAAAATCGACTGCTAGCAAAAGACCGAGGTTCTTGAGGGCTGCAACGCCATTAGGTCGAAAACAAATTTCACCCTTCGCTGGCACCCGCTCGAAAGAGGTCAAAAAGACCATGAACAAAAGGTAGGCCAGCGTGTAGCCGAGCAGACTAAATGCAAGGTAGAGAGAAGGTTGTACTTGTGGCCCTGTGCAAAGTAGCGAACTTGCAGATGGAGCGGCAGTCGAAGCAGGATCCAGCAGCGTAACGACAATCGAGTTGAAAATGTTTGACGGGCGAAACGTTCCATGTCCTTCGCGCCTTGCTCGCTCCTCCTGCTGCGTAAATCGTTCGTATGCGTACGCGTGGATGGCTTGCGACTGGCATGCTGCTGAAGACAAAAACGTGCTCAAGATCGGAAGATAGAGGACACTCTATGGGAACGTCAATAGATATGGACTGATTAGGGTCGTGATCATTCAGCAAAAGTATATGCGTAATAGTAACCGATGTGGGTGAAATTCTCTGCTTTTTAGGGTTCATGGACATGACCTTACAACGACAGGAATAAAACAGCTCACCCAACCAACACTTATGGTTGGCCAGTGTGGTTTCCCTTCACGGCGTAAACGCCTACACCGCCTATTCCATCCATGGATGCTAAGCGCCACAATCCAGCCAATCTGAACGACGACAAAGCACGACCAAAACCGTAGAAGATACCAATCGTGGGTGTTGATAGAGGGCTGCAGACCAAGACTGTTGACCACCTGCATAACAATGTCACCATCTCCTGCCATATCTTCCCGAGGTGGGTACGTCTTAAGGGAACCGTCCTCAGTAGGAAGCGAACCGATGGAACTTGTTGTATTTGTCGTATTGCTTCCGGGAACAGACAGTCCATGCGAGATCAGTCCTGCGGCCGTATTCACAAGACGGTTTCGTATGTTCTCCAAGTCGCTTTGGGCCAACGACGCTAGAGAGCTGTTTGTCATCAGAGCTGTAATGTTCGGTAGCCAAACCGGCAGATTATCGGCGATCCAGTCGGTCGATATACTGATATTTTTTATCCAAGGCGCTGCTAACGCAGTGGCATTATCCAAGAGCGGCATGTTCTGCCACCAATCAAACAGTTGCTGCTGCCCGAAGGTTCTGGTAGATCCTTCAGAAGACCTTGGTGTCGAGTCATTTCCCACAATCCTACTAGTTCTTGTTGTGTCGTTTGAATTGTGAAGTGTGAAACTAAATATTGTGCTGTTGCCCAGAGAGAGCATGCCATCGTGGTAATGTAGTCTTGAGAAGTTGGCGGGCGCGTCTTGACCTGTCGATGCTGTTGCATCTCGGAAAACATTAAGAACAACCTCGGCGCTCTCATACATATCGTTGGTTTTCTCTGCTTGATTGTAAAACTCCATCAACTCGCGTAGTGGAAATGAAAAGAGCTGCAGAAACTCTATCACAAGGATCCCGACCTGCAAATAGTTGAACCAAGCTAGAAACGACATGGACCTGAACTCTGGCGAACAGTCAGCGTCGTTATCGCCATTTTCATCATCACCATTGTCTTTTTTACGCTCCTGGTGCTGCTCCTTGGTGCTGTTGTCCACACTTTGAGCGCATTCGGGGCGTTCATGTTGGAAGAGATACTCTCCTGGATATATGGGGCCCGAGTAATCATAAAAATCATCAGCCCCTTTGAGATTTTCGTGGCTACCAGAGCTAAGGATGTTGCATCGCTCTATTGTCTCCCTTGTCTCATGCTCATTCTGTTTGTTCGGGATTATGGTTGTTGGCGTATCCTCTTGCAAAATATCCGCCTCGTAATCCCGTCGCCGAACGTACACGCGTTGTCGCACGAGAACGAAGCCATTGATACCAGTGACAAATATAAAGATCCCATGCTCCATGAGTTGGTCCCCAAAATCCTTGATTCCGAGCGCGATTTTCATTACATGTGCCACGACGCTGTCCATCAAACTGTCGCCTTCCTCAGTATTAAACGTCCACGGCGCCTCATTCGAAAGGCCGTCCTGAGCCTTCAGGTTAGCCCCTACTATAAGGGCGGCGCCTGCGAAAATGCACCCAATAAGACACCAGCCAACGACGAACTCCCAGAGCCTCTCGCCAGCTAGCTCCTCAAGAGACCGGTCCAGCTTTGATCCGCACGCACTGTCGCCTTCCACCTTGCGTTCAGCCACTTGGTCGCCTGTACCAGAGCCGTGATTGAAGACCGGCACCGAGTCCTGGACCTCCGAGCGTTCCGTGCGCTGTTGTTGGTGTCGCCGCCATATTTCGTCCATCGCTGTCTCTTCATCATATTCGGCCCTTGAGGTTGCCGATGTCGCTCCATCCTTATTCTCCCGCATGTGAGAACTGATCTGGTACTGTCGCTGAGTTTTCCGCTTGCGGATGTTGTCCCTGCGCCGACAAGGTCGCAGGCCATCCATCAGACATCGTGTTTGAGCAGCCATGGTTTCTACCAAGCGGTCCGCCTCGCTCTGTGCCTTGAACCATAACGCCAACCTTTGAGAAGCAGGGGTTGTACAGCGGCTTATAAAGAGATAAAGAACAAAGGCCGCGAGCAGGAAGAAGACCAGAACAAAAAACAGAAGGAAAGTTAGCCTTGAAGTTTCCATGATAGCGTGTATGTTCGGCCAACAGGCGTATGGTGTGAAGAAAGCGAATAATCTAGATGGGTGTAGTCGGAGAGGGAAGTAGAATAAGGAGGAAGTATATAGGAACGAAAGCGGCTACGAAGATAAAGGGAGGTATGATTCGACGTGGCAGGGAAGATATGAAATGAGGGTTGAAATATTCCACACAACCCTGAACTACCCTAAATGGCGGAGGGCGGGAGAATGTCGGCGAGAAATGGAATCATTGACGACTGGGAAGGTGATAGTGCGTTTATTAAAAGCTCCTGAGTGAGGCACGCATGCCTTCTAGGTACCTCTAGATTAGGCATTTGAAACCGGGATTCTTGGACAGTTAGAAACGGTGAGGCAGAATTCCTTGTATTGGATGATTATGTGGAATTTTTGCATTATTCCTCCACTTGGACCATTCTTTGGGCTGGCCAAAGTCTATGCCAACATGGGTTCGTTAAGGGCGCGCGTGGTCTTTGTCGCTTTCTTTTTGACAGCGATTCTGTCTGGTTGACCTAAGAAAAAAAGGCCGAGAGCCACCGTTTATCAGACTCTGAAGCTGATCTCACTGCTATCAGATGTCCATAACGACTCGTACCAATACCTTGTTCCTCCTGCGTCTGCCAGGATGCTGCTTCGCGTTCCTCTCTGGAAGCCCCAGGCACAGCAGGTAGCATGGCTTTCGTCTCTGTGGCCTATGCGGGATGTACAAGAGCGAATGCGTAGTGGTTGACGTGAATTTACAAGTCTTAAATGCAATACATGCTGAAGCTTTATCCGAGTGCTGCAACAACGTCCGTACCACCATTTCGTCCAGCTCCCGTTCAATGTCCTCTTCCTCGGCAACAGACAAACGTGTGCTGAGCATCTCATCAATCTCGTTCTGATACTCAATACTTTCAGCGGTCTCATCCATCAGTCTCTCTACATCAGAGAGTGACATTTCTTTATGTAGCTCCTTGAGTACTTGGTTTCCTGCTGCTAGGCCTTCAAACACTTGCTTCTCAACCAGCGCCTGCTCAATAGAAAATGTCTATTTAGCGAGTCAAACAATCAAATGTTCTAATTAGTCGAGGTGTCTGATAGATATAACATTGACACGCACAGCAGAGCCAAAAAGAGCGCTTGACAGCTTGAGCAAGGGTTTACCAATTCGTCCAAGTTTGTCATTTGCAACTGCGTTTTCTCTAGCAGTCCTTCCTGGAACTTTTTCCGCCGGAGAGCCAGGAGGGCACGCTTTTTGTCCCCTTTGGCGAGATAGGTCTTGGCCATCTCCTGTTCCTTTGCGATAACAAGGTCCAGCTATCGGTTTTCATCAACAAAGAATGCGTTCAGGAGAGCACTCAAGCTGGCTTACACCAGCAGAAGGGAATGTGTAATGCCATACCCTCTTGTTGTACTGCTTCAACTTGTCCCTCTGGACCTTGAGGTCGAGGATCGCCCTGTCATGAGCCGTTATCTTGTTGGCTTTGGAGGTGGTCGTACCCATCGCTTTCTTCGTGTGTTCTGGAATGAGTGATGGGTGAATGAAGGGTCATGTTTGAAAGGGTGCATTCACCGCCATGGCATACAGACCACGTGCTAATACACCTTGATTGGTGGCGCAAAGGCATTCAGGTCTATCCTAGGGGCTGGCCTACAATGCCTACTGAGCTGGATGTCTTGAGAGAATTCATCTCCTTGTGCGCCCCGTTCCGTAACAGTCGTCTCTTAATTCTTACAACTGCTTGCCTTGGCGATCAGCATGCCCTTATGGAACAATCTTTGACAATGACAGAGAGCAGGAATGGACTCGACTCGGCCTTTGTCATTCTCAGCTGCTAGAGTTCGTTACTGGATCCATTGCAAGTCGCCAAGATTTAGAATGCTTAGTCATTGTAATCGACTTTCAGCAGCGAGGCGCCCTCCGCAACTGCCTCGAACTTCATATAATGCGGCATGTACGACCAACAGCAGTGAGCAGTTTCATGGTGACGGCCAGGCGCCCTATTGTGCCATCGTTCGGTCGGTACTTATAGTGGCTATGCATTGGATCAGAATACCGCCGATCCCACCGAGATTTTACAGGCGGATCGTGATGGCATGTATTCTTTGGAACCCTAGCCTGAGAGGTCGCGACAGCGGGCCTTCTCTCGAGAATATATACCCACCTTCGGACCGCCATATGTGAAGACGATCTGGCTCAATCCTGCAAGAGACGGCCTCAACAATTCATGAGCTTGATTAAACAGAGTCTACAAAGCGACCAAGACCGACGGCCAATGTGGTATACCATTCCTTCTCAGTTAGATGCTTTCGATGCAGAAGTCTTTGATACCGTAATGGACGTCAGTACCAATAGTAAACAGCTCGTTTACGCATGCGGCGTCCCAATCCAGATGCTATGCGCCTCGTTCGATGACGATAAGCCCAGGGTCGTCAAAATGATGGACTCGCTTCTTTGTTAACGTTTTACAGGAAGAAGCCCCAACCCACCTTATCAACATCACGAACGCATCTGACAAAAAGTTGTTTTGTGATTTGATCATGCGTACCAGCGCTTGCTTCTTTAGTCTATGCATATCCTCCGACACTCAAAATGACCCTGCCTTTTGCAGTGTCTCGTCCCTTTCCGTGGTGTTGAACGCGCTCGAAATCGATCCAAGGGCAGTGGTATGGCCTCTGACACTAGTACTCGTAGGAATGGACTGCTGTGCAAGCGTGGATAAGATGGGGCCCAGTAAAATGTCGTTGTGAAGAGAGCCAACCGCCCAGCCTTGGAGGAGCTTCGACGCGATATATAGGTAATCGCGAGTACAGGAGCATCCCACTCGGCGCTTTCGTTACCAAAGGACGCGCTCGGCAGACGCGCTCGGACTGATGGGCTCGGGTCAGGAAACTAGCGTAGAGCTACGAATACTAGGCAACCTATGTACATGTACATGTCTAATCCAATTAGCGGCTATCGCGTAGCAGAGAATAAAGCCCTCGTACTCGACTATGCCCAGAGACTCCAAAACAATAAATGCAGCCTCATGTGATATAATATCCTTCTGTCACCAACAATCGTTTATTTTACAATAGGTCGCAGCAGCTATATACAACTTCATTTTTCTACGGCTTGAGGGAATCTATTCGTCAACGAAAATTGTAAAAGTGTGCTAGAGACGAGCAAGATGGATAGGGGTGACAATGGTAGAAGAAAGTTTGTTAAAAGAAAAACGGCGAGATGAGCTAGAATACATTGCGTATGACGAGGCGGACATATTCAGAGTAGATCCCAAAAAAAAAAAAAAGACGGAGATTATCTTTTGGAAAGACATTCTGTATATTCTGCTACAGACGTCGGACGTAAAATTGGAAGTATGCGAGACACTTACTTTGTGGAGGGCAACAGTTGCTTTAACATCCCAGAATCCTCGCAGCAACAAGACCTAGAATGACTGTTGTCCATAGCATCCATAGCACCTGGGACTGATAAACATAAAAAAAAAAGGAGAATACTTGTAGATGCCGCCCCGTTCACAACATTGAGGACAATATGAGAAATGGGCAGCAAGTCGGCGAGGATAAAAAAAAGGTCAAAAGATGATGGTGACGCTGCATTCACCAATTCTTCGGGCTCTCAAGCTTGAGGAACAATTGGCGTGCTTGGTGCAGACACATCATTCTTCACTATAGGCGAAGCTATGGTTGCCGGGGTCTCTACGGTGTCCGCAGGCGTCGAGAGTGTCGCGTCAGATAAAGCACCATTCTGGCCCACAGAGCCGCGACGCTTCTTGGTAGGGGGTCTAGTATCCACTGCAGTCGATTTCTAAAAGTGTTTTGTGCGCAAAGGTCGATGGCAGCGTGAGTATTCTTTCCTTGTTAAATATACAAATACGATCCCCACTGTGCACAAGATCAGGTCAGTGTCTCGAATTTTACCTTGCCAGACTTTGATCGCTTCGTCTTCTTTTGATCCACATCGTCGAGCACTTCAGCTGGAAGAGCGGCGCTGGATAAAAAACCCCCCCCCTCCTGAAGTTAGGACACGGATTCCCTGCATACGACAAGTTCCTTTCAGCACCGTGTACATACCTGCGGATGTGTTGAACCACAATGCCCATCGATTGAGAGTCAAACTTGTCCCAGGATTTGACCATATCTGTAAACTCATCCTTTGGCCTAAACAAATCCAACTTTCTGTGGCCCGTGGATCCGGCTAAGGCACATTCACAGGCAAACACCTGCTAGGTTAGTAAAGATTACTCGTACTAATACAGCAGAATAGTGAAGACCACGTTGCCGCAGATATACCTTCGCGAGCTGGAATACTCAAACCGATATAGTAGGTCGAGATATACATGGTGTGCGGCTCGGCAGATTCTGTACTGAGGTCCTTTTGATCTGCCGACGCTGCACGGGTAATTCCATGTGCCGCATCCTCCCTTTCAGCTGCTGTCCTGTACTGGATCGTCTTCGAATAGCCCTTAATGTAAGGATGTGCCAGCACCAAGTTTTCAACGCGCTCCAACTTTGTGACAAGATGTCGTATCCTGGACTCTACAAAGCCGGACCATCGCAAGTGCCGCTCCTCCGAGTCTGATGAAGCGATGACCTGGATATAGTGGCGATAGCGCGAAAAAAAGTCGTCCTTTGCAAACAAAGTGGACCAAGGAATGCGCTCTACGATGATCCTGTTGACCAGCTCGGCAGCTAGAATATATACAACGTGCCAATACGGAGAGAGATCAATTTGCGATATCTGGAAACATCAAGATTAAAGAGCAGTAATAGCTCGAAACATACCTTCTTTAAATTCAGACAGCATAACAGATTTAGTGGAATCCGTGACATTGTGGGTTGAGCACATCGATGGATATGCAGGAGTGATAATCGGCATCTTATGGGCCTTATCCGCAGGATAAAGCTTTGGATTCCACACTCGCACTTGCAGGGGTCCTTCCTCAATTGGTTTCAGCAGCACGGGCTGCGGCCAGGGCCTAGACAATATAATAGAACGATGTGTGTAAACAGCAGGATCCTGTTAGTTACTATGCCTCGAATTCTATAATGTCATATATGCACGTGGTGCTTACCATTGATGAAGAATGGAAAAGAATCTCGAGATTATGGTGGCTGCACAGGCATTTGGGTAAAGCTGACACACCCTTGCGACCAACATGGCCCATGCAACACCGCCCAAGAATCCCATCATATTGGAGTAAATGGCACGTCGTTGAGCCCACAGTTTGACACATCGCAAGGCCATGCGAAAGGCTGGAATGTTGGGGACCAGTCGGAGAATTTCGTCCGTCACGCGGGATCCGTTCACAGAACGAATGCACCGGTCATCTAGATTGCGGAGCAAACTATCGTCAGACAAGTCCAGAGTGTCCGGTATGGTCGATAAGCCGAGTCGTGCAAACGTGAGATCAATCTACCAGGCAGCGAGTAGAATGGAGGGTTAGCTCAGACGAAGGGTGGCGAAACGTAAAACTGAATACTGGCAATTCTGAACTTGCAGGAATTTCAGAAAACTTCATCTTGATGACAGGTGTAAAAGCATCAGGGACTGCGGTAAGCTCGGTCACTTCTGAACGACGGCGGAGCATATCGTGCATCACATCGAAGAAGTCTTCGCGCTCCACATGCTTTGGAACAACACAAAGCGTATCGATATCGGACCCTACACGGTTTTACGGTAGTGACCAGGGTATTAGCAAAGCAGGTCTGCAAAATCTTCCTGGAGTCCGATTTCGATAATTTATTCCTTTGTGCAAATCGGTATGAGTCGGTAAAGACCCTTGACTTGCCTGATCCATGCACGCCAAGTCGATAAGAACCAAACGTGAAGATCTTGCCACCAGCCTCTCTAGCTATTGATTCTGGGTGATTCCTGCGCACGCTGACAACGTAGACAAATTCCTTAACCATTTTGTCCAATTTCCCAAGAACGATCTCTCTATTTTAATTGATAAACAGCAACACCAAATGTCAGCTATTGCACTGGATCGATTTGCAGCGCATATTTCGAATAAGGCAATTGACTCAGCGACGTTGGATTGATTTCTTGCCTTCGTCGACTCTCTTCTTCTGACTCAAACAGTCCTTGACTCTTCAGCGTCTGAAGTAGCCTCTCCGTGCTCTCCTGATCCTCTGGCGTCGGAAAGTTTTCAGAGATGGGCATGGTGACACCCAGATGCCGTCGCTGTGATTTTCTAACGTGTCGACAAATAGCGAATGTCAGTCGCACATAAAGGATTAATAGCTTTTCGAGGTCAGATCATTCCAAGACACATTCTTACCCATTCTGATTAGTGCTCATGCTGTGCGTGAAACCGACGGTTGTGCTGAGGTGGTACCCAAAGAAAGAAAAGAGGGGATGAAGCTGATGGGCGATGAGGGCAAAGTGCAAAAGTGCAAATTTATTTTTAAGAGGACATACACACGTCAGCCACAGAATAGGTGAGCTATGGCAAATGGTGCAGCTGACAACGCTGTCCTTGCCAAAGGAGGGAGTCCTGGTCGAGGTTTGCAGCTAGCTCGCTCAGCACCATCGATGATTTTAAGAGGCCCAAGGTGAATCCCCTCTGCGTACCAACACCAATTGATGGCTCCTGTATCGTCCCTATGGGTCGTGACAAGGGGTGATAGATGCGTCCTGTTGACATAGAAACTCTGAGTTGATCAGGCAGGAACGGTGTTCGCAACGTGCCTCCCCAGAGCAATTGACCTATGAATAATGTGCACACATTCATTTTGTCACTTGCGGGTATATCATGGAGACCCTCATAGGGAACTGTTTGAATTGATCATGTCGAACTGACCTTCCTGCAGGCTGTGGAAGACAATTGGGGTGTCAGCAGCTTCGACGAAGTTCATCTCCTTGCCACAAGGGCTCAGCCAGGGGTATTCGGGGAAATGTGCTGTCGCATTGGGCTTGATGCGATTGATAAAGAAATCGAGGAACTTTGGGTCTTTGTAGCAGGAGACGAAGTTCTTCGGACGGGTGTCTTGAAGAAAGACCTGGCCGTGGATGTCGATGAAGTAGAAGTACGGACGAATGCCTTTGGCCTTCAGCTGCTTCACTGTCTCTGGTGCAGGGATCTGTCCGCGGTCATAGAGAGAGAGGGAAGGGGCTTCGCCCTGTTCGGTGTGTTGTGTAGATAGGCGTCTTGAGACAAATGGATACTGTTGACTGAGAGATGATGCTGAAGGACGAGTCCATGCAGAGGAGAACATGGGCATGGGCATGTGGAGAGCACGAGTAATGACGCATGGGTTGAGTGCCATGGACAGGACCATCATCCTGCTCGTCGTTGTCGCCATGCTTCGTGTCGCGATCAAGTTAAGAGGACAAGATCTCTACGCCAATCATTGGGAGCACAAACGAAGTGTTTCATGTACTCCCCTTGATCGTTTTGAAAGAGCACGTTATTTTGTTGTCAAACAGTAACGGTTCGACATACAACCTGTCTGGCATCCAGCTCGGACCATTTCAAGGGTCGAGGGCAGCCTACTCATGAGGTACAGACAGCACAGGGCAGGGTAGCCGGGCTGTAATGGCGCTTCATTGGAAAGTTTTGTGACACCTTGATACATCAGCAAATGAAATAAAACGACCAATTATTACGTTTGAGGATCCAATCAGGCACCCATCAGACACTAAAGCTCCCTCTTTTGTTCTTATCACCTCACCACCATCATCCATGGATGATTCGCTGCAGTGCTTCCTCCATTCTGCACCCTGTCTTTGTCCGTTGCTTCCCCATCACCCCTTTTTCTTTTCCCACCTCTGCTTGGTTTCTTTTTGAGTGCACTCACTCTAAAATTTATTTTCTTTCAGGTTTGGCTAAATGTTTTTCTGAAGCGGTAGAAGATTTGGATGCGTAGCTGCGCACTAAAATAGACATGCTTCCGTTATACTGTGAGTAGGTGCCCTAACCTCAAGCCAATTGCTTCTCCCCTTGTTTCTTCCCTCTTTCTCTCCTCACTCCCTCTCCCTCTCCGTGTCCCTCTCACTCTTTCCCCCATCGCCAGTTGCCCATCATTCTCTCGCGAATCACTAAGCGTCTGAGCGATACCATCTCCGAAATGACCGCAACCACTAATCCTCGCGCCCGTAACTTCAATGCCGGTGAACAGTACGAAATTCTCGACGTCGTTGGTGAGGGTGCCTATGGTATCGTCTGGTAAGAAAAAAAAAATGCGTTGTCCAATATTGTTGTTCTTGCTGTTCAGGCACGGATGAGCAATCTGTCACTATGTTGTCCAGCCAGGATGTCCAACGGCTCATCTCGCTCACACCGACCATCTGTTTTTCTGCAATCTACCCAGCTCGGCCATCTACAAGCCCACAGGACAAAAGGTCGCCATCAAAAAAATTACGCCCTTTGACCATTCCATGTTCTGTCTGCGGACCCTGCGGGAGATCAAGTTGCTCAAGTACTTCAATCATGAAAATGTAAGGAGGGCGCCTGGAGCACCTAGTCCCAGACCTAGTGTATCAACTGAATGTTCGAGATGCATCCAACGCCTTGGATACGGTGCTGTAGCTTGCTTAATGGCATCGAAGCAGCTGTGGAAGGGTTGTCGAGAGAAAGCAATGGCTTCAGGGAAACATCTGCCGAACTACGGGTGTCTTTTCAATTGTGGATGGACTAACTGGTTGACAATATCTCATTTAATTCATGGCAGATCATTTCTATTCTGGATATCGTCAAGCCGCCGTCCCTGGAAGCCTTCCAAGAAGTGTGAGTAATAGTCTTTCATGCGTCGTTGAGAACCATGGCCGCTCAGTTCATCGCATATCTAACTATGCTTTTTTTTTTCTAAAAAAAATGGATCAGATACCTGATTCAGGAGCTGATGGAAACAGATATGCATCGTGTCATCAGGACTCAGGACTTGAGCGACGATCACTGTCAGTACTTTATCTACCAAACCTTGCGAGCACTCAAGTGCATGCACTCTGCCAATGTCCTGCACCGCGATCTTAAGCCAAGTAACTTGCTCTTAAACGCCAATTGCGATCTCAAGGTAATATAGTCGCTCGCGTTTGATTATGATCCCTTTTGAACATATTTGTGGCACTTCATGAGCGCCATGGTTCCCAATGCGTACTGTACTCTTATTCATCCAGCATCTTTGCCTCCGGTTAGATCTGTGATTTTGGTCTTGCTCGCTCGGCCAATTCAAATGACGAACACAGTGGATTTATGACTGAGTATGTGGCAACCCGCTGGTACAGAGCACCCGAGATCATGCTTACGTTCAAGGAGTACACGAAGGCCATTGATGTCTGGTCAGTCGGATGTATCCTTGCGGAGATGCTCAGTGGCAAGCCCCTCTTCCCTGGACGCGACTGTAAGTTTGAATATGGTGTCTGGTGTATTAAGTTGTTACACAACAGGATGAGAGCGATGTTCTAACTGTGTTTGGTCTTATATGATGGTTGGCATTAGATCACTCTCAATTGAACTTGATTTTGGACGTACTGGGCACACCGACGATGGAGGATTTCTATGGCATAAAGTCCCGTCGTGCCCGTGACTATATCCGCACGCTTGCGTTCAAGCGAAGGATCCCGTTCGCATCGATGTTTCCGGATGCGAACCCGCTTGCGCTTGATTTGCTGGAGAAATTCTTGACATTCAACCCCGTCAAACGCATCACTGTGGAGGAGGCACTCCGCCATCCGTACCTGGAGCCCTATCACGACCCTGAGGATGAACCATCAATGGAACCCATCCCGGAGAGCTTTTTCGACTTTGATAAGCATAAGGACAGCCTGTCAAAGGAGCACTTGAAAGGCAGGCATTTGCATTCGAATGTGTATTCCAGTAAACGATGGTAATGCCCGCATGCATCTCAATATTAACACACCATTCTTCATTTTTGTTCTTATTTTATAGAACTGATATATAAGGAGGTTACTGGAATCAACTGAATCAGCCTGTAGGACTGGGGAGCGAAGAAGGAATGCACAGCTTGCGCGGGGGATGTTCCTGGCTGCAAAGGATCATTGATATCCTTCGCGCGCACGACCATAACCCAAAACATAATGAATAAAAAAGACAATGGTACATCTATGATCCCCTACCGTATACAAAGATCAGAGATAGACACGAAAAAAAAGCAACTATAGGATGCAGCAGATGTGACCCTATCTTGTCCCGAATGTCCTGTTTCTGTTCTGTTCTGTTCCTGCTCCTGTGTTGTGTTACAAGGGGGGAAGAGGGGGGGGGGGGGGGGGAAGGAGGAGGGGGAAGGTGCCCATTAATGAAGTGGGTCTGTTTGCGGTATCTCTTCACCGCACTTTACTTCCTCGCTTCATTCCCTACATTCCTTCGTTTGCTTGGCACCGGTATCCATCATCCCATTCATCATCCATCATCCATCTATCCCTTCAGGTGCTCCACTCTCTCTCTTTCTCTTGCTCTGTCATCAGTATCATCTCCTTCTATCCATCATCATCATCCCCACCTGTTGGTAAGTAGGTAGCTATGTTGTGTGTACAAATGTGTACCCTTGGAGGGGGCTAGATGACCATCTTCCCTCCCCCTCTTTTTTTTTTCTCTTCTTTGCATCACAAGACTGTCTGTGTTATTGGCTGTTGTTGATGGTTGTATGTGTATAAATACCGTATGTCGTATGTCGCATACGTCTGTTATTCTGATGGTTGTCGTGCGCGTGGCACGTTCTTGTTTGTTGATGGAGAACAGATGAATCTCCATCCCATTTACAATTTGTCTTTTGGCTCTATTTTTCTGCTTGTTGTACCCGTGTCTACTGTCCTTGTATGTACCCGCTTCCCTTCTCTCTCACACCTTGCGGTGCTCTTTACTTCTCTGTTCTCACCCACTCACCTGTGCCTTTTTTCTTCCCTTTTTTATTTCTTATCTCTCACTGTATCTCTTCCTCGCCCACTCTTCCTGTTCCACAGACGTACTCTTCGCCCATCTTCACCATAAAAAACATTCACCATGTCGACCCCAAAGAGTGCCTCTTACGATTATCTCATCAAGCTGCTGTTGATTGGCGACTCTGGTAAGTACCAAGCACTTAATACTGGACTCACTCTACACTAGATCTTGACCTTGCACACCTGCCGAGAATATTGCTCCTGTGCGCGTCAGTAGGCGCGATAATAGAAAAAACAAAAAAGTGAGGGGCTGGTATGGCCTCAAACACACTCATCCATATTGTGTTCATCATCTTTTTCTCTGTCTGTTAGGTGTTGGCAAGTCCTGCCTGCTGTTGCGTTTCTCTGATGATTCGTTTACGCCCTCCTTCATCACCACCATTGGTATTGACTTCAAGATTCGTACCATCGAGCTGGATGGCAAGCGCATCAAACTTCAGATCTGGGACACCGCTGGTACGTTGTACCTCATTATATCTGGATGTCGCATCAACTGCTCGACAAAAGACTCTGACTATCTGCTTTCTGAATTGGTTTGACTCCATAATAGGCCAGGAGCGCTTCCGCACCATTACCACAGGTACAGACTGTGATTCTTCGATTCTTTTTGACACTGAACAGGACTGAGGATTTTCTTTTCAAGAGCTGTGCTGCTTTCTCGGGCATTTCTGTCACTGCCTATTCGACTCTTGACCCTGACTATACTCTGCTGTATCTTTTGTTCTTGATAACAGCTTACTATCGCGGAGCTATGGGCATCCTTCTGGTCTACGATGTCACGGACGAGCGCTCCTTTAGCAGTATGTTTCTTGGATTGCGCAGTGTACTTTCTTCAGACAACGCGAACAAATGAGCAAAGAATGCCAGAGCTCATCATATCTCGCGCCTATTCTTCCCACGCCAGACATTCGTAACTGGTTCTCAAACATTGAACAGCACGCCAGCGAGGGGGTCAACAAGATCTTGATTGGAAACAAGTGCGATATGCCCGATAAGAAGGTACTGCTCCATGTGTCCCTCTGACGAAGCCAAGGTCGGATTGCCGCTGAATCCTGCTGGCGTTACAATACTCATTCCTGTACCGTGTACCGTGTACTGTGTACTCTAATAATCCCTGTAGGTGATTTCCAAGGATCAGGGTCAGGCCCTTGCGGATGAATTTGGAATCAAGTTTTTGGAGACAAGTGCTAAGTCCAACATCTGTGTCGAGGAGGCATTTTTCTCCCTTGCCAGGTAAGGATTCATAGCTAAGCAAGGAATTGCTATGCACCGAGCATTCTTCCTTTACTGCCGTGTTGCGAAGCCATTATCTAATGATGTTCTGTTTTTTTGTGCACGCGTACTTTGCACTCCTTGTTGCTGCTCATTACCTCACCGCCAACAGGGACATCAAGAAGCGCATGATCGACACCCAGACTAACCAAACGCAGAATCCCAACACTCTGGTAGTGGAGGATAGAAGCGGCAACAAACTCGGAAATGGATGCTGCAACTAGAGTTGGGAACGTTCTGGTCTGTATCAGATGTCCCTAGGAATTTTGTGCAGGGATAGCTGAGAATATACAATATAAGGTCAGAATCTTGTAGAGAGACATCTGTCCAATTGGCAGTGAGAGGCAAATGTGCACAGTAGAGGGAATAAATCAAAAATGAATATTCATTCATAATGGACTTCCAATTGCTGGAGCTATCATGCCGTCTGCTCTTAGACTACGCCTCAAGCCATGTACGTTTGGTAAGAGTGGTGCTTTTTGAAGTGCGCTCAGAAGCCATGACGCGAGTACATGTCCAGCATACGTCCCTCGTGAGCGAAAAGGGAAGTACTAAAACATCCAAGCGCAGAGTGCCAGATCGGCACTATAATATCTTAACGTAGACAAGGTGAGCGTGGAATAGTCGAACGTTCTGCAATTTTCATTGGCACCAGATATCTCCTATGTACGCTCTGAGAGCAGTTAAGCTAGTCATATCCTGCGAACTCTGATGACAGCGCTTTATGCGCTAGTAAAGGAAGAAGGATCTGTGGGATCGGTCGTTCAGCCAATAGGCACGAAGAGCTGGCCGAAGTGCCTTGCTTTGTGCTCCTCGGACATTTCTGCGTCGTCCAAGCACGTCTGTTAGCCTGTGTTCTTTTTTCTATTAGCGAAAACGGAAGTGAGTCCTGATGTACTTGTAGTCATTGATTTCGCAAAAAAAAAAAAAACCAAAAGCTTTGAGAATGGCTGCTATTCTACCATTTTTCTATTTTTCAGTTCAGAAGTACGTTAGCTTTGCCTTCTCCTGCAACTCCACCAAGCATGAAGCCAATTCCTCAAGCCAAGGCCAAGGAAGCCACAAGACTGTTTCACGGGTAGTGATAACACCAAGAGTTTTCAACAAGCGAAAGTTTGAAATAAGTGGGAGAGGACGAAGCTGCCTCATTCCCAAAAATTAATATTTTTATCAGTTTCGGCAGTAAGTGGTGGTCTGAGGTGCTTCTGCCAGCAGAGTCCATTCCAAACACAAGGAGAACACGCAAGTAACAGGGAGGACGTCCCAGAAAGGTCTCAGCCAAAACAGTGGAATATCTCGAAGTCAATATAAAGCGCGGTCTCCTCAGGAGAGCTTATGATGTTCAGAAAAAAGGTTGCCGATTGCTTCCACAACCTGTCTCTACTTCAACAATTCGGCGATGCTTCAAGGAATCTGGGTTGGGGGCGCCAAAAAGACTCAAGAAATAGCAGCATTCAATAAATTCAATAAAGATATACATAAACGGTGCCTGCAGAGACGCGGACCATATGATAACATTGCACCCAGGCGCAGTACCGGACGAGCAGGAACAACATTTACACAAATGCTGCATAAGACAATACTTCTACTTTTTTGTGCGTTAGTTCGACACTCAATCTTTGGCCCTTAGACTGCTGCTTTTTCTTGGTAACGAAGGTTCCGATGATGTTTGGGCGGTGTCGGGGAGCATGATGATGATGGTATGCATACAGAGGTATGGTGTAGGTGTGTGCAGAAAGGCCGAAAGATTCATAAAGCTTTCAGAAACTAATAATACCTTCAACGTTATGATGAATGCGCCACAAGTGTTGCCTTCAGAAGTTGGGACAGGAGCAGAAGTATGCAGGATAAGAGAATCAACGTCCAGATCAGACTGGGCAAGGCTGCTGGGCAAAGTAAAAATTAAGGCCCACGAAACGCGCCAACAATGCTCGCGCTAGCACTGGTGCTCTTCCTCTCACTGACCCCATTGCCGTTGCCGGTAACAGAGTGTACAACCCGTTTTATTCGCTCCAAATCTTCATTGATAACCATCCGTGTATTATGGACCTAGTATTCAACCGATTTTATTTTTTCTGATATTTTCCAGTACGATGCGTCTAGGAATACCTTGCTCTCATATGATCAACATCTTTATAGTGGAAAGTTCAGTAGCTCACCCTAATCATCACCTCCGTTGGCCCATGACCCTTCGAATTGAAATCCCTGATGCCTATACGGACATCTCTCTTTGTTGCGCTCTTCGTTAGCGCGACCGTACACACCAATAAGATGTACAGTAGGCGTCTAAAAGGATAGCATCAGACTGTTAGAATATGAATGATCGATTTGGCATCTATTACTCGGAATAAAAGCTCGTGAAGCGCCAAAAGAGATGGGGACAAGTCGAGTCGTGCTGCCTTCCATTTCAAGAGTATTATAACATTGCTTTATTCTGTACCCCAGCACAAGCCAACACGATGTATACATGGCACAAATGGTAAACGATGGATTGTAAATCGGTGCGAGCCCCAGTGAAAAGAGAAGATAACGACAATCCATGGAAACCTTACCTCCAATAACCAGCTCTGACATCAGAACCTCCCGCATCTATCTGGACCTCCTACTTCCGCCGACCTCTTCATCAGTACGTCTTGAAGTTGTCGAGGAAGCCTAAATGTGTTTTCGTGAATATACTTCTGGCCCAGATCATCCCAGTCTTTGCAGCCCCACCAATCGCCTATTCTTTCCCGGACGCACGCGGCCAAATAAGATTTGCTAAAACTTCCATATTCTTTTTTATTATATGCGGCACGATGTCCACCAAGCGGTCCTTATTACGACGCGTCGTAGAGTCTACACCGGTCATGTTCTCTACGAGCATAAAACATCCAAGAACTTCTTTGCCCGACTGACTGCAAACAGCTCATGCTTGCGACAGCCGGCATAACTCAGGCAGGCTGCTTTCTGTTGCGAAACACCTAGAGACAGACAGATCTTGAATATATTCATGGAGACTACTACATGAAAAAATAAGACACCGCACTTATCACTTCTCCAGGCACATACAGACTAGTGATTCCCACCAGTGAACGGTTAACCGTGATGAACAATTTTTTTGAGATCTTTTCACCGGTGAATTTCACATATGAATGGTAGTAGAGTGAGCTACTTTTTCCCATGGACAGGGACAACTTTTTTTTAAGTGTAGGATAGTAGGGAAACATGATAGCAGCAGTTCTTTCTTTAGCCTCCCTCTACATCATGTCTTTGTACTCGGATGGCGAGAATGGGTTCATACCTTTGAGAGCGCGGCAAGCCCAGAATCATCCTTTGTATGGACGGCTTCTAGTCAGCCATCAACAGTGACTCCGGCGTCATCTGTGAGCCAGCCATCAAAGCCAGACCCAATTAACTTGCCGACAGCAGTTCCAATCATAGTCCACAGCATGTTTCTTACACTTGCAACGTGGACTGATCCAGCCTTCATGGCAATAGGCCTTTGGAATGGCCATCTGGAGGCTCGTTGCACTTTTCACAATAATGAACGATCTTGGCGCCTTTTCTGTCTTCAACCAGGATATACCTCTCATTTCTCGGTGTTGTCTTCCGCTACCCCCTTGACATCACAATTCAGAGGTCGCCACCGCGCAATATTCCTTGCAGTCGAGGGGAAGGACAAGGCATCCTCAACTACCATAGTCCAAACAAAAAAAAAGCCAATCTACCCCTGTCTGAAGCTAAGTGTGAAATGATCATCACGGATATGCTTCTATTCACTACACTGGACTCCAGTGTCCTTCGAGAGCTCTTGGGTCATGGTAACCCCTAGCGAGACTCCCTAGTGCAGCTACTATTCGATGAGAATTAGCGATGCATCGCGTTCAAACCCTCCTTTTTGGATGCATTACAGCCGATAGCTGGAGCAGCCGCTCCAACAAGCCTTACTTGGATATAACTCTCCACTGGATTGACAACGACTTCAATGCACTTGAGTGTACTCTGGAGATGATACCACAACCATATCCTCATACAATATCTGCCACAGCTCGACTTATTAGTAAGTCATTAGGATTTCTCTCAAACACTGTGCCTTGTTTGAATTCTTCATGAAACGTGGCACTATAGTTGATCATTTTATCTATCTCTAGGAGGGATCATTGGTCCTGCTAATTGGAACATCCAGGAAGCCATTACTTCAGCTACCACAAACAGTGCGCCAGTCATGCAGAAGACCACCGAGATCCTTGGCATGCCTCGTTTCCCTTGCGTCGTACATGGTTTACACAACTGTGAGAAGTTTGCATTGACAAGCTCTACAGAGCTTCAGGAATTGACGATAAAGTGCCACTCTTTTCCACATTAGTCCCAAGATGGCCCAGGCATTACAGCAAGAGCAAGAATTGATCAACCGCGATGTCCCTCCAGTGATTGTGATCATGGGCGTTGTGATACGATGGAACAGCACACTGCTGATGCTCCAGCGGCTCCTGAAACTCAAGGTGACCATTGAATCTCTGCAGTTTACGGTAAATCCTCCGCAGCTGGACAAGCAGCTGAGGATAAACTCACAAAGATGCGGCTGAAGACATGGGAATGGGATCAATTGGAGCAATTGGTCAGCATCCTTCAGCCATTTGAAGACATGACTCTAGTCTTCAGCTCCACTTCGAGTGGTCTTGCTGCTTATGTTGCACCACGGGTGGTGGGATTACTGAATGAACTGGAAAAGGAGGATATCCCTCATTTTGATGCATTGAACCAGTTCTGGCTAGAGTTCATTGCAAAAATGGAGACACGTCCTCTGATTTCTGACGCGTATCTTCTGGCATCCGCACTCCATCCAACATTCAACACCCTGTGGTTTCTGGAGGACGAAGAGCGTTTCAAATCGATCAAAGGAAAGCTTCGTGAAGAGTTCAAGCAAGTCGCGCCGAACAGCCCCAAGTGCAACATGAACAGACACCTGACCAAGAAGAAGGACAAGATGATTTATCTGGGCTATACAAGCTTCTCAAGCGGCGACAATAGCAGAAAGAGATAGATGGGTTTAGTGGCGGCGGGTCCCTTAGTGGGCTCGGTTGTTACTTTGATGTTGATCTGAAAGACACAATGGTTGACCCTCTTCATTAATGGAGAGATAACCTGCATGCTTTCCCATTGATGGCAAAGTTAGCTCGAAAATATCTTGCCATACCTGCAGCTTCTGTTGCATCTGAGCGGATGTTCAGCTTTTCCGGCAACGTCGTTACAGACAGCCGCAGCCGCCTTGCAGATGACACTTTCGGCGGTCTTGTATTTTGCAATTATGCCACCAAGTGCCTTCAAGTGGTCAATCAAACAAAAAGTGGATAGTCTTCTATATTTTCTACATCGATTTTCGATAGCCATTGTGCAGAGCGTGAGAATCACTACTTTCCAGATATACAACTACTGGCACCTTGATGGAGATATTGCAAGCTATCTATATAATAAGTCCATTGATACGAGGGATCTCCTGCTCATCTCGAATAAGAATCATGGCAAGCTATAAACCGCCATGTAGTCATCATATGCCACACCTACTATTCTAGCCATAGTGACCCTAACGGTCATCGTATCACTACGAAAGGTACGATCACAATGGTCGATGGTGTCTTGATTCATATCAGCGACATAATGGTCCTTGTGACTCAGGACAAGAGTAGCAAACACGCGCATCAACATATCTAAATCCATAACATAAGCGTCCGTAGACATACTCTAGAGGAATGAAGTTAAGAAACTTTTCTACAAAACCCACAGCGCGTAAAGCCGAGACGGGTCAATAAACATGAATATAGGGTATTTCTTGCCAAGTATTTGCATGATAACATATATTACCGAATATCATCACATTTGCAATATTGACATTCCCCTGTTGACAGCGTAATCGGTAGCGGAGTGTGCAGATTTCTACTGCAAACTTGGTTGAATCACACCTCTGGCAATCAATATATTATTGATCTAGTCAGTGTTCAGCATAGCATTAGAGCCCGCTCAGAACCCAACGCCAATACCAAGTCATTGCGCTTAGAGAAGTGTGCCTAGCTGCAGTGGCTTGCAAAACTGTCTGGATGACTGCAACTTCCCCTACTCATATTAAACGTCGCTACTATGTCCGCTATTGACTTGCAAACAGTCCTGAAAAAGGATGGCCTTCTAGCGTTCCTGCTTGCCGAGTGATAGCGGCTACAATTACAAAATTAGAGGCATCCGGATAATTTTGGAATCCACTGTAACTCATCCTTACTCTCTTTAAGACATCTTGGGTCGTCCTCTGTCTTGTCATTAGTCTTGGTGTAGCGCGACTTTCCCGCTTTTTCGGCCTAACCCTACGTTTGATTCGCTTCTTCCAGAACCTTGGTTTACCATCAACTCTGAGAGGACTCCACGTGTTATATGCTCCTTTCTTTGATGTAGTAGCCGTTTCCCAGTCCTCCTCTCCGAAATAGAGCTCCAATTCCCCGATACTTGTTAAAATCATGGCAAGCCTCTATCCTACCATCGAAATTTGATAGAGTAGGAGTTTGAATGAAATATCGCTATGCGGTTTGAAAAGTTATTATGAACCACCGGATACGTTGTCGGTCGCATTGGTTTTAATAAAGTCATCAAAAGCTGAGAACAAAGCTATTATGTCTAAGACGAGGGGATGATAACAACACAGCATAAAAGATACGAAAAATTGCTTAGTATTGGATAGAAACATGAACAGTGCCTTTTTTTTTTGCGAGGGAAAAATTGACCGGTGAAACAACAGTATACACAGTAGGCGAGGGTGTGAGAGCAAGTGTTGGAATATAATGCGCTGCAGGGAGCTTGGTGGCGCGAGTGCGAGGAGCAGAGGTGTCGATCTAGAAAGGATTGAGAAGTGCTTAGTTGGCCGTAGTGAAGGCGCGTGTGAGAAAACAAATGTACCATGGTGTCAGGCGCCTAACAGACCGCGCTTTGGCCAACAAGCACAGCCCCCGCTCTCACTGCACTGGTCAACCTTAATCTCTTTATGGTGAAAATTAAATTACTTTAGACTAAGAAAATATATGAGAGGTAGGCTTGATACGGTCCTTGTATGGCTCAGGTACATCTTCACTAATACCTTCCATCAACACGAACTGCCCTCTTTTCCACCATTGACCCATTGACTATACCCATTGACCTTATATAACATCGGTATTCCAGGACCTGGACATCATGAGCTCCGAGGGACACCACAGCTGCGAGAACGGTGAAGGCAGTTCAAATTCTATTCGCGCTACTGCTGCCCCCACTACCGCCGAACAAGTCAGGTCTGACCAAATGGATTTTGCTCCGCCAATATCTATCCTATTAACTTCTTGTCCACCTTACACCTGCTCTTGCGTAAGAAGTGAGTAGAATAGAACATAATGCTATTGGACATCTTTTAGAAACGAATCTATAGTGCTCCCGCTATTCAAACCATGGTTGCTGGTGCCACAAGGAGACCAATATACAAAGCTCTTTCTAACAATACCGCGAATAATGCGAGTCCCAAGCAATCTCTCCAAATAACTCTCCCAGTGCCGCATAGG
This sequence comes from Gamsiella multidivaricata, assembly GCF_025024155.1. Classification (NCBI taxonomy): domain Eukaryota; kingdom Fungi; phylum Mortierellomycota; class Mortierellomycetes; order Mortierellales; family Mortierellaceae; genus Gamsiella; species Gamsiella multidivaricata. The sequence continues at coordinate 74,106 of NW_026251736.1, forward strand.
ATAGTATAACTAGAACAGCGGCTAGCAAGAGGTATTCGCGCGCGAAAGAAAAAATCTAGTCAGCGGCAGGAGCCAATTAAATATCTGACTACACGAGCGCGAATAGCGTATTCACAAATGGACATCCTCCCCAGAGCTATCCAGAAACAGCAGGAGTGAGCCAATCGTTTAAGTCTTCAGAAGAACGACGTTCAATTGCAAGTTCAGAATCGGCATCATGCACAGTTGACTGCTAGAATGCGGAAGTCCTACACTCGATACCAGGATCTTTGGGTCGTAATTACGGCTTCATAAGCGGACCACGCTATAATCATTCTTTGCCCTGGTCGGCTTAAACATTTTGACAATCTCCATTCTTCTAGAGGCGGTGTACTAGCAAAGAATACGGGCAAGGCTTTGTCGTGAGGGCCAGCAAGTTCCTGCTATTCATGAACGAGAACCTGACATTGGAGTCGAGCTTACCGAATGACGATTCTAAATCACCAGATGCTATGCTCCCGCTGTGAGCAAAGTCCAGGAACAAAGGAGTCGTAGCTCGTCTCGACTTTGAATGCTATAAAAACGCTAAGCCCATCTATGTGGGACCGATGATATGAATCTCGAGGCCGCCTGTGATCTTTATAACCGCCAAAAGAGTCTCCCGGGAATGGCTCATGAATCACATCCAAGGTCTTCAGGTGCCGTAACGCTCATAGAGGGCTACAAACAAAAACTGGGACTCATGAAGGTAGCAATGGAAATCAGGGCACTTTGCACTGATCAGAGCGAGGAGCTACATAAAATGAGGGGGACGGTGAAGTAGGGCTGGAGTCACAACTACACGACACTGGGAGGTCAATGCAATCACGAGATCATGTCATCGCGAGCTGGCCCTTTTGAGGCGAAAGCATGAGAAAGGCGACGCTACCAGATATTCAACCCGCTGCCTTCGGTCACAGGGCCAACCAGGGCGGACAATATATCCTGGGTATCGGCCCAACAATCCTGCAAGGGAAAACAAGCCGTGATGGCAAGGGGCTCATGGCAGTTACCATTCGAAATAAGGACGTCGAGAGCGTGTCCAGTCGGAGGCCTTGCGTTCTATTTCTTCAAGCTCTGGTAAGTAATGCAAAGCAATGCCGCTGTTGGTATCACGGAACATAACATCAACCAATTATGTTAATGATACCTCGCTGTTCTTTTGTACAATCGTAGCGTTCTGATGGGAGAGAACCGAACCTCGATAACAACGAAGGCTAGCGCAAACGTCATTTATGTGTTGGCAGCGACTATACACGGCAGTTACCTCTTCGGCTCACTACAGGGGTGAAGCTCAGTTATTAGAGTTGCGGGAGTTCTCACCGACAATTCGACCCGCCATCATAGTGGCACTGAAGCACGCCATACCAATAATCCAAACCATGGTATCAAGGATATTGAACGACGTACCTATTCGAACATGAGTCGCCTTATGTCACACTACTTGGACATGGTGCCGGGCGTCGCTAAATTCAAGGTGGAAGGATTCGCATATTGAGCGAGCGCCCATGGCATCCGCTCAACACGAAGGTCCCGTCAGTTGGCCTCCAGCAGTTGGCTATTCCTTTTTATCAAGCATTACTACGTTAATCAGGTTGACTAGATGAAACACGTGGAAAACATCATGACGGACAGCTCTCTGCTTTCCTGTGCTACACTTTGCTGCGCATATAATATGAATCTCGCGAGGGACAGAGAACCCATTCACTCTTTGCCTTCTCCCATCCATTCACTACCTACGGTTTAGGGTTCCAGAACCTTTCTCCTGTAACACTCACATTTCGACAGAAGAATATAACAGGCTGCCACAATGAAGCTGCTGCTTCTTTCGTGCGCAAGAAGACGGGTTGAAGAATATCAGTGAGAAAGAGATGAAGGGCCAAGCCCCCACATCCGTATGATATAAATGGACTTATTAAAATGTTTTAGGTTTTAACGCACACTTGAATGAACGTATACAGCTTATGTATGGCGCTGACGCTGGTGAATATACGACAATCCGTATCCAAAGAGACCCGACGTGTAACATGGTGTATGTGTGTGTCTGTGGCGACGCACTACAGTTGAGGTCACCCGTAGTGAGGCACTACAACAACTATTGCAAGAGGACGCAACAACGTCCTACAGCACCTTCGTCTACATCGACTCTAGCACCTCTTTCCGCAGCAGACATAGCGCCTTCTTCCTCTCCGTCTCTCCGTCCTCGTCAGTAACTCCATCGCTGTATACATCAACGCGATACTCCCCTCAACATTTCGCCATGCCACCGGGGCTCAATACAGGCGCCACAAGCCTGGGTGGGGTGATGTACGTCCATGGATAGCAGCAGTCCAACTGGAACAGTTCGCAGGATCCATGGAGATGAGGATGAACAGGATAAACGAAACGCAGGGATCGTTGTGACTGGACCCTTGCAAATCATTCTTGCATCTTGACGCATTTGATCAAGAGCCAAGAAAGGACCATTGCTGCCGCGATTCAGCAGGGCATTGCAGCGTTCCGGAAGAGTTTCCGTCCCCACTGCCCTCCAAGTCAAGAAGCAGTGGTTAGGAGACAGCAGCCTTTGACGAGAACTGCATCGCGCAGTCCACTCACTCCCATCTATTGAGATGCTTGTTCCAGTCAGAGGCCCGCATAGTTGCTGAAGACGCGTCTCCTGCACCAACGCAAGGTTTGTACGCCAGTGACCTCAAACACGTTTGTCCGAAATAAAAATGTAATACGACCACTAGCGAAGTCTACATAAAATTGAACTGGGAGTCATCTTCCTCCCGTTGCCTAGATACCGGCACAACTTCGCGTTGAATGCCAATGCCCGCTAACTGGCCCGCTTGCAATTTCAAGGTCTCCATTAACGAAATGTATGGTAACCGATACAGTGCCAAGTGACCAGACCAGCAATTGTTTAGTACTCTAGCTAAAACACGCTCATTATTTGCATCCCTAGTCTGATGCTATCTCGCCCTCCTCCAGTTCGCCCTCCTCGCGTTCGGCCTGCCTGTCTTCTGAAACGGATGCTGTTGCTGGGGTCTTTGCTTCTTTCGTGCTTGAGTCGCCTGATGGCTGTTGCGGTTCTGGTACAGTTGACTTCGTAACTCTCGTCATCATATCCACATCCATCGTGTTCACATTAAAACCCGATGGGGCTGTAGCTTGCTGACTAGGAGGTTGTTGCACAGTGGTCGCGATGGGAGCTGGGAATGAAGGCGTAGATCCAGGTGCAGGCTCGATACTTCCGCCAGCCGCAGCAGTAACCTGTCCCGTAGCATTTCCTCTTGCAGCTTCACCGGGTGCGGTGCGCCAAGGCTCACTATGTGCGTTAACAGTGGTGGAGGACGATGTCTCAGAGACCGCTGTCCTTTCCGTCTTACTCTCATTCTGCATCGACGACCCTATACTGGACGGCCTTGGTAAGCGTTGTTCTGTCCTGGGCCGCCAAAACAGTCGACTCACGACGCAAAACACTCCATCTTGCTGTCCTTTTTGAGCACCAGGCTCGGATGACCCTGCGTTAGCAGAATCAAGGGCCATCTTCGCTTTCCGTGCTCCATCTGATTCTTCGCCACTGATTCCATTATCCCCAACCTCCATGGCCCGAGCGCTTTCGTCCGCAGCATCTTTGGACCTGTGGTTGGTGGGCTCGATACCCTCCATCAAAGAGCTGAAGCCGCTCCGAGTGTGATCACCTTTGACCCTTTGGCTTGGCTGGACTACTACACCGCGCTCGACCCATTCAAAATCCTGCCAATCTAGGTCCTCGTACAGCACTTCTGCCAGGTTTCCGAAATCTAAAGGATAGGTCGCCTTACTCCAGCTTGAAAGCGACGTCCGACCAGAAATGACAGCAAAGCGGTACTGATCAAATCGCCTGGCATCTGTCCCTGCTTGGTGCTGCAGCGAAATCTCATAGCGCTCCTCGTCGTTCTCCAGTATCAGAACTTCATTTTTCAGCCTCCAACTTGTCCATTTGCGCGAAAGCCCATCGTGCCGGTCCATGACCAGCTCCGGTGAATACTTGAAACTTCACAGAAAAAAAAAGAAAAAAAAAGCATAACATATGGCTTATCAGCATAGTGCAAATGAGAACTCTACGCATGTTGCTCCCGTGAGAGAGGACGACGATTACTTACCATGGGTCTCCTTGATGCGTAAATTCAAAAGTGGCTGTGCGCATAGCTTTCTCGTTTTGCAGGCTCTCCGTAGTTTCGTCGTGGATGTTGGCTAAAACACGCAGGCGTTCCTGATTATATTCCTTCATACGTTGCTTACTCTGACTACGACCTCGGTTCAGTGCCTCACCAGGACACATCTTCCGGATGGACTCGATCTTGAAACTAACTCCATCATGCCCGGTGCTCCAGGTGCGACTTTTGATGCGGTTACGGATCGATCCCTGGTATTTAACCAGTTTGGGCAAAATACGTAGCGTAACAGCAAGGTCGAAGCCAGGGCAAATGTGTTTGATTGGGTCGGGCGCAAAGTTGTGCTGTTGACCTGTAGGACGAATAGAATCCTCCTCTGTACTCTGTGCGCTGATGGGCGGTATAAAGAGTCCTCCATGGATTAACACTATCAACGTGCACAAATACATCAAGGTGTGATTAGTATGTCTCCGTGAGCCAAACGCAAATCCAAAATGTGAGTGGAGCAGCCGATTCGATACGTACTCGCAACAACGTCAGAGTCATCTGTATATATGTCTGTGCCCCAAATCTCGCGCCTCTTCACTTTGATATTATCATATGTCAGATATGAGGACGCAATGCGGACTTCAAGCAGCGAATTCTCCTTGCCTTGCATGTCTGGCAGAAGCAGCGAGGGTTCATAGCGATAATAACCTATAGTCAAGGTAGAGAATGCATGTCAGAAAATAAAGATAGAGTAAGCCATCACGTACACCTAGTGTAGGCTAGTAGCATTACGGCGAATAGCACAGCGCGCTTAAGTGATGCGCATGCTACGTACCCAAGAAGAACTCAGGACGGTCGCTCTTTGTAAGGCTGGGGTCGTTTTTGACGATCAAACGCGGATGCTGAGCCAAAGCTGAAGTAGATGCGGATGTCATGGAAGCTATAGGGGCTGCTGGAGCTATGCCTGAATGGTGTCCAGTATGACCTGTGGATGGATAGTGCAGGTGACCATTGACTGTCGGTGGATGAGAAGCGGTTGCGTGCTGTCCCGCTGAGTAGGGACTTGATCGCCCAGCCATGAGCCCATGCGAACTCTCACCCCTATATGAAGACCCAGGATGACCATGAGGATCATGTATATGGGTTGAGGCTATGCTCGTAACAGATACCAACCCAGGCAGCTTGCCATTAACAGGTCCAGCACCGCCCAGCCCGTTGATCGGTTCCTGCAGCGGTCGGACGCCGACTGGTGAGGCCAGGCGATGACGTTGGCTGCCAAATAATCCTATGCCACCAGACTCCATGACCTCATCCGCCGGGTAGTCCTTGCTAGGCGTTGCTCTGGTTGGATCCTGTCTGCGTCCTGAAGATTGATTGTTCTCTGTTACTGCGCGGTTGAATCCCGCTTGATTCTGGTTCATCGGCTGACTATCCACTTGATCGCGACTGCGAAGTGCATTTCCGGCGGCTCCTGTTGGGCGCGGTGAAATCGATGGCGGCGCTGCCTGTCCCGACGTCGCCAATTGGGCCTGTGTAGCCGAGGGTGATGAGAGTGCCGGTGAATGCCGCTGCGGAGGGGGAATAGATGGCGTAGATGATTGCGGTACCTTCTGTATGGTGGATATTGACGTGATCGATGAGGAGTCCGGGTGGGGTATTTCAAACTGATCGAAAATGTTTCTCGACATGCGTCTCTCACGCTCTTGCTCCTGCTCACTATCGTCGTCGTTGTTAAGAAGAAGCGCAGAAACAGACATGGTACTCCGTGATGGTCTGGTGTTCTGCAGTGGATCCGACAAGGCCGGTGTAGTCGAGAGGGAACTGAGGGGAGGTAGAGTATGCTCTGGTGGTGTCCGGCCTGCGGTAGGACTCTGGGGTCGCTCCGCTTGACTGTGTTGCCGATTCTCGGATGAAGACTGGTTTGACTCTTTCTCTGAAGGGTCAGCGCCATTAGGGGCATTTGGTATGGCATCTTCTTTTGTGCTCTGAGTAATAGATTCCTCATTTACGTCCTGTGTCTGTTCCTGCGTTCCAGTCTTGTCATTAATAGCCGTCAGGGCCTCAGAGTCCTTCGTCACACTTGTTGATATCAAAGACAATGGAGAATTGTCGGCTGGAATGGTCGCGGCCTCTGTTGGCTGCGAGACAGCCTTGCTATCTACTGTCTGAATCCCAGTCTCAAGTGTCTCCAGTGTCGTCACAAGTGGCTCTGAGAGGGAGGCCACCGCCAGGATGGATCCTGTGAGTTCAGAAGCGCTAGGTGCTGCCTCTGCTGTTACGAGCGCGTGTACAAGATTGTGACTCGGAGTGGTGCTAGGGTTAGGCAAAGTTGTCGCAGCATCAGCGTTGGCCTCGGACTTTGACATCTCGCCATCTAGATCGACAAAAGAGGAAATGGGTCATGACCGTTCTTTGCCAAAGGTTGTTTTCATAGCATAGTTCTGATATGGTTCTTGATTTGAAAAAATACCTTGACTGACTGCTGCTGAAACGGCTTTTGTTGATGGCAGTACTGGCTCGGCTGCTGACTCCACATCGTCTGCTTGTAACGTTCAGGCGAAGGTGAAGATCGTCCGATTAATAAAATGGTCATCACGAACTTATCAGGAATGAACCATAAGATCGAAGCACTCTTGATGGCGATATCCTTACTCTTCTCCTTATTGTCATCGTCATCCATTTTCTCGACCCACTCTGCGAGCCCTTTTGATTCTTCGGAGGGATCGGCCACGTCCAGCGAAGGCGAGTACTCTGCTCCAGATTTATCGGCGTCAATCGTCAGTTTGATTCTTTTGTTGGCTTCATTTGATGGCTGTAAAGCGTCTGAAGACACTGCCGTTGCATTTGGTGCCGGGGTTGTGAGGGCTGAGGAGGACTCCCTATTGGCAGCATCCACATCCATCAGTGTTGATATTGCGTGGCCCGTCTTTCCTGTATCCATGCTGACCAAGCCTTCTGCGAGTCCTGCCAAGGATGATGACTCTGGTCCTGGTTTCAGGCTATCTTCGTTGGGTCGCTTCTTGGTGTCCATGATGACACACTGGGTATGTTTCCCCCGCGCTAGTACTGACTGACTGTTGCTGGCAGTAAGGTATAACGTCGGTCTGTCCTGGTCCGAATGTCCAATTGATTTGATCCCTATATCGCAGAAAGCCATGGGAGCGAGATTAGGCTACAAACTGCCATTGCTAAAGGACATCAAACTCGGTCACCTCTGTGTCAGCGCGTGTGTTCTGACAGATACCTTGCGCAGTTATGAGGGACAGGAAAGGGGGGCTGAGATAGTTTAGTCTCACAGCTGAGGGCGCAAGGGCGGGTGTGAAGTGAAGGGTGGTGAGTAGATGGATAGATGGAGATGTGATCGGAAAGAGGGAAGTTGAATGGCGAATAGCGCGTTCGCTACTCGCTATATCCAACGAGAAAAAAGTGACGTTTATACCCATTAAGTATTGGATTTACGGAGATGGGATATAATCAGGACCATGCATATCGAACTGCAGAGCAGACAAGAGTACCGTTTTTATATCGTAATTGACATGGACATAGGCACAAGCATTGGATTACAATTGCAATTGATTTTTTAGTGTTTCATTTAATGATACATAGCCGCAAGAGAATAAAATAGAGGTACGATGAGGCCTGGTTGCAAGAGGGTTTAAGGTATGAAATACAAGTTCAGAGAACGAAGAAAAAAGAGGATGGTAATAAAACAATAAGATTCGAGAAAAAACAGGTGTTGTTTGGCGCTGTCGTTGACTCGATCCAGTGCTGCCGGTTTAGCTGTTTTTTGTTGTCCTTGAATGTTTTCTTTTCCTTTACAGCTCCTGGGAGGCAACACCACCCTTCTTGGTCTTCTTGGGCAAGAGGGAGTCGTGGATGTTGGGAAGAACACCACCCTGGGCGATGGTGACGTGTCCGAGCAACTTGTTCAACTCCTCGTCGTTGCGGATGGCGAGCTGAAGATGACGGGGAATGATACGGGACTTCTTGTTGTCGCGGGCAGCGTTGCCGGCCAACTCGAGAATTTCAGCGGCCAAGTACTCGAGGACGGCAGCAAGGTAGACGGGGGCACCAGCACCGACACGCTGGGCATAGTTGCCCTTACGGAGGTGACGGTGAATACGACCGACGGGGAACTGAAGACCGGCCTTGGACGAGCGCGAGGTCGAGTTCTTGGGAGCCGAAGCGGACTTGCCACCAGATTTACCACCAGACATTGTGAATGAGTTGCTGTTGTTGGGAAGATGAGAAGATTGTTGTTGTTGTTTGGTGATCAAAGTCGAACCAGAAAAGTGAAGGGAGTGTGAGTGGGGAAGAGAAAGAAAGGAAAGAGAGTGGAACGGAAAAAGAGAGAAAAGAAAGACGGGGGTTGGGTTGGGTTGTGCTGTTTATATGTAAATCAAAGGAGTCCGCTGTTCGTGTTTGCGGCGAATTAGAAAGAGCAAAAGAGGGAAAGGTGAATTTTGGTGGCAAGCCATTTTTTATTTTCAAAAATGAATTTCGAGGAAACCAAAAAGACGCGTCCGTGCAATTAGGGAATGCCCTCCCATTTTTACTTAACTCATTAGCCAATTACACACCCTCGCCGCGTCCTTTTGTCGCGTCCTGTCCAAAATTAATTTTTTTTGGAATTTTTTTTTTTATTCCTCTTATCCTCATTCCCTTATCTCCTTATTTTCCACCTTCGTACTGCGCTAAAATATTAGCACAGGCCGATGGTTTCTCGTATAAAACTGTCGAAGCTCTTCTCTCCACCCCGGCTTCTTTTTTCTCTCTTTTCTTTCTTTTCCTCTTTCCTTCTTTTCCACTCTTCTGGATCCGATTGTCTCTAACTGTCATCGATACCTATCGTTCGTTCGTCATCTTCACTCTCCCAATCTCAACCTCCCTCTTCAAATTATCAAACATGCCACCAAAGCCCGCCGCCGAGAAGAAGCCCTCCACCGGAGGCAAGGCCCCCGCCAAGACCGCTGCTTCGTCTGAGAAGAAGGAGCGCAAGACTAAGTCCGAGGGTGGCAAGGGACGCAAGAAGGCCCGCTCCGAGACCTACTCCTCCTACATCTACAAGGTCTTGAAGCAGGTCCACCCCGACACCGGTATCTCCAACAAGGCCATGTCCATTCTCAACTCCTTCGTCAACGACATCTTCGAGCGCATCGCTGGTGAGGCCTCCAAGCTCGCCGCCTACAACAAGCGCTCCACCATCTCCTCGCGCGAGATCCAGACCGCCGTCCGTCTCATTCTCCCCGGTGAGCTCGCCAAGCACGCCGTCTCTGAGGGAACCAAGGCCGTCACTAAGTACACCTCGTCCAAGTAAAGAAAGAACGAGTCGGATACACAGGAACCAAGGAGGCACGATCTTCGCTTTGCTCCATCTATTCATCCTTTTTCATTATCTTTGAAGTCTTCTATAATTACCTCTTTACCCACGCTCATATACACTGGACGGACGCTCCTGATTAATACGCCTTGAGATTAGTATCCAGCGCCGGTCAAACCTCACCTCAACAACCCAAATTGTACATCATAGCCTGCTTTCTTTCTGTAGAAACATTAAAAAACATTGCAAAAACTCTGCGTATATATGGATAGCATCTTCTCATGAAAGATACATGGTCTTGACTGCATCCGGTCTGGCTCCTAAGTAAAATTGTTAAAATTCAATGTTGGCCTTTGTTTTACATTCTGGAACCGACCTGGCAAGCAGTTGGCCTGTGCGCTAGGATAGCCATGTATCGCTGTAAACGTTATCTTCGCACCACTATTGATTTTTTTTAAATGTTTTTATTACAACCTGTTTGAAGGCAGCTAAAGACATGAAAGCCGACTTTATGTTTAAGCAACCAACTGAACGGCACCACCAACAGCCTTGATCTTCTGCTCGGCAGCGCGAGAGACAAAGCGGGCCTTGACAATGACGGGCTGCTCGGGGAGACGACCCTTGGCAAGGACCTTGCCGTATCCAGCACGGAGAGTGTCAATGACGGGGACAACCTCAGTGTTCTTGACAGCGTTCTTGCGAGTCTGCTCGGAGACGAGGGTCCAGAGAGTGTCCAAGTTGACAATGGGGCGGTGCTGGCCGTTGCGAGTCAAGTGGAAGCGACGCATACCGACCTTACCGAAGTATCCGGGATGGTACTTGTCCATGTTGATACGGTGGTGGTGCTGACCACCAGCAAGACCACGACCTCCGGGATGCTTGCGGTGCTTGCCTGAACACACAATAATAAAAGGATGCGGCTGGTCAATATCTTGTCAAGCTGTGATATCGTACTTATTGACAGGAGAATGGTGCCGTGCGTTATATATCGAGGCACTTGCACCGACTTTTCCACTACTCTCGACTGCCGTATCCTGTCTGCGTATCCTGTCTGCGTATCCTGATATTTCTCACTTTGCACTGCTATAGCCTTCCAGAGATCGATATGCTATAGCAATTGAAAATGCTGTGCAGGTAATCCGTGGTGCAGCGATCAAGGCTCTCACAGTCCAGCCAACCCAACGCAATGATTATCGCAACGCCGATCCATGACAAAGTTAACAGCGGCGGCATATCCTGGCCTTGTATAAAATAGTCCCCTTAGGCTGCAATGAAGACGACCAAGGCACCTTCTGCAAACACAGTTTTCACTCTGCCCCTGTTTCTCTCTGCTTTCTCTTCAGGCCGACAGTGCATCGTCCTTCAGAGGGTCGGTTGAGTTGATTCCATTACGCGATCTAGTCAGCCCTAGCCGATGATGACACTTTCTTTTTGATCCCTGAACCGATCCAACGGATGAACGTTCCCTCCACTATATGTTTCCTTTGCGCTGAGTCCATAAAAGCTGTTCCCGAGTGTTCGCTGAGAACGTTGGTCTCCCGTTTCCTGTACAATGGCATGAAGACACTCACCAACACGACCGTGACCGGCAGAGACGTGACCTAAAGATAAACACGAACAGCCAAAAGGTCAGTATGAGGTGTACGAGATCAAAGTTGGCTGAAGTCTAGTAAACGTTGATTACCTCTCTTCTTGCGGTTGTGATGCAGACGGGTAGGCTAGGGGTGCATAGAATAGAGTTGGAGCGTGTCAGGGTTCATCCTTGGTTGAGTGAATAGCCATTCGGTTTCATGGCAAGTGCTGAAAGAGGTACTGAATCCAGATTGAACAGAGACTAGATAGTATTGGTAACTAGTCGATGGTACGTCGTGGGGAAACGATCATGCATGGGTATCACTGGTCGTTGTTGAGCATAGCGATGGATGATAGGATGGATGGATGGTTGCCGCATGTGTCCTTGAACAGATCCATGTGGTGCTGGTGGCGCCCTCCGGATATCGTCAGTCAGTCTTCCTGGAATGGTGAGCCGCGTGACTAACCATTTTTATAAAGATAAAATAAGAGAGGGAGAAAGCAGGACCAAGAGGGCGGCGCAAAATCATATGGGGGCGAGCGAGAACCAATAAGCCACAGGGCAAGTTCGATCTGGTCAGTCCCACTTGACCAGACAAGCAAGTCCATCATATCCACTTCATAGAATCATCTCGACCTCGCGACAAGAAAACCATCTTCATCTCCTGATCTATCCTTATTCCCTTTTTTATACACATCCTTCTTTTCACAATGTCCGCTGAAGCTATGGTCTTCTTGTTCGGCGTCATCGTCGGTGCCGGTCTCTTGTTTGTCAAGGTGTTCTTTGTAAGTTGAACACGCGTGCGTGGTCTCTTGAACATCAAATCAGTCCGTCTGGTCATGGCCAATCGCGTTTCTAATCTACGTATGCTTCTTTGTCTATTGTTGTTGCTGCAACTCATGTTAGGTCATCTTGATCAGTGACCTCGAGGTATGCGCTTCATCTCTGAGCCCCCTTGTCGTCTTAGTCGCGCTGGGTTTACCTCTCTGGATAAGATACCAAGGATGATTAATACTGGAACGAAACTGACCGTTTTCTCAATCGCGATGATGGCATTCTGTTTTCTACTGTTCATTATTGCCTCTTAAGGTCGACTACATCAACCCTATCGAGCTCTGTAACAAACTGAACCAGGTACGGAAACTATCCCCAGCATTGACCAAGCCATCTATGGATGCCGGTCACTGATGCGCGATCGTAACTACTTACTACTCTTTGAAAACGCTTTACTTGCCTTTATCTTTTCTGCGACTAGTTTGTGTTGCCAGAAATGTTCGTGCAAGCGTTCATGACATTCATATTCCTGATCAGTGGACAGTGGATCGCTACCGCCTGGAACTTGCCCTTAGTCGCTTACAATGCCAATAAGTATGTGCGCATCTTTACCGCCGCGGGAAAATGAGCAGACGATCGATGACGTGGCTGTGTTGGAGCAACCCACAATGACAGGTGCTAAACAATGCCTGATCTTTTTTTTTTTATCATGTATTCAATAGGATTATGAATGGCAAGCACATGTTCGATGCCACAGAGATCTTCCGCACGTTGGGTCAGCACAAGAAGGAGTGCTTTATTAAGCTCGGCTTTTACCTCCTCAGCTTCTTCTACTATCTTTACCGGTAAGTATCATGAGCAAGAATTGACAGATTATACGTTGGACCTGAGCGTGTACTAATTGACGATGTTGTCATCTTTACTAGCATGATTCTCGCTTTGGTGAACGATTCGTAAGAGACAGGACGGAGCAGTTGAAGTCGCGATGGTGTTCAATGGTGCATCGGCGCATCTTTTTTTCTCAAAATAAATCAGACGTGCAAGTCGTCTTCATGCCACAATCATTCGACATTGTGCTTTATTGAAAAGAATCATTTGAGTAACTTTGAGCGCAACCAGTCTTCGCTCAGCGTCTCTGCATCCTGGACATCGAACACCTTTCCAAGGCCGACCTTGTTCTGAAAGTGAGTCTTTGCGCTAGCATAGAGCATGTTCAGCTCTGGTTTCACTCCAGCGGGCGAGTAGTACAAGAAGACCAGGGGATATGAAAGACGGCCGTCGTCATGCTTTAACTGTGCGGGTATACGAGAGATCAATTGGATATCAATTGGATGGAATCATTGGCCAGAATAAACCCATGCCTGGCAATGAATACTGGGGTTGCGACGTGAATAGCGAAGGAACACGATTAATGTGCTCACCTCAAAACTCAGCACGACGTAGCGTGGAGTGCTCTCCGGCAGCAAGTCTGCAAGGTCCTCGATGGTTAAAGAGTCCTGCTCCTCATCCTCTTCGATAAGCAGCTTGTTCTTGTCAATCTTGCCTATGTTCCAGCGACGCGAAGACAAACAACGACGAAATGATTAGGTCGCGTCTGTGACGCATACGACTGACCACGATGGACAAGGAGACACGTACAGATGAGGGCTGCGTTCCCTTGCGATCTCTTGGCGAAGCGGAAGGCTTCGATTTTTTCGACAAGGTTAGGGTCGATGTCGCAGGTAGTGGACATGGTAGTGGTAGTGAGAGAGCTTGAGAGGGATGTGCGGAATCGGGAAGGAGAAAGAGATGAGTGGTGAATGTGAGCAAAGACCAAGACAGCCAAAAGTGAAGTTTTTGTAATTCAACTGCATGTTGGTTTCTGTTACTTGCCCTTTCACGTATAAAGAGCATACATCCAGTACAGAAGCAATAATCAACAAACACGCCATTTCTTCCTCTCCTTGCCTTTCCTTTTAACTGACATAGCGGCAATGCAATCGCTGTTGGGGTGAATGAATGCTATGCTTTATTTTTCGTGTTATAATTTCTGCCGAACATGTCTTCAGCTTTGTACAAGCAATAACACATCCACAACAAAAAGAAAAAAGACTACAGTGGTGGAGGATTAATGTTACAGAGAATGGGATTATAAAGACAATTGAAAAGAGAAAAACTAAAAAGCATGAGACCATTTAGGTGCGCTCTCCACGGAGACGGCGAGCCAAATGGATGTCCTTGGGCTGGATGGTGACACGCTTGGCATGGATAGCAGCCAAGTTGGTATCTTCGAAAAGGGAGACAAGGTAGGCCTCCGAAGCCTCCTGGAGGGCACCGATGGCCGAGGACTGGAAGCGGAGATCAGTCTTAAAGTCCTGGGCGATCTCACGGACGAGACGCTGGAAGGGCAACTTGCGGATCAAGAGCTCAGTCGACTTTTGGTAGCGACGGATCTCACGGAGGGCGACGGTACCGGGGCGGTAACGATGGGGCTTCTTGACACCTCCGGTGGCGGGGGCGGACTTGCGAGCAGCCTTGGTGGCGAGCTGCTTACGGGGAGCCTTTCCTCCGGTGGACTTGCGGGCGGTCTGCTTAGTACGAGCCATTGTTGCTGTTGTTGTTAATGAGAATGAAGTTGACGAGAGAAAGGTGATTCGGGGTTTGAGATGAACGAGAAACAGAAGGAGAGAAAGGAGCTTGGGGCGGAAAAAGTACAAAGGAACGTTTTATACCAACGAGAAAGACAAAAAAAAATAGAGTCGCGTCTATGGTGCAAGAGACCCAAAAAAAAAAAACGCGTCTGTGTGTTTGCTTTGGTGACAACTCTTTTGTTTTTGCTTTTGTTTTGGGAAATTGAAAAATGTCTTTAACTGCAGGAAAAGTCTTGTCGGCTGTTCTAGAAGCGCGTTCATGCATTTATGGGAGGTAGAGGCGCGCGATACAGCACCTTGCAATTGAGGGGGCCTGCTCTATTTTAACTTAACTTTCTTGCTGACACGTTTTCTATCTCTCTCTCAAAAAAATTTTTTTGGGAGTCTGAACTTTCCTTATTTTTGAAAATTCGAATTTAGGACCAAAATTAGAGACGGCTGATTTACCTTTAAAAGGAGTTCCTCCCAGTCGCACTCTTTTCTTCTGCTCCTTCTCGTTTCTTCGTCTTCTTTCACGTCTTCGCTCTCTCCAACTTTCTCCCCACTTTCACCCAAACAAAACAACTCGAATATCATGTCTGGCCGCGGCAAGGGAGGAAAGGGTCTCGGAAAGGGTGGCGCCAAGCGTCACCGCAAGATTCTTCGTGACAACATCCAGGGTATTACCAAGCCCGCCATCCGTCGTCTCGCCCGTCGTGGTGGTGTCAAGCGTATCTCCGGTCTCATCTATGAGGAGACCCGCTCTGTCCTCAAGGTCTTCCTCGAGAACGTCATCCGTGATGCCGTCACCTACACTGAGCACGCCAAGCGTAAGACCGTCACCTCGCTCGATGTCGTCTATGCCCTCAAGCGCCAGGGCCGTACCCTCTACGGTTTCGGCGGATAAATATGCTCCGCCTCGATCAGCTCCCCCTCTCGAAGCAAACGTCGCTGCCTGGTCCCTGCATCCGTCGACTCTTTTCATTTCTTTATCATTCTCTGTTATATGTATAGAACCAATCTTTCGCTACCCACTGTTTGTTCGCACACTTACTGTTTAATCCTCCGGGAATGCAGGCGGTCAACGTTTCCTTTGCCTCGCTATACCTGGCTCTTGTAAAATAAAACAAAAACACTTTGCAAAGCACTTAGCTCGTATTCAGTGATTGTGATTTGTATTCGATTGCAGTGCTGTAAAAGTGGTGGATCAGCAGGAGCGGATAGAATACAGTGATCCACAAGCGCAGACTACTCTCCATTGGAACAGGTTTGGTAGTCAGCGGGGGTAGATCACAGCGAAATCGGGTGGGACATCTAGGATCTGATAGCGGGTGAGATGACCCACTTGACGCAATTTAGGTTTCCTTTGACAGATTACAAAGCTGCGAAGCGATCCACTTTTTTTCTTCTTTTCTTTGTCAATCTTCCGTTCCTGGGCCTCCTTCTTTCTCCTCTTGCTACCACCCTCCAAACACTCCAACACTCTCTCTATTGCAGTGCAGCAATGGCCTCGTCAAACTACACCGTCCTCACCAGCGACGAAGACTTTGCCAGCGTCTTCAACCCCTCTTCCTCTACTGTCTATGCTCTGAACTTTTGGGCCTCATGGGCACCTCCTTGTGCCCAGATGAACGAGGTCTTTGAGGAGCTTGCCACCAAGAATACCTCCATCAGATTCATCAAGGTACTAACATGTGCGTCAGAAATCCTTGATCGCCCCTTACGAATGAGAAATGTGAATGCTCATTTTTGTTTGCTTTCATTGATCACCTTTTAGATTGAGGCTGAAAAGTTCCCCGACATCTCTGAAGAGTACGAAATTGCCGCTGTTCCCAGCTTTGTCCTTGTCAAGGTACTGTTAAGAAAACGATTTCACTATTGAGTCGATTGTTGGTTGCGCTGTAGTTTGAACAAACGCTGACCTCAATATACACACCATAATACTATAACCGCTGTCATTCATACAGGAAGGCAAGGTTGTCGATCGTGTCGAGGGTGCTAATGCCCCTGAACTTTCAAAGACAATTGCAAAGTACTCAAAGTCGAGCTCGACCACCGCATCGTTATCTCACCCCTCTGCCGCAGCTGTCGGCAGCGCTGGCTCCCCTTCAGTTGCTCCACCAACTTTGTCGCCTGAGGAGATGAACGCTAGACTCAAGGAATTGACCAGTAGCTCCAGCGTCATGGCCTTTATCAAAGGAACACCCACTGCGCCCCGATGCCAGTTCTCACGTCAGCTGTTGGAGATTTTGACCGCCCAAAATATCCGATTCAGCTCCTTCAACATTCTGGCTGATGATGAGGTTCGGCAGGCCATGAAGACATTCTCAGACTGGCCAACATTTCCTCAGGTACATTATTCGCTTTGTGGCGCCAAATGAGCTACAGAGTTGGATATTGAAAACCTAATCAATTCATGTGCTACTTGGAAAAATATAGGTCTATGTCAAAGGTGAATTCGTGGGAGGTCTGGATGTTGTCAAGGAGATGGTCGCAACGGGCGAGTTTCAGGCCTTGGTTCCAGCAGAAAAGGATCTCAAGACGCGCATGGATGAATTGATCAACAAGGCACCTCTGATGATTTTTATCAAGGGTAGCCCAGAGACCCCACGCTGCGGATTTTCAAAGTGAGTTGCACTTCCTATGATTTGTGTCCTGCAATTTCTACTATCTGCATCCTACAAAAGCATTTCGCAGCGCTCATTGTACATGTCTAACGCCTCCTTCTGCTCCAATGCGAACCTGGTTCATAGGAAATTGGTCGCTCTGCTGGCTGACCAGGGTGTGACCTATGATTCTTTTGACATCTTGGAAGATGATGACATCCGCCAAGGCTTGAAGACCCATGTCGACTGGCCTACGTTCCCAATGGTGTTCTTCAAGGGCGAACTCTTGGGCGGTCTCGACATTATCACGGAAATGGTCGAAAATGGAGAGTTTACGCAGGTTGTCGCCGAGGCTAAGTCGCCAGTTGCTTAGCTGTGTAGTAAGGACTTAAAAATAAAAAAAATAAAAATAAAAAAAAAGGTTGGCCATGAACGGCACTCCATGGACCCGGAGTAAATGGCAATATGTAAAACCATCTACAGCGCGGGCAGAACCATGACTGCGTCCTTTTTTTACATCTTCCAGGACATAGCATTCAATAATACTGACCGCTATGTTAGTTCTGTACAGAATCCAATCAAGCAGCCAGCGAAATGACAAGATCAGCAAAACATGGGTTTAGTGCGGGCAGCATGAGATGCTTTAGGTCCCTGACGCCATAGCAAACCGGCGCTCTGGAGCCAAAAGCTGCATAACCAACAAACGACGCTGCATCGTTTGATCATTCCGACTGGCCTGGCCGAGCCCTTGCAAACAACTGGCCAATAGCATCGCAATAAAATAATTAGTGGCAAAAATTATCAGTATGAGAAAGCTTGGCCTCTCTCAGCATGCTCCACTCCAGACACATCTGGTATCAGAAAGTGTGCTCGAAGACGCTTGCGAGGACGATGAGGCCAATAGTGTTGTGGCAGGAGCGAAAACCATGTCCGCAAGTCATCTTACGCGATCCAGTAGTTTGCTTTATCGAGCGTACCTGGCCAGCGCCAATTATCGTAATCTTGTGAATCTTCATTCTGCGTCACTGATGCCAGTGCTGATGTCGAACGTAGCTAAGCCCTCTGTAAAGCACATGGCTGATGCAACGCGATGTTGATAGCCATAGCCCGTCTCGGAAGAAAGAGTGTTAGTGCCTTCATCCATCAAGTCGAGAGTCCATAGCGCCAGCGAGCGTCCTTCTTCTAGCTTCCTTTACATTGTGGCGAGCAGCAGGTGGACGATAGAAGCACATTGCCCAGGGCCTCTGCAGCAAATTTTTACAATGCTGAGATGAGGGTTCTGGAGCAGCGCGTCAATCGAAAGAATCTGCTCGTGTTGCTGTGGAGTGCGCCCATTTATGGACCGAGTATGACAGCCTTCTTGAAGGGGCATCCTGCTATCTGGTGTAATGTCCCCAGAGTGCTCATTTGCAAGCTTTGGTCCCAGAGTACAGCCCTTAGAGATGTCTGCAGCCATCAATAATCGTAGATATTGTGACAACAACGCCTTGGGTCCTCGGAGGTCGCGGACTATGTGGCTGTGGTTCTTTATGAGGACGATGTGGTTCGTACAACCATGGTCAGCCACTTGAGGGAAACGCGCTGCTTGAGGATGGTGTTGAGACAAGACATCGCGGACGCGTCGCCGGTACTAAGAACGGGACTGACTGATAGTAAACGTGGCCTGGGAGGTGCAAGGAGGGCAAGCTGAACACACGCAAGAAGAGTTCCCCAAAGTCTCGGACAATCAACAACTGAAGACCCCAATTTAGCATTAGCTGCATCAGTGGACCATATCGACAACCACCATTGATTTTGCCCAGCGTCAGCCTCGAGTTGGGTAGCTCTTGTGCGTCGTCGACCGTCAGAGGGAGAACACTTGTCTCTGTAACAGCGACGCTAAACTTGCAGAGGTCTTCTAGTGCCACATCCCAGCGCAGCCTGATTATCAGCCCCTGTATGTCTTTAGCCTGGATCATCGCTCCATAGACCGACCTCGCAAGAGTGCTCGGTTGGAACAAGATCCCGACATTGTCGATCTGCTCAAAGAAACTGCTTCTGTCCGCCTCGACAACATCCCGCAACTTCTGCACCACGGCCTTGCGGTAGTTCTTCCGGTAAGGGTCCACACTCACCCACTTGACGCGTCAGCTACGATTCCAGTTGTCTCAAACCCGCTCTCTCCAGCGTTATCAGCTCTACTTGGCTTGCTGTCGAGTTGAGATCGTCGCTAGCGTCGTTCCCTAGTTTCATCAAGTACCCGATAGAGTCATCCATCAGAGAAATGAGGGTCTCATTGGTGAGGTTCAAGTACTTGTGGATTTCTTCGACCCTCTTCACTAGTCTGAGCCGCGCCAGTGGCGGCCACAATTCCATACTTGATCATATACATCGACATCAGCACTTATGGCCCATGCTTTCCAAAGAACTTGGCTGGCTCCGCGATGTCGTATCTCTCGCGCTTGCCCAGATGGATCTCGTGTCGGAGCTTGGTGTTCTTGGTCGTGGTATGGATGCTGCTCTTGCACAGGAAGAACAACCAGAGCTGCGCCCTGAATTGCTGTACTACTCTTTCCCTCATGCGCGTTGTCGCTGTTCGCAGGGCAATGAGGAGACTGGGATCGGGTACTCGTGGAGTTCGTAGGTTTGAGTGAGGAGCGCTTGGATGCGGTTTTGGACGATCGCCAAAAGGTCGAAGGCTTGCTCCGGCAAGCCAGGGATCCTGCAAGCTAAAGATCCTGCAAGCTGATGGTTTGATTCTACTTTGACTGGATCCCCTTTTGTATCTGCTGCTGTATTTGAAGCACTTGATCATGGAGCACTTGGTTCTTAGCCATCTTTCCCTGCAGCCTGTCGAAATGCATGCCCATGAACCTCCTGATATCTACGGCTTGTATGGCCTGGTCAGCCATGTGTCCTTGAAGCCCCGCTGTGTGGGGTTGATAGTGTTCCTGGAAGAGAGATTCGTGCCTCCGCAGCCGTTCCAAAAATGCAGTCGATTTGGTTTTCATCAGCCAATCCACTCTTGATATTGCCAGATCTGTAATATATTGAATCGCATAATAGATATTGTTTATGTCTATCAAAGGACCCACGTCCACCAAACCGATTTTCATGGCGAGGTATTGGTTGCTGCGAAGTGATTTCCCTTCTGTCGATGACCATCCAGGGAGTGATATGTGTAGTGAATGCGAACAAACTTTCATCTAGCCGCTATTTACACAAGCCTCGATAGAGTCCGCAGTGGAGGAGCCAGAACCCCTCCTGGCTAACACCGGATCCTCAACGGGACGAGACTATTCAGCAACGAATGAGAGTGGCACGTAACATTAAAATCTAGTACTTTCTGGAGCCATTGAGCTACAGGAATTCGCTGCAAGTGAAACGTACTGTTCAAGGTCTTCACTTCTCAAGAACGAGACCGCCCTATCGCCGTGTCAAACAAGCTTGGCCCTCGAAGAGTTGCTTGATATCTTCCCAATGGACAACGTGTCGCTTCGTAGAAGTCTCATATATGTGTCAATGAGGGAAACAAATGAGGCTGAGGCAACTCTGAAGCCTCATAAGGGAAAAGAGCCGGCGGCAGATGGCTGCGTCATGCTTCCATCGTTCGTAGCGAGGCGGGAAGGGCGCGAAAAAAGAGTGAGAAGAGAATAACGGCAGAAAACAGAGCCTGACCGCAATATATTCATGCCGAGGAGAAGGCGAAAATATTTCTCTGCACAAATAGGAATTTGTATAGCCAAAATTTGACTGCCTCCACTAATTGTATTCTAATGACTCCATCCGACATTCTGCGATCCTTAGGGTACCAGTCTTCTCTCTGTGACTGAAGCCTCCGCTTACCCTTTTAGCACTGCTCCAAAGAATGACAATATTATTTGTGGACCCATCCTCGACCCAACCCAGCTTGCCTCTGTAAGCTGATCTTAGCATTTTCTATCGGCAAAAAGCTAGCTATGCGTCGCACAATGAACGAGTTCATTTCTCATAGTGCCTACATGGAATACTACAAACTGGACCCATGTAGGCTCAAATTGGACGTAGGACCACTAAACTGAGAACGCTTTGCCGGGTTTCGACGCTCTTTGGCAAACATGGAACATAGGGAGCAAAAGGATGAACAGCTCCATTTCTGAGGCCCAGGGCTAGCAGTGGGTGGCGAAGGGCGGGCCCCCCTCTTTGCAATTTCTTTGCCCAGCAGTTCCGCTCTGAACAGCAATGGGCGCAGCACTTTTCATCATTTTTTGTTATCGTGACACATGCGGTCTGCACATGGGGTTCAAGGGCTAATAAAAAAGATGGGTCAGCGGGGGTTGGTGAGTACTGCGTGAGGTCCACTCTTTTTTCCTCGCATTCGTGTTTTTTTGGGGCACCATAGCTTGCAATCTGTTCGAGGTGTGCTCTGCACGACCTTTACTCTTCTGAGTATGACTGACCGATGGAAAGCTAACTTTTTTTTTTTCCATTTCCTTTCCCCCTTTCCTTTCTCTCTTTCTCTTGTCTTTTCTCTAATTCTTTCTTTTCCCTTTCCCTTCTACAAAATTGTTGAAATAAAGTAAAATAAAGTAAATGAAATGAAATAAAGAAATAGCTCTGTTTGCTCCATCAGTTGCCTTGTGCGATCGATAGCATGCTCGCTTTGTGCTGGAGGTGTTCATAGCGATGTAACTGAGGGACGGGGTGTAGGTCTTTTGAGGATGATTGGTAAAATTGCACCGGTGGTAGTAGCAGCAGCAGCAGTACATCGAAGTGTTTGCACTGGTCTCCGTGCAAGTTGGCCCTCGGGTTGGTTTCCTTGGGGGCAATTGGGACACTCTGAAGGCCGACTGCAGGCTTCTTGCTGTGCCATAAGAGCCCATGCAAGAGATACGCGTACAGTAAGTCGATGCATGGATGTTGCACAATACATGGACATTGCACAATGCACAACGCACACTCCACAACACAATGCGCGACGTGCTTTTGCAACACCAAATGCAAACATACCCTGTTATCGCTCTAAGTGTTGCAGTTCACTGTTACGATGTATGCCTAGCTGCAGGGGATGGGCTCCCAGTAAGGGTTCGACTTGTTGCCGTCTCGGCCAGCACCTTACATCGGCGGCAGCATCTAACATCGACGGCAGTCGATCGATGTGAGCTCAGGTGTGCCAATCCGACTTTAGCGTTGTGCAGCTCATACTTCTCTTTTCTAAGGTTCAGGTGACCACACATAGCTGTCCCAGTCGCCAAGCTAAAATACAATAGACGGAACATCCGCTGCTGCTAGGCGTCTCCTCACTGCTAGTTCCTGGCGCCGCTGTGTCACAATGGGTGCCAAACAGAAAAAAAAAGGAAGAAAAGATACAGCACATGGAGAAAAAGTTAAAAGATGTGTCGAGAGGCACCAGGCCTTTCACATTAACATTTTCAATACATAACCCAGAACCCTCTTAGCCGAGAAGACATGGTGTTGACCCCCTCGACACAAATCTGGTCACACATCTGAGCATACATCTGGGTTATTGGCATAAACAACGCAGCTTTATGGATGTCGTACATGTATATCCATCCCTATTGCTATGCTATTCTACGCGTTCCCAGACCGCTTGGCAAGAGAGTGAAAGATCGAGCTCTGGTCCGCCAGCAATGCCGCCGACGTGTCAAGCTCTGCCACTCATCCCTGGTCCAGCACCATGATCCTGTCGCTATCCATCACCGTGTCGACCCGATGCGCAATCGTCAGGATCATGTACTCGCAGAATATCTGCCGAATAATCGCCTGCACCAGCGCGTCCGCCTCCAGATCAATCGCCGCCGTCGCCTCGTCCAGGACCAACAGGTTGGTCTTGCGGAGAAGTGCCCGTGCAAGGCAGATCAGCTGCCTTTGGCCCATCGAGAAATTGCCGCCTCCCTCAAGCACCGTCGCATTGAGTCTTTCTTCCATGGCAGAGACATAGTCCTTGAGATACGAGTACTCGAGTGTCTGCCGCAGCTCGACGTCGGGTCTTGTCCCCAAGGGATCAAAATTGAACCGGATGGTGCCTGTAAATAGGATTGGGCCCTGGGGATAATCGAGAACCTAGAGTAGACATCGTACAACCCCAGGGTCGAGATATCGATGCCTTCAACAAAGACCTGTCCCTCGGTGGCCTCGATGGTGCAGAAGAGCGACAGGGTCAAGCTGGACTTGCCTGCTCCTGTTCGGCCGCAGATGTTGATCTTCTCGTGAGGGTTGATCGAGCAGTTGACGCCGCGGATGACAAGATTGAGTCCTGAGCGATATCTGGTCTCGTAGTCGATGGACTCAACGCGTCCCTGAGTTGGCCATTCCTGTGGTGGACGGTTGTCGGGATTGATCTCTGAGGCTTCAGGCTTAAGGTCAATGGATTCCTGAAGACGCTCAACGGCCACGATATTGAACTTGAGCTCGGTGTGCTGGCGGACCATCCAGTTTGGAGCTTGTGTGATACTGAGTACGTATTTCAATGACAGGCCCACAAGGCCTGGATCCACAGCGATGTTTTGGCCAGTGATACGATGGGTAAAAATGTAGATTCCAAAAAAAAATAAAAAAAAAAAAAATTGATGGAGCCCAGAGTTTCAAGAATGGAACGCTGGCCAATGGCTTCCTGCGGTGCTGAGATAGGACGCACTCAAATTCTAGCCTAGACGATGCTTTTTGCTCTTGATGAACCTGTCCTGTTGACGGTAAACGAGGATAGTGCTGATTCCACCAAGTATTTCCCGGAAAAGCGCACAGACGGAGATCGAGTAACAGAATTCAGCCTGCAGATATTGCGGAGCATTGCCAAGAAGTACCAATGCAGCAAGAAACATATGAAACTAAAAGGAAGGATGAGAATAGTGAGGCTGGACGTTGACACAGCGACCAGCACCAAAACCGAAGGGGCCTAGCACACTGCCCTTGAGTACACAGCAAAAGAGCACGGAGAGACCCTATCAACCGCTGATTGGTCTTTGCTGGAACGGTTGAGGATACATCCCATGGAAGAGGTATCAAGGAGCATCATTGGCGATCGTAGAACACTATGCAGTATCCTCTGGTGCAACATACGCGCTAGACTGATACAACAATGGGCCTGGATTATAATCGACTGGAAGACCGTCAACAGTGAGTACGTGAAGCCCAATGTCGCATGGGTGCCGGTATAAAAAAAGTGGATCCTTGACACTCCTTCCTGCGCCATTGTCGCTGCCCCAGTGAGTCCGCCATGGAGAGCTCGATCTAGAATAAGACCACGGACAGGATGTAGGCAATGATCGAGCGATAGAAGCATGAGTTTGCATATGCAAAGTAGACGCTTCTGCCGATACTGCCTTGCCTCATTTGCTCCTCCGACATGATAGTGGTGTTCTGGCATCCATCGATCCTGAAAACACTCCATTGAGGCACTGAAACGACTGATGGCGGTGCCGTGTCTGAACATTGGTTGCACTTCGAATGCTGCTCCGACGAGCTGAACGAGACGTATCGAGCAAGGCTGGTGCTTCCTTGACGGGAAAAGCATCGGTACCGACAATGTGTTATTGCTGCTGTCGCTTCCATGCCCAGTGACCAGTTGATAGACCTCTGCTGTCTTTGCCTTAGCTCCTGGAAGCTGTCTTGCTCTAACCACCTTGCCATCGCACAGCAAGAGAATCGTGGTCGACTGTGCCAGGTACTGAATCCGATGTGTAACAAAGAGCTTCGCCTTGCCTGCCAGTAGTTCCTTGGACATGATCGCCTTGTAAAGATCGCCTTTTTCCACATGTGCATCGACTGTCGAAAGAGTATCGTCAAACAGATAAATGTCCGCACGAGCATAGATAGCACGCGCCAGTGAGATATTTGCCCCCTGGTCACCCAAAAGCTTGATGCCGCACTCGCCAATCTCGATCGCGTCGCCACCAACCAACGCCGCAAAGTCTGATAATAAGCAGCATGCCTCAAGGGCCTCTTGATAAGGTGCTGTATCCATGGACTCCTAGCTACGCCTCTATCGTTAGTACTTGCATACTTCAACACTTTCAATACAACACGAGCATGCCATCGATTGCACAAGACAGTTTTTAGAGTAGATGATAAGTCTTTGTCTTTTTATTTTTGCTTTTTTTTTTTATAAAAGTAAAGAAAGAGAGAAAAGGTTGGCTTGCCATCGGTCAGTCTTGCTCGGAAGAGTAAGGACTGTGCAGGGTACACCGCGGGCAGGTTGCAAGCCATGGTACCCCAAAAAAAACCACAAAGGGAAAAAAAGATCGGCCCCGGAGCGGCTTCTCTTGTTTTATTACCTTTATTACGATATCTTCGCAAGCCCTGGTGGACTTGTTTGCTTGGCTTGGCTGTAGAAAATAAGAGACAAAGAGAAAGATTGAAAAAGGAAATTTATGGTCACACGACTTGTTGTTGCCAAAATGGGAGAGACAGCTGGAAGACAAGCATAACAGTTCACTTACCTGGAAGCCTTACCGGCAGCGGGAGACGCCTAAGCATCAATCAACCGCCACATACCGATAGCGGGAGACGCCTAAGCATCGATCAACCGCGACATGCCGATAGCGGGAGACGCCTAAGCATCGATCAACCGCGACATGCCAATAGCGGGAGACGCCTAAGCATCGATCAACCGCGACATGCCGATAGCGGGAGACGCCTAAGCATCGATCAACCGCGACATGCCGATAGCGGGAGACGCCTAGGCATCGATCAACCGCGACATGCCGATAGCGGGAGACGCGTAAAGCATCGATCAACCGCCACATACCGACAGCGAGAGACGCCTAAGCATCGATCTATCGCCGCAAGCCCTTGTGCCTTGAAAGATCATCTTTCGGGCAAAAAGGCCGGGAATGGTAGCGACAGCGAAAGAAGCAGACAGAGAAAAGGAGAGAGAGAGAGAGAGAGAGAGAGAAACAGATGGACAGAGAGGTGGAGAGAGAGGTGGACAGAGAGGTGGACAGAGAGTGACAGAGAGAAATGGACAGAGAGAGGGATAAAGAAAGTGACAAAGAAGTGACAGAGAGTGACAGAGAGAGAGGTAGATAGTGAATTAGAGACAACGAACAAGAACAAGATAAAAGGAGACAAAGCAAAAAAGATACGAGCTGTAACTGAAGAGAAAGCGTATGGGGACATCAAGAACAGAGAAGGTGAAAAGTGAAAGGAGTAGAAGGGAGAAGAGCTTACCTTGGAACCTTGGAGACTTGGAAGCTTGGAAACTTGGAAACTTGGAAACTTGGAGCCTTGGAGACCTAAGGAGGGGAGTATGAGGAGTGAAGAGTGAAGAGAGAAGAGTGAAGAGAGAAGAGTGAAGAGAGAAGAGTGAAGGGTGAAGAGTGAAGAGAGAAGAGAGAAGAGTGAAGAGTGAAGAGAGAAGAATGAAGAGAAGAGTGAAGAGAGAAGAGAAAAGAGGAGGGGTTAAAAAGAAAAAAAAAAAAAAAAAGAGGAGGAGGAGGGGAATAGTTGGGAGCATCTATACCCCTCTACCTCTCATCATGGATAGAATCCGTCGTCGATGCTATCTGCTGCGCATAGAACACCACCGAACAACCGCGTAATGCAACGGTCAGCTGCTGCTCTTTGCATGAAAGAAGCCGAGACAGAGAGGAGATGTTGGACAATAGCAAACATGGACACAGAAGGGAGCATCCTCGAAGCAAGCACGGAAGCAAGCATGAAACTGGTACTGAATGAATCAACTAGCCTGAAAAAGATGGAGCGGCCAGTGCTCCCGATGACCATACGAGACATAGATCATGCGGGACATAAACCAGCAAGGCTACCTCTTCGCTCCAATATGTAAGAGCGTAGTGGTCCCTGGCGGCAACTCATCGCATCAGGGTTGGGTCCGGACCAAACTATTGATTCCTACACAACCATCGCTGCGTGCGCCTTCTTCCAGACCTATATTCAGCTCACTAGTCTGCTATAGACACCACCACCAGCTAGACATTACATCACAGCAGTGAGCCGCAGCACTTTAAGCGATAATAAGATATGCTCGCATTGTGCATTGTGCATTGTGCATTGTGCGTTGTGCATTGTGCATTACGACGTCCATGTATTGACGTACTGTTACGCGTATCCGTTGCATGTGCTCGCGTGACACCACAAGAGGTCTGCAGCCGATCATCAGAGTGTCTCACTTGCCACCAAGAAGGGAGAGTCAGCTTGGATGGAGACCAGTGCAGACACTTCGATGTGCTACTGCTGCTACTGCTGCTACTACTACTGCTGCTGTTGCCACTGTTGTTGCTGCTGCTGCAAGCGTATCAAGCATCCTCAAGGAGCTGCACCCTGTCCCCAGTTCTATCGCTGGTAACACCTTCAGCACAAAGCGAGCATGTTATCGGTCGCACAAGGCAGTTGTTGGAGCAGACAACGGCTGTTCCTTTTTTATTTTAGTTCATTTCATTCTGCTTCATTTTATTCTGTTGTACTTCATTTTATTTTATATTGCTTCATTTTATTCTGTTATACTTTGTTTTACTTCATTTTATTTTATATTGCTTCATTCTATTCTATATCTTTTATATTGCTTCATTTTATTCTGTTTGATTTATCAATTCTATTCATTTCGCTCTTTATTTACCTTTATTCTAGTCTTTTTTGCACTCGTCCAGATACTCCTGCGGAAGCGTATGCAGAAACACACCCAGCGCCGATAGCAGTACCGATAGCAGCATCGGTAGCAGCATCGATCGCAGCAACACTAGTGGATGATGCTGCTCCCAAAACGAGACAAGAATAAGTAATAGTAACAGCAGGGAAGAAGAGCGAGGACAAAGAACGCGTACACGCATAGTGGAGACAATGGTACTCTTCCGCAGCAGCACGCTTGTAGGCAATGGCTGCTGAAGACAGCTCAAAGCGATCCGGATCTGCTCGGACCAAACTATCCACTTTAGGACACTCGTTGCTGGATGGACCCCTTCAATAGCTGATTTATGATCCATAGTTGAATGCTCCTGCGCCTGGATCAAATAAAGGAATATCACCCACTGCAGCCACTAGCGGCTGACAGACTAACACAAGCCCTGTAACGCACATTATCAAATGCGCCAATAGAGAATGCTACAAGCAACAGCACCCGTGGAGACTTAATGGAGCCGCACCGTTGACACTCTGCAGCCTCTTCTGCAGTGCAACCTTGTGTGACCACAAAAAATAAACCACCGATCCCAGGATCAGAGTCATCAGCAATGAGGATCGCGGCAGTCGGCAATGGACAACAGCAGCCCTGCCGCTCTCCATGCTAACACAGACCAAGGTGTTTGTGGAGAGCAATGAATGGGTCCCATCGCCGCCTTTGGCCCTCCTGGTCACTATGGCCTGGCCAGGGTGGGCTAAACCTTGACTGCCTGTGCGCTCCTCGCGTATGTGGCCCATGCATTTGATTCTTGATGTGATTGGAGCTCTCTTTGTTTACAGCCTAAATTTGTGGCCCAAGCACTGCACTCCCAAAGAGGCTGTGGATTTGGCTGCTGCTGCGACCATCATTGGGCCACGCTCCTGCTGATACTGCCTTACCTCATTTGCTCCTCCGACATGGCAGCGGTGTTCTGGGGCCCATCAATCCTGGGGCACTCCATTGAGGTGCTGAAGCGATTGAGGGTCAGTGCCATGTTCGAACACTGGTTGCGCTGCGAATGCTGCTCTGACGAGCCGAACGAGGCGCATTAGACAAGAGTAGTGCTTCCTCGACGGGAAAAGCATCGGCACCAACGATATCTTCTTTAGGCGGGCGTTTTAATCCACCGGCAGCCCCTGGTCGTCTGCTTCCGTAAATGCATTGTTGCTGGTGTCGTTTCTAAGCTCAGTGATCAGTTGATAAACCTCTGCTTTTTTTGTCTTCAACTGCTGAAAATTACCCTAATCTAGCCATCTTGCCATCGCGCGGCATCAGAATCGTAGACAATTGTGCTAGCTCCTGCATCTGCTATGTAACAAAAGTCTCCGTCTTGTCTGCCAGTAGTTTCCTGGTCAAGGAGCCTCTCAATTTCGACTCGCAGGAATATTTAGCGTAGCGAAATCAAGATAGTCCCACAACTACAGTAACCATGACCAATGTAAAAAAAGGATAGAGATGCATCATCCCCTCCCTCCTCCCCCACGCACACACATCACCAGCAATAACGCAAATGATTAGACATTTGAGATTGATGATGTCCATGGTATGATTAGAGTCGGAAACAGAAAGCTGTTTACAGAACTACAGGGCCTCGTTCTAGAATTGAATACATTGCTTTATTTAAAGAGACTCATGCAATTAGCTCCATCAATCATATAAACAGCCATTTCTATCTGGGCTGTCAACTG
Organism: Gamsiella multidivaricata; assembly: GCF_025024155.1. Classification (NCBI taxonomy): domain Eukaryota; kingdom Fungi; phylum Mortierellomycota; class Mortierellomycetes; order Mortierellales; family Mortierellaceae; genus Gamsiella; species Gamsiella multidivaricata. Next base: position 103,415 of record NW_026251736.1, read on the forward strand.
TTGGAGAACTGAAAAAAGAAAAATGTGTGGGCACGACGCGCTGCTTGCGTTACATGACAATGAAAATGGTTGCAATTTTCCTATAGACGTGCCTGCAGTAAAACTAACGAGGCCAAAGCTGGTAGGGAAACGTGTTCATCCGTGCCAACTCTACCGAAAGGCAACAAACACATCTCATAAAACTTGCCGTGCTATGCTCGACGTCCTCAGAAAAGGCCGAACAGACATCTCTACTGTGTGCTGTGATTAAACGTCTCGGAGAGTTTGCAGTGAAGGCCATCTACTATCGCATCAGTGGTCTCCGAGTTCAGCTGAGAGTCGGTTTTCTGGGCGATAGCAGCAGCAGCTCGGTTTTGAGCTTGGGCTCCCTCCCTGTAGGAATCGTAGAGAATCGATGCCTGGGTTGATATGATGTATCCGTAGTGCAGCGACATTACATCGGCATGGATGTGCGAATTGATGGCTTTCATGTTGGTTGACCTCCTTCAATGGCTATATCGGACAAATATTAAAGGCTCTGTCCATCCCCACTTTAATTGAGTGGATCACTGACACACATAAAGACAAGTGCACAAGTGACAGTGGTACGAAATTAGTAGAGTGATACGCATCAATTGGTCCATTAACACCACCGACGAAACACCGAGGCGACACAGCTGTGGACTTACGAGGCTCGCAGGAGCGGAAAGGTGGTGTATTGAAAGAAACTTAGCTGTTCCAAGGGAGAGACAATGACACTAAGGACAGCGTAGTAGTGAATAAGTTAAGGTGAGCAAAGGAACGTGGGAAGACGACAAGGTCTAGCGAACCTTACGAGACCAATACTCACAAATGAGCTTTAACGAAAGTGCTGTGCGCAACTTGGCCGGACCTTAAATGGATGCGGGACGAATGTTAAATGTGGGGTACAATAGGATTACGGGATGTGATGCCACCGCTGTATACAGGACAGATAATAAGGTAAAAAGTAAACGGAGAAGTAGGATGAAGACGACAGACGAGAATGTGAGGACAGGAAAGAGTGTGGGCGAGAAATTTTTATGGATGTTGTAGGTGAGTCTGAACGACTACGTTCCTGAAGAGTGCCGCCGTCAGCATGTGCCTTTTTAGGGGAATAGCGGTAACAACAAAGTACCGGCTGCCAATCAGTGTCCCAGCGTCCATGGTTCTCTTTGTATACCCTGGTCCCTTTGTCGCCAGTGTTACTTGTCAGACCTGTAGACACCTATAGACCGCTTCGGGTGTGGATATATTTTGCATAGATAAATAGAGAGTTTTGCCCGAGCCTTAGCCTTACTCTGTAGTTACCTATGCTGCAACAGAAATGAAACCATTCATAGGAGGAATTATTCAGCCTTGTTTTTCTGTTACTATGATTCATGGTATTGATTCAGGCGTACTGTACTATTTTCAGGCTCAATAGCAGTAGCAATTTGTAGTTCGAACAAGCATGGAAACGATGTGATCGTGGTCGTGTACCAATCACTCCATCATGATCGTACAGACGAGTAGCACCGGACGATACATCGATGAAATGGAGTTAAGGTGCACATGCGCCTCCACATCCGGATGACTCCTTTCCCAGAAAGAGGTCCTTTCTCAGACTTTTTTCGGGTCCAAGCTGGGTGTTAGTCGTATGTACAGACCCACCGCCCATTGTCTGATTGTTACTCAAAACCTGTCTTCGTACACGCCTAAATCGGGATGGAAGCATGTGGAGCTGTCATGAGGGGGCTCCGAGGCACCTTCTTGAAGTTTGCCAAAGGTCAACATTAACAATAACAAAGTGAATAAAGGACAAGGATCAAAAACCGGAGGATGGGGTAGCCCCACCAGGGATGGTTAGAACGTTGTACGTGAAAAAGGAAAAGCCAATCCATAGTAAAAAACTGCAGCAGCTAACTTCTGAAAGCTGGAAATACGCTGACTGAGGGCTCGTTCCCCGCATCCCTTTATGTCATTTTCTCACTAGTGTGAGATACTTTGAGTCCAGCCCACTCGACTCCCCAACGTTCTCTCCATCCTTTGTTGACCTTGCAACCAGTTTGGTATCATAGGAATTGCCGGTCATTAGGATGACGAGACTCCATAAGCTATATCAGATACCAGTTGCTGAGAGGGGCAAATCAAACTGAAACGAAGTGCATCACCGAGGATTGTGCTCAGTATGCCATAGGTACTGAAGACGGTAACACAGATACCGAAGGCGAGCACGATGGAGTCTGGGATAGCTCGAGGTGGACCTATATGATCTTAATTTTGGCCCTATAGAATAAGAATCTTGTAGTTCATTGTTCCGCCCACAGAAATACGGGGTCTATTTTTATGGCAGCAGTAAATCAATACTGCCGCGTCGTTCTTTGAATAGCCGGCGTTCTTCTTTCTCCCTGAGTAAACATTCCGAGTGATTGTCTTCGGACAACTTGGAGCGACTTTCTTTTATTTACGCTTGCTCAATAAAATTGCTCTTTGCATGGATACAGTGCACACTCGCGTGGTTCTATGGTTCTACTGCGCGCCTTAGCCATTCCCTGATTAGGAAAATTGTGTGAGCGTCAGTCGCTGTGCAGCTGAGCCCATCAAATGCGAAGCTCAGACGACTGGCGGCAGGTTTCCTGCTGCCCATATACTCAGCGTATGCTTGTTTATGAGAATACCGGTAACGACGAACCACCGACTAGGGATCTTTGTCCTCTCTATAGACACTGCTTTCTTCGTCGTCGATTCTTCGGCCGCTCTTTCTGTACTAGCTATCACCTGCAGATCGTCCCGAACATGGACCTACTTTGCATAGATAAATAAGTCGTATCCGAGTCCTCCTCTGTAGTTTAGTGCCCGCCATCCTCTTATATAAAGCGCTCTACAGCTCACTTCTTTCTACACTCCCTGCAATTTCACTGACTCTCCATTGGCCATTAGTTTGCCTTTGGGTTGTTCTTGTTACTTTTCCTATTGATTCCAGCTATAACGTTATCTCGCAGTTACAATAACGGAAGGAATAAACGTACAGTATCTTATTAAAAGACTGTCAAGGTATGCTGCCTGTTACTAGACTTTGCGATGTTGCTTAAGGGCGATATGTCGAAGATTGGCGAACGCGCTGTCTCCGATGCATGTTGCCTACGCCTGTGAGGACATCAATCTGGCTGATGATACTTTCTCAGCAGCCGATGCTCATTGTGGAAAAAATGATCTTTGAGAAGGCGGAGACTTTTGTTACATAGCAGATGCAGGAGCTAGCACAATTGTCTACGATTCTGATGCCGCGCGATGGCAAGATGGCTAGATTAGGGTAATTTTCAGCAGTTGAAGACAAAAAAAGCAGAGGTTTATCAACTGATCACTGAGCTTAGAAACGACACCAGCAACAATGCATTTACGGAAGCAGACGACCAGGGGCTGCCGGTGGATTAAAACGCCCGCCTAAAGAAGATATCGTTGGTGCCGATGCTTTTCCCGTCGAGGAAGCACTACTCTTGTCTAATGCGCCTCGTTCGGCTCGTCAGAGCAGCATTCGCAGCGCAACCAGTGTTCGAACATGGCACTGACCCTCAATCGCTTCAGCACCTCAATGGAGTGCCCCAGGATTGATGGGCCCCAGAACACCGCTGCCATGTCGGAGGAGCAAATGAGGTAAGGCAGTATCAGCAGGAGCGTGGCCCAATGATGGTCGCAGCAGCAGCCAAATCCACAGCCTCTTTGGGAGTGCAGTGCTTGGGCCACAAATTTAGGCTGTAAACAAAGAGAGCTCCAATCACATCAAGAATCAAATGCATGGGCCACATACGCGAGGAGCGCACAGGCAGTCAAGGTTTAGCCCACCCTGGCCAGGCCATAGTGACCAGGAGGGCCAAAGGCGGCGATGGGACCCATTCATTGCTCTCCACAAACACCTTGGTCTGTGTTAGCATGGAGAGCGGCAGGGCTGCTGTTGTCCATTGCCGACTGCCGCGATCCTCATTGCTGATGACTCTGATCCTGGGATCGGTGGTTTATTTTTTGTGGTCACACAAGGTTGCACTGCAGAAGAGGCTGCAGAGTGTCAACGGTGCGGCTCCATTAAGTCTCCACGGGTGCTGTTGCTTGTAGCATTCTCTATTGGCGCATTTGATAATGTGCGTTACAGGGCTTGTGTTAGTCTGTCAGCCGCTAGTGGCTGCAGTGGGTGATATTCCTTTATTTGATCCAGGCGCAGGAGCATTCAACTATGGATCATAAATCAGCTATTGAAGGGGTCCATCCAGCAACGAGTGTCCTAAAGTGGATAGTTTGGTCCGAGCAGATCCGGATCGCTTTGAGCTGTCTTCAGCAGCCATTGCCTACAAGCGTGCTGCTGCGGAAGAGTACCATTGTCTCCACTATGCGTGTACGCGTTCTTTGTCCTCGCTCTTCTTCCCTGCTGTTACTATTACTTATTCTTGTCTCGTTTTGGGAGCAGCATCATCCACTAGTGTTGCTGCGATCGATGCTGCTACCGATGCTGCTATCGGTACTGCTATCGGCGCTGGGTGTGTTTCTGCATACGCTTCCGCAGGAGTATCTGGACGAGTGCAAAAAAGACTAGAATAAAGGTAAATAAAGAGCGAAATGAATAGAATTGATAAATCAAACAGAATAAAATGAAGCAATATAAAAGATATAGAATAGAATGAAGCAATATAAAATAAAATGAAGTAAAACAAAGTATAACAGAATAAAATGAAGCAATATAAAATAAAATGAAGTACAACAGAATAAAATGAAGCAGAATGAAATGAACTAAAATAAAAAAGGAACAGCCGTTGTCTGCTCCAACAACTGCCTTGTGCGACCGATAACATGCTCGCTTTGTGCTGAAGGTGTTACCAGCGATAGAACTGGGGACAGGGTGCAGCTCCTTGAGGATGCTTGATACGCTTGCAGCAGCAGCAACAACAGTGGCAACAGCAGCAGTAGTAGTAGCAGCAGTAGCAGCAGTAGCACATCGAAGTGTCTGCACTGGTCTCCATCCAAGCTGACTCTCCCTTCTTGGTGGCAAGTGAGACACTCTGATGATCGGCTGCAGACCTCTTGTGGTGTCACGCGAGCACATGCAACGGATACGCGTAACAGTACGTCAATACATGGACGTCGTAATGCACAATGCACAACGCACAATGCACAATGCACAATGCACAATGCGAGCATATCTTATTATCGCTTAAAGTGCTGCGGCTCACTGCTGTGATGTAATGTCTAGCTGGTGGTGGTGTCTATAGCAGACTAGTGAGCTGAATATAGGTCTGGAAGAAGGCGCACGCAGCGATGGTTGTGTAGGAATCAATAGTTTGGTCCGGACCCAACCCTGATGCGATGAGTTGCCGCCAGGGACCACTACGCTCTTACATATTGGAGCGAAGAGGTAGCCTTGCTGGTTTATGTCCCGCATGATCTATGTCTCGTATGGTCATCGGGAGCACTGGCCGCTCCATCTTTTTCAGGCTAGTTGATTCATTCAGTACCAGTTTCATGCTTGCTTCCGTGCTTGCTTCGAGGATGCTCCCTTCTGTGTCCATGTTTGCTATTGTCCAACATCTCCTCTCTGTCTCGGCTTCTTTCATGCAAAGAGCAGCAGCTGACCGTTGCATTACGCGGTTGTTCGGTGGTGTTCTATGCGCAGCAGATAGCATCGACGACGGATTCTATCCATGATGAGAGGTAGAGGGGTATAGATGCTCCCAACTATTCCCCTCCTCCTCCTCTTTTTTTTTTTTTTTTTCTTTTTAACCCCTCCTCTTTTCTCTTCTCTCTTCACTCTTCTCTTCATTCTTCTCTCTTCACTCTTCACTCTTCTCTCTTCTCTCTTCACTCTTCACCCTTCACTCTTCTCTCTTCACTCTTCTCTCTTCACTCTTCTCTCTTCACTCTTCACTCCTCATACTCCCCTCCTTAGGTCTCCAAGGCTCCAAGTTTCCAAGTTTCCAAGTTTCCAAGCTTCCAAGTCTCCAAGGTTCCAAGGTAAGCTCTTCTCCCTTCTACTCCTTTCACTTTTCACCTTCTCTGTTCTTGATGTCCCCATACGCTTTCTCTTCAGTTACAGCTCGTATCTTTTTTGCTTTGTCTCCTTTTATCTTGTTCTTGTTCGTTGTCTCTAATTCACTATCTACCTCTCTCTCTGTCACTCTCTGTCACTTCTTTGTCACTTTCTTTATCCCTCTCTCTGTCCATTTCTCTCTGTCACTCTCTGTCCACCTCTCTGTCCACCTCTCTCTCCACCTCTCTGTCCATCTGTTTCTCTCTCTCTCTCTCTCTCTCTCTCCTTTTCTCTGTCTGCTTCTTTCGCTGTCGCTACCATTCCCGGCCTTTTTGCCCGAAAGATGATCTTTCAAGGCACAAGGGCTTGCGGCGATAGATCGATGCTTAGGCGTCTCTCGCTGTCGGTATGTGGCGGTTGATCGATGCTTTACGCGTCTCCCGCTATCGGCATGTCGCGGTTGATCGATGCCTAGGCGTCTCCCGCTATCGGCATGTCGCGGTTGATCGATGCTTAGGCGTCTCCCGCTATCGGCATGTCGCGGTTGATCGATGCTTAGGCGTCTCCCGCTATTGGCATGTCGCGGTTGATCGATGCTTAGGCGTCTCCCGCTATCGGCATGTCGCGGTTGATCGATGCTTAGGCGTCTCCCGCTATCGGTATGTGGCGGTTGATTGATGCTTAGGCGTCTCCCGCTGCCGGTAAGGCTTCCAGGTAAGTGAACTGTTATGCTTGTCTTCCAGCTGTCTCTCCCATTTTGGCAACAACAAGTCGTGTGACCATAAATTTCCTTTTTCAATCTTTCTCTTTGTCTCTTATTTTCTACAGCCAAGCCAAGCAAACAAGTCCACCAGGGCTTGCGAAGATATCGTAATAAAGGTAATAAAACAAGAGAAGCCGCTCCGGGGCCGATCTTTTTTTCCCTTTGTGGTTTTTTTTGGGGTACCATGGCTTGCAACCTGCCCGCGGTGTACCCTGCACAGTCCTTACTCTTCCGAGCAAGACTGACCGATGGCAAGCCAACCTTTTCTCTCTTTCTTTACTTTTATAAAAAAAAAAAGCAAAAATAAAAAGACAAAGACTTATCATCTACTCTAAAAACTGTCTTGTGCAATCGATGGCATGCTCGTGTTGTATTGAAAGTGTTGAAGTATGCAAGTACTAACGATAGAGGCGTAGCTAGGAGTCCATGGATACAGCACCTTATCAAGAGGCCCTTGAGGCATGCTGCTTATTATCAGACTTTGCGGCGTTGGTTGGTGGCGACGCGATCGAGATTGGCGAGTGCGGCATCAAGCTTTTGGGTGACCAGGGGGCAAATATCTCACTGGCGCGTGCTATCTATGCTCGTGCGGACATTTATCTGTTTGACGATACTCTTTCGACAGTCGATGCACATGTGGAAAAAGGCGATCTTTACAAGGCGATCATGTCCAAGGAACTACTGGCAGGCAAGGCGAAGCTCTTTGTTACACATCGGATTCAGTACCTGGCACAGTCGACCACGATTCTCTTGCTGTGCGATGGCAAGGTGGTTAGAGCAAGACAGCTTCCAGGAGCTAAGGCAAAGACAGCAGAGGTCTATCAACTGGTCACTGGGCATGGAAGCGACAGCAGCAATAACACATTGTCGGTACCGATGCTTTTCCCGTCAAGGAAGCACCAGCCTTGCTCGATACGTCTCGTTCAGCTCGTCGGAGCAGCATTCGAAGTGCAACCAATGTTCAGACACGGCACCGCCATCAGTCGTTTCAGTGCCTCAATGGAGTGTTTTCAGGATCGATGGATGCCAGAACACCACTATCATGTCGGAGGAGCAAATGAGGCAAGGCAGTATCGGCAGAAGCGTCTACTTTGCATATGCAAACTCATGCTTCTATCGCTCGATCATTGCCTACATCCTGTCCGTGGTCTTATTCTAGATCGAGCTCTCCATGGCGGACTCACTGGGGCAGCGACAATGGCGCAGGAAGGAGTGTCAAGGATCCACTTTTTTTATACCGGCACCCATGCGACATTGGGCTTCACGTACTCACTGTTGACGGTCTTCCAGTCGATTATAATCCAGGCCCATTGTTGTATCAGTCTAGCGCGTATGTTGCACCAGAGGATACTGCATAGTGTTCTACGATCGCCAATGATGCTCCTTGATACCTCTTCCATGGGATGTATCCTCAACCGTTCCAGCAAAGACCAATCAGCGGTTGATAGGGTCTCTCCGTGCTCTTTTGCTGTGTACTCAAGGGCAGTGTGCTAGGCCCCTTCGGCTTTGGATGAAGGCATAGACGACAGGATATCCGTACCCGAATCGACCTACAAATTGTTTTCGTGTACGTTTAAGGAGCAGGACGAGAGAGCCGCAGCTTTGTCAGAGACTGATGATCTTGCGGTCTTTGTGCGGCCTTTTCTGCTTCCCCTGCTCCAAAAACCAGGCGAAGGCGTCATGAAGTAGTAAGACTTTGTTTTGTGTGTTGCTGTGTGTGATATGTAAGGCATGTTTGCTGCTTCTTTTGACATTGCCATGCAAATATATCTAGCATTGCAAGCAAACTGACCCAAGCACTTATCTACCTCCGTCGCATACAGCACTCTACCGCAAGCAAGTCCCACCTGAAAAAGGATGGACAAAGTGTGTTTTCAGGAATATCGTCGTCATTCCTACCCTCATCGCCCTCATCTGCAAATCGCTAGAAGTGTCTGGGAGATCTGCCCCGTTTTGCTGTCTGATGTCGAAAAGTAATACGCGGATCGTATCCGCGTAACGATGGGGAGGTCAAGGTCCTTGGCGCTAACGTGATCGATTGACACTGCTCCATTTATTGATCCGTCCCCTGTGGCGACGTAGTGCTTATGAACATAAGCAAGGCCCTCAAGCCCCCTGTGACTACGACGACATTCTTATTCGCCAAAGATCTTCCTCCGTGGTTGTGCGTTGAATATGTTTTGATAGAGTCTGTCTAAAAGATGAAGGGGGTCAATAAGCTACCTAAGCTACTCCCTGTCGAGGCTTCTGGACAGGAGACACCTTCCGCACGGAAGTTGCATAGGACATATGCCCATGAACAGTTAAGAACGCCTGTTCATGACCAAAGCAGCCAATAAAGGTCTCCGGAGCTGGCAGCATATAGTGGGTCAAATGTGAGTAAGGAATGTGTGAAACGGCGACTATGCATGGCTATTGCTATACTCGGAATTGTACAAATGGCTCCTCTGTACGAGTAGGCAGTTCAAATGGTTTACAGTGCAGAAGACATAAAGGAGACAGAAACTCTCTTGGTCACTGAATGAACACTATGAACACGTTTGTGGGGTGGTGAGACATCGATCGTTACACAGCTTTAGTTAAATGGAATACAAAACAGGCAAAGCGAATCGAAAAGACACCGACTAGCGCTCTCAGTTCGGTACTAAGGGAAAGTGAGGTATGAGTGTAAGGCGTTATAAGAAAAATAAGAAAGCATGGTTCTCCTCCACTATATAGATTGGATCAATGCCCGTTCTTACAGATGTCATCAATAAGCACTACAGCTGTACTAAATAGTAAGCTCAAGCAGGGCGGCCGGATGGATTAAGAGGCAGTGTGATGAAGCGATTGACATCGTGATGTCTTCGCGTCGTTTGGGAGCAGCGGGGAATGGCGTAGGATAGATGAGAGTAATCTTAACATAGGGTCTACGTTTAACCCTAAACGGCCAAATGTATTCACATGACTCACGCATCGCCGAGCATCGCAATGTTATGGTTTCTTTATTTCTTTCTTTTGTATACATGCATGTCTACGTTCATGCCTCATGACGAGGGGCGATACCCTGGGCAGGCTGCATCCATCCATAGGGATCCTCAAGGTCGCCGTTTTGGATGCCACGCATGGCAGTGAAAAGACGAAGGAAGCCGGCACCGATGGCATCGCGTGTCTCGGGAGTACCAATGGGGGTGGTGACGCCCTGACGCTGGATGGATTTGACAGGGGTGATAACAGCGGCAGTACCGCAGGCGGCGATCTCCTCGAATCGATTGTTCTCAACGTCTGAGAAGGGCACAATCTTGTTCTCGACGTACCATCCGAAGCTCTTGGCGAGCTGTACCAGCGACTGCTTTGTTACTGAATTAAGGATAGAGGGACTTTCTGGTGCGCAGAAGACAGGCTTGTTGCCGTGTTCGGGCGAAGGATAGGTCAATGCGACAAAGTTGGATGTGCTGAACTCGTCGATGTTAGAGTGAGTCTTGGAGTCGAGATGGAGAGTGATGGCGAACCCTTGTTCCTTCGCAGCACTGCTGTGCTTCAACACTGGAGCATAATTGCCTCCCAACTTGGCAGCACCTGTTCCCAATGGGGCCGCTGTTTGACATGGTCCGTCACAATGAGGTAGTGACAACAAGATAAAGAACCATGTTAGTGCACTTGAGCATTCTTCAATCAATATTGCGTTGCTGTGTCGATGTCGATGTTGGTCCATGTACCTCGATCAAAGCTGTCGACAACAAGGCAGTCGACGGGCTTAACTCCTGACTTGTAAAAGTTACCGACGGGGATGACCATAACGATGAAGGTGAACTCTGGAGCGGGATAGAGTCCAATTTCGGCGCCAGTTCCCAGCAAGAGAGGGCGCAAGTACAGGGCTCCGCCCGATCCATATGGAGGCACGAACTCGAGATTGTTAGCAACGGCTCTTTCGCAGGCCTCAACAAAGAGATCCTCGGGTACGGGGGCCATGCAGGCGAGGTCGGCGGAGTATTGCATACGCTTGGCATTGGCGTCCGGACGGAAGATGCGGACGTTACCATCCTTGCACCTGAATGCCTTGATTCCCTCGAAGCACTAGAGATGAAAGATGGTGATCAATTAATCAATTGAGTCCACTGTTAAAGAAAGAGAAAAGAAGACAGGGCATGAGAAGAAATAAAAGCGATGACCACTCTTACCTCCTGGCCGTAGTTGAGAGCAGGGGCGCAGACGTGCATCTTGATGTAGGCATCGCGGACGAACTCGCCGTTGTCCCACTTGCCGTCCTTGTGGATGTACTTGACATAGCCGTTGGTATCGAGCCATTTGAACCCGAGGTTGTCCCAGTCGATGGCGGTGGAAGGATCAGGGGTGTTGATCGTCATTGGTGAGTGAGTGCGGTGCTGGTAGTGAAAGAGTGAGTGAGAGCGTGGAGGAGTGAAAGGGAAAGAGAGAGAGGGAAAGAGAATAGAAGCAGCGGGAGAGAAATGTTATATCGATCAGATTATGATTTTTGTGTGGAGTGTCAGTCCAGAAAAAAGACGGACGGATATGACTCTTTTCACCCCATCGGATACTTTTTTCCCCGGGCCAGGCTGTGCTCTTTCATCCAGCCTTTCTTTGAGTGTGACTGACTTGCTTGTCACCAAACGATCTTCGCGCCACCAGAAACTGATCGCGTCTCCATCTTCACATCCCTCGAACCACCCGGCAATGGACACCCACAGCAGCAGCAGCAACGCCGCATTTCCACTGAGTAATAAGCAGGCAGCGCGGATAGTCCAGGGCAGGCACACCGAGGTCCTCGTCACCTCCTTTGTCGACAAGATCCTCATCCTCGTCAGTCAGTATGGCAAAGTCGGCAGTGTGGTATGTCCCTCTAAGCAAATGGAGCAATTGGTAGCCATATACACTCAAGCCTAGGATCTGTTTATTAACCGAGTAGAGTGAATTCGCCCTATAGATACATACGGCAGTGGACCAGCAGACTCTGGCACCCAACACAACGACATCCTCCTCAGACCTTGTTTCGACATCTTCGACCTTCTTGTTGGGAGCGGGATCTTCGGTCTCGAAAAAGACACAGCTCTACAACGTCTACGCCTCACACATATCCCAGATGATCCATCATCAGAACCCCGCCGAAACACGATCGGTGATCCTTTCCCTAGCCTTAGCGGTCCAGGAACCAGATTTGGAACGGAGTCCCACTCTGGAAGAGGAGCAGGACCAGCGCAGACAGGACCGAGATCTGTTTGAGAACGTGATCGAGTTGATCAACGAATGCAGTGTGTGGAATTAACTTATCAGGCACTGTTGAGCGTTAGTATATCGACATGCGTGCAGGGTCAGTTCAACAAACCAACCGACCAGAAAACAAAGATGCCCTCCCCCTTGATCTTTGATTCGCCTCCTCGCTCTTCCCGCTTTCAGAAAAAGAAAAAAAAAAAACGACGACGACGACGACGACGACGGCGACAACACGGTCATCAGTCAAGCAGCCCGGCATTAGACCTGCAACAGCAGCACGGACGAAGGAGACAACGAAGAGGGAAGAGGACTTTGCAACGCCAGTTAGCGAGGGCTAAGAAAGCATACCATGTACCATACCCTCAATCATGTGTGAACAATCCAAGCAAAAAAAGTAAAAAGAAGGGGGTACAAGTAATAATGCATCTGGAGGTAAACCAAAGGCCAACCCTGCAATAAAATAAAAAATGCGCTTTGTCCGTTTCAATTGAACCCCCTTCCTGTCCTTATCCTCTTTGTCCTGTCCTTCACATTCATCCGCACTCCTCCTGCTCCTCCTCATTCATTCCATTCCGTTTCTTCTTGGCACATTTCCCTCCTCCATTTCATCCATCGCTGATCCCTGTCTCCACAAGACTGAGTAGTCTCCGCTATGAACCTCGCCCGTCCACGTGGCGCCCATTACGAGATTCTGGCTGCAGACGACGACCAGGATTATAACGAGTTGCAGTCCGTCCTCACCTCAGACCAACTTGACCAGCAGCTGCAAGCTTCTGCACAAACCTCCTCGTCTTTGCTCCAAAAGAGACCTTCGCCTTCGCACTACCTCGGTGTTACCGACAACTCCTACGACGATGACAACGACAACTTCGACGACGACGACTGGGGCCACTACTCGTCCTCCTCCGATAATGAAAAGCCGTACCTCCGTACCAACCCTCGCTCGAGTCGCATGCCTGACTCACCCAATGCGCTCTTCCCTGACCAGCCCAAGGTATGATAGTTATCTCTATCTAGGACGCATACAGCAATCGACATACTGCAATGAGCATAATCCTTACTCTCTCTGCTGTTCACAATGGAATATAGCTGACACGCTGCAACCGTGTCTTTCTAAGCATCTTTGCCATATTTATTGTCGTCTGGGTCTCTTTTGCACTCTATCTCGGCATTGGTCGACTAGGTAAGGGCTACAGGACCGGCGTTGCCAGCGCAGGAAAAACGGGGTTTGCTGCTTTGTGTACCGTTATAGTTTGGATGGCAGTATTTACGGCGAACGCGACAGCAAGTGTTTGAACATCATCTTTTCCATAAAAGGATGTGTAATACCCATCAATGGGGCCTTTGAACTCGCTGGTTTTCCCACGAAAGCCTTCACCCTGGATGGGCGCATCTTCATCGAGTACTATTGCTGATCTACAATCTATCTACTCATCATCTACCATCACATCTCTTATATCTTCAATGCAATTCCTCAATTGATGTCGGATACCGCATTGCAGTCAAGCTGTCGCAGGAGGGTATGGCCAACATGCAGCCGTCCTTTCAGTTTGAGGATATGTTCAATCAGTCTTTTGCCCCGAAGTACCAAAGCCTTGCTTGGATGCCATATGGTAAAGTACAAGAATCTTATCGCATTGTCATAAAAAGTTGACTCTTGCCCTTGCTGAATGCCCCACGTCGCTTCGTTCCTGATTGCTCTAGGTGACGATGGCGTGTACTCTCGCATTAATGCCGCCGGTGACATTATCTTGACCAATGTTGATGGTTCTGAACCCAAGGTCTTCCTTCCGGGTGCCAATGTCACCGATGTGAGTGCTCATGATCATATCGTTGAAGCATTTATCCTACATGTCCATAGTATACCTACGTAAACTAACGCATTACTGTGTATCGAACAAACAGGCTCGTGGAAAACGAATTCCCTTCTTCTCTTTCTTCGTCTCTCCCGATGAGAAGTATGTTCTGCTTGGCACCGACCGTCGCAAGGTAACTTTCAGTGCTTAAATCGCGCCGGAAAGACAGAATATTGTCATAGTATTTTTCATTCACCTCCAACCCTCCCCGCTTCTGCAATTTCCTCTGAATAGCAATGGCGCCACTCCTTCAATGCCAGCTACTACATTTACAGCATGGAAAATTACCAACTTACACCACTTTTGGAATCGGCAGGCGAACCAGGAGTAGAGCATGTCGCATGGAGTCCTGTGGGCCACAGTTTGGCCTACGTTCAGAACAACAATTTGTATATATATCAGGATTTGGTCCACCGCCATCAGATTACCTTTGACGGCGCTGTCAGCATTTTCAACGGCATTACTGATTGGGTTTACGAAGAGGAGGTATATGCGTCGCCTTCGGCATTATGGTGGTCGCCAGATGGAACTGCAATTGCGTTCCTGCGCTTTGACGAGACTGAAGTCCCCGAGTTCCACTACTCCCTCTACATGGACAACCAGATCAACGCGCCAGCTTATCCCCGGGATGTTGTGATGAAGTATCCAAAGGTCGGGTTTCCCAATCCTATTGTGAATCTTCACATGTATAACCTGAAGTCTGCCCTCGTACCCACCACGGCACATCCGCTAGAGCCCATTGTCCTGGACGGAATCTTCGAGCCCAAGGACAGAATTATTGCTGAGGTCAAGTGGGCGACAGAGGGCTCAGACGCGCTCCTGGTGAAGGTCCAGAATAGGGTGCAAAACCACGAAAAGCTCGTCCTTGTGAACCCAACCACGCTGACAGGCAAGGTGGTCCGTGAATGGAACGCCGGCATAGAAGATGGTGGCTGGATCGATATGCAGCAGAGCATTCGCTACGTGGCCCCGTCCAAGTCTGTACCTGAAGGAGGATATCTTGACATTGTCAACAACAATGGATACAATCACATTGCGCTCTACACACCCATTGACAATCCCGCACCGAAGTGGCTCACCTCTGGAGAGTGGGAAGTCCAGTCAATTGCAGCTGTCAATGGAAAGGAGGGTCTGGTGTACTACATTTCGACCGAGAAGTCTAGCCTTGAGCGTCATTTGTACAGGTATGTTTTTAATATTGGAATTTGTACGGGTGGCACCAAGCTATTGTACCATTGCGAGGTATAACCATGATCTCCTGGTATTTACGACTCGATTCTTATTATTATACAGCGTTACCTTGGACTCGGCAGATCGGAAGTCACTGACTGACGTGACCCTGCCTGGCTACTATACAGCCTCGTTCTCGACCGGTGCAGGATACTACCTCCTGTCTTATCGGGGGCCTGACGTACCATGGCAAAAAGTCAAGAAGTCAGTTGACGAAAAATTTATTAGCGATGTGGAGGACAATGCCGTCCTCCGTGCTCTCCTGAACGCGACCCAGGTTCCTACCAGACGTTGGTCGACCGTGAATCTGAATGGCAGAGGTAGAAATAACGCAAATGCATCCCGGTTTTTCGTGTATCCTACTGCTGGTCAATTGGTTTGCTAATATATATGTCTCTATATCGCTGTAGAATGTAACTACATGGAGTTTTTGCCTCCTGGATTTTCGCCCGAACAAAAACATCCTGTTTTGTTCCAAGTGTAAGGTCCCATCCCTCTCGAAGCTATTTCTTTTCAAAAGGCTTATGATCCACGTCGACGACCCTAATACATATACTTTTATTCAATTCCTTGCAGCTATGGAGGTCCGGGTTCGCAGCTGGTTGATACCCAATTCCAGTTGGGGTTCAGCGCTGTCATGTCCACTATCGAGCGGCTCAAGTATGTCGTGGTGGTCGTCGATGGTCGTGGCACGGGGTATCGCGGTCGCGATTTCAGAATCAGCGTCGTCAACCAACTCGGCAAATTTGAAGTCGAGGACCAGATCGCTGCTGGCAAGCATTGGCAGACTCTATCTTACGTTGATCCAGACCGAGTTGCTATCTGGGGCTGGGTAAACAATGACCTGCGGGCATCTATTGTTCGTCTGCGCTACTTCCAGGCCTTCTCACTAACCAGCATTGCGTTTGACTATTGTTCGTATGATCATACATAGTCGTATGGAGGGTTCATGGCCGCCAAGATCACGGAAGCGAACAGCGGGGTCTTCAGAGCGGCCATGTCTGTAGCTCCAGTGACGGACTTCCGCTTCTATGATTCTGTCTACACCGAGAGATATATGAACCTGCCTACGACCAACCTGGACGGCTACGAGACGACTGCAGTGACCAATATGACCGGCTTTGAGAACTCGGACTTCCTCCTAGTGCATGGCACTGGTGATGGTAAGGCATCAGTTCTGACGCTTGTCTTTGTTATTTTCTTGTGCTGCCGCGGCGATACTTAACAAAGAACGATTATGCCTTGTGAAATATTGTAGATAACGTTCATGTCCAGAACGCGTTCGTACTCATTGACCGTCTTACACTGGCAGGCAACCACCGATACAAATCGCATTTCTTCACAGATAGCGACCACGGCATTCGGGCCCACAACGCCAACCACGAGATCTACTGGTTGCTCGCAGAGAATCTCTGGGAGACCATGGGCGGGTTCGTATCACCCGCTCATCACCATTAGACGTACACAATAATTTGCAGGCCCAATAAAATAACTCTGACGGTCAGCGGTGACTGGTTCAATACGATAATGCTGTGGTGTAAACGAAGTTCAGCAGGTAGCATACACTCGATCAGCGACAAAGTTATGCACATTAGACATGGATCTATTTGTCACTCATTCCACGGACAACACAGCAAGGTGCAAGGATGAGAACCTTTGCAGGATGCATCCGGTCACTATGCTGGAATTGCGTGTGGCAACGTTGGGCGTAGTCTCAGTCCAGGAAACCTCGCTGTTCAGCGGCGCCAGGATCTATCAACGATGCATCCCCAGCGACGACGTGTCCCAGGGCAGTATTAGCCTTGCACCTTGGTTGCAAAACAGGGCTTTGGAGCAGCAACTTCTCCATGTCCATGTCGACAATGCTCATGATAGCTGTGTACCTCGTAGGTCGTTAGGAGGAAGGCATCTCTTGGAATCTCACCTCGCTGGCCGTGTATGCTGACTTAGAGTTTCCTTCGTATCTGTTTCTTGGATAGTGGAGACAATCAAGAGGATTGTTGTCGCTCCCCTTCCTTCCAATATCAACCTTTTAAACCGGGTCAGACCAACCAACGGCACCAATGGAAATCTTATACGTGGCGCTCAACGTCATCGTAACTGGATAGAGAAGTCGATTAAACAGAGTATCGAGGGCCACCTGGTAACGTTGCTTACGCATTCTTTTTCGACTGATGGTTCGTCTTTGTTTACAGCATTCCTTATTCCTGAATGTCGGATTAACAAGCTTGGCCTCGATTCTGTCAAGAGCAGGCTAGTACTGGGTCTGTCATTTCAGCCAAGGTCAAGGCCCAGACATATCAATTCAAGGTTGTAGACATTCTATTCGAGACACCGATAAGCTCTCAAGTGGGTGTGATCGCTGAGGGCACCATTCTGGAGATTGATCAGGAACCTGTACCTAAGCAGATGGCACCCATTGTCTGTGGTGGTATGGGCACTCTCACGCAGGAAATCTGCAAGTTCATAGGTAAAACCTCGCATTACAAATCTGCATGGAAGTGCACGCGCAATCAACAACGTACACTGACGCTATTTGACATCATTCCGCTATTGAAATACATATGAAACATTAAAGTCGACTCTCTTCGCCACGCGGACGCTTACACGCGACTCAGCATACCCAACAAAAAGGCCGCTATTGTCACTGGTGTTGCAGGATCTGGCAAGAAAACCGTAGTGCAGTAAGTGGCAGTTAAGCGTTCGCCTCTTCTTTCTTCTTCCAGTGTTCCTTTGCATCGACTGAAAATCAAGGTCTGAAAACACGCTAGATTGTGCTGCAAATCCGTTGGCTTGCGCATATTCAAGCTATCTCTCTCTCGCGCCTTGTCAGACAGAGAAATCATAGAGTCTGACCAGGCGAAAGAGCTCTCGTATATTCGGACGGTGTTCGATATGGCATTGCAATCGGCTCCTAGCACTGTGGTCTTGCAAGACCTCGATGTGATCGCGAAAGGTACGGTGAAATGCATGATAACTCGCGATACCTTTTTCTACGCTACAATAAGCAAATACGGACGAGCATCCTTGGTTTATAAACAATAGATCGCGGAGTCGACTCTCAGCTTCTCTCATCTACAGTGTCGATCCTCTCCAAGGAAATGGAGCGCGCCAGGCAAGGCACAGATGTAAGTCAATAGGCGTATGAAAATAGAATACGCCACGAATACGGCAGCTCCTTGTTCGCAAACAAAGTACTCATATCACATTCAGGTCTTTGTATTCGCAATTTCAAGGAATCGGACAAAACTCCCCGAAATCTTTTTGAAGCAGGATGTTTTTCAACACGAATTTAAGATCCCAGTGCCGGTCAAGTAAGGATTCCTTTGGTTCATTTGTATCTGACAGACGAGATGAGACCATAAGAATGAGCCACTTATCCTTGAAATCCCTTTAGGACCCAGCGTGAGGATATTCTGGAGGCCCTATGCTCTAGTATTGCCAGCATTGCTGCCTCAGATAAGAAAACAATCAAGTCCACGGCTTCTCGAGTAGCGCTGGTAAAGAGATCAACTTCTGGCCTATACCACTCAGCTCCTCCTTTCAACTCTCTGACATCTCTGCTCGATTCACATTTGCCGTTGAGGCTAGACATCTGCAGGATATGTCGCTAAAGACCTACGGAACCTTTGTCGTTCTGCACTGTTACATTCACTGAGGCAGAACGATGGCAGCATACCGTTAGATCACGATGTTGTGTCACCGACAGCAAGTCTTAATACCGACACCAGGGGTGAAGGGCACCAGACAGGCGAAGACTCTGTTCACGATTTTCATCATATCCAAAGATCGCTCGCGTGGCAGGATTTTGCCTACGCACTGGAGACATCCAAGCCCTCACAACAAGTCGAATTCGAAACGCTTGTTCGCCCACGCCGTGGAATCCGACATGGAGGCTACTCTACTCTGAAGAAGCGAGTTCATCAGGCGATTCACTGGCCTATCTTTAACCCAGAGACCTTCAAACGGATAGGTGTTAAGCCGCCCATGGGATTATTGCTATACGGACCTTCAGGTACGGGCCCCGTATTTTTATTTTATTTTTTTTTATTTTTCATTTTTTACATTTGCTGGCCACAGATGAGTTGGTGATATAAAGGACATGCGCCTAAGCTATTTGTGAACAATCACATTTAGGCTGTGGTAAAACAATGCTCGTTCAAGCGCTGGCTGCAGAGTCCAATATGAACTTCATCCCAATTAAGGGTCCAGAGATCTTTTCTAAATATCTCGGCGAAACAGAGGCAACGTTGCGGCGACTGTTTGCTATGGCGCGGCAAATCGCACCATGTATCCTTTTTTTCGACGAAATGGACTCGATCGGCGCCAAACGCGGTTGGGGAGGAGACGCGGATAGTAGTGGATCCAACGGCGTGAATGAGCGAGTTCTGAGCACGTTACTGAACGAGATGGATGGAGTTGAAGAGCGTACAGGCGTATTCGTGATCGGCTGCACGAACCGGCCGCAGGCCGTAGACGATGCGCTTCTACGACCAGGACGACTGGACCAGCTCATTTATGTTGGATACCCAGGGCTGCAGGATCGCTTGGAAATCATTGAGACCATTGGTGAGCGGATACCTCTTCCAACGGATAGCGAAGCGAGATGCAAGCTTGCTAAGTTGACTGTTGGCTTTTCGCCCGCAGACTTGGATGCGCTCTTTCGGTTAGTACTCACAGTATATCTTTCAAAAATCATCATCGTCAGCGTTGATCGATACTAACGGTAGAATCCCTCAACATGGTATTGTTTCACTTTTAGAGAGGCTGCTATCCTCTCTCTTCGACGAGACATTGCATCGCAGAGGGTAGATCTGAAAGATATCGAGCAAGTCGTGCACACGATGAGCCCATCCGTGCAAGCACGCGTCAACAAAAGTCCACAGCCCGATGCGGACGACCACGATGTCATAATTCCAGACCAATATCGACAGTTTCAACAAGAGCGGTAGCGGCTCCCCGTTCCGATATTATTGTCAATAAATATACATTTTGTTCGTCGAATCTCAGTGACCCCTTTATTAATATGTGGAAAAAGAGCTGTACAGCAGAGCGAGGAGCTTAAATGGTCAAGTCGTCGTCCGGATCATCGTCATCAAAGTCGTCTCCTTTGTCTGGCTCGTAGTAGATGGCACCTGTCGATTCTGTAAAGCACATATTCACAGAAATAAAATGCTAGACGAGTAAGTTTCTATGTAACGTATCTCGTGACAAGTACAAAGTGTAGATACGCACCTTGTGTCTTTAGGTACGGCAAGACTGTGTCATTTTTCGCTCGTCTCTGTTCCTCAGTCAGGTTGAGGTTAAACGACAGGTTCGCAGCAGGATCCGCCTATAAAGGGGCAAAATTGCTCAGGTATAAGTGGTTGAAAGAGAATTCTTACGTGCGGCGGGAGTTGCGCTTTGATGCCACGTAGCTTACCGTTTGAGATTCCTCCAGGTCTAGCTTTTCAATATCCGGCATTTCTCCAACGACATCCCAGACATTCACGACAACTAGTTCTCCAGTAGGCGACTCCAAGTGGTACGCGTTGGTCTAATTGGAATAAAGGCGTCATCGTCAAGTCGAAATCAGCGAACTATATCCTGGAGAAAAAAAGAAAAAAAAAAGCCCCTGCAAGCCTTCATTGTCGCAGCCCATGACTGTACCTCTCTCGCCACTTTTCCGGACTTCCTCTTATGCTCGATCTCGCAGATGGCAGAATCCCATGCGTTGCCGTGCACCGTGAGGTAGCAAAATTCGTTCCCTGCTACCATTCCACGTCGCAAATCCTCCTGATCCTGTCGAAGAGCCTCACTGTTCGTCAAAGTGATCAATGTTGTGGCGATGTGGGCCAAGCCATTAGCCGCAAACGGTTTTGAGGCATCCGGAAAGAAACTATCGGCATCCGGGACATCCTCATGATATACAGCAATTATACGAGACGTATCTAGCATGCAAATGGAGAACGCATACGTGGGCTGGTTAAATACGGACTCTTGGCTCCCTATTGCCGAAGTGTTTTGTAGAGAGTTTGCGTGATATGTGGGATACCTGTCAAAAGCCCTGTAATTGAACGGATTAAATTAAATGTGTCCGGAACGGAGGCAATCAGAAACTGTGAAAGCGAGTCGAAGTAGACTGTGAAGTTAGAGTTCTCTATCAAAGAAGGTTAAGGGCGTTTTATGGTGAGAATCAGCGCGCAAGCAATCCAGTAGTACGACAGAGATAAACGATAGTTAAAAAATGCAACCTTACGAGAGGAGATGAGCTCCATGATGACTTTGGTCGCCCTTCTAATGTTCCTGAGACTAGTAGGGATGATTTTGGTGACATGCGACTCTGCAGCTGTTCGGCCAGAAGCAGAGCTTATCTTTGATATTGATGCTTGATATGTGTCGGTCCATCCCAGAGGATTGGAGTAACAATCGACGATGACTTTGCTATAACGATGTGTTAACAGAATGTGAGGTAAGGAACGTGTACACCATACAAAAATGACTGATGGACACATGAAGATCAACCAGGTGTTTGAAAGCCGCGTACAGATGTGAACCCTTAACCAAGGATAAGAGCCGATCAGGAGCTGTCTCTGCACAGACCAGGACAATGGTATGACTATCAAAAGGCGCAAAATTAAAGGAGAACGTTAACTGCCATGTCGAGTTCGTGCGCAGAAAATACTCTAAACAATGTGAACGATTTATACTCTGTAGGTGTGTTGCCTAACAATTCCAGGCCAAGGACTTGACCCGACTGCTCGAGCGTGTCCTTGACAAGGATGAAGGGCGATGTCTCCTTTCCTGTCAGGATCTTTTCAAGGATAGGCGCCATGTCTGTTATGGTGCTGAATCGATATGCTGGCGCTTTCCTCGATATGCCGTCAATGCCTCTGCGCTTTCCTATCCAACGCGGCGTCTAGTTGTTGTCCTTGGGCGCAAATCGGTCCTGCCACGAATCAAAATGGAGGTTGAATGAAAAGAGAAATGTCATGTTGAAACACGGAAGATCACAGAAGACTGGCGTGACTTCGGTCTGTGTCTTAAAAGTTGGTGGCAAACGAAAGCCCGTTCTGATCAGCAAATCCCACGGCCATCACTTCCACAGAGTCGCCTTGCCATTAAAGCAGACGCAGCACATGAATTGACCATGGCTGCATCAAGACCCGCTGTGACCCTTCGGTTGTCAGCCGGTCTTAGGGAGAAAGTGCTCCGATCTGGCTATAGCACCGTCGCAGATCTCTCTTCTGTCCCTATTGAAGACCTCACCTCAGGTACCTACTGTATTAGCTATTCCAGTGCAAGAAGCATTGTCATTCTTGTGTCCGGGCACGTTATTTTCGTACTATTGTGGGGTCTTATTAACAAAGGAAATGTCGCTACCGTGTTTATGTTTTATCCGTAGAACTCAAATTGTCTCCAAAGCAGACGCGTGAATTGCAGAACCAACTGCATCCTTCATGTAAGAATCATACAAATAATGGCCAGGCTTAGGAATGCTTCAATGGTCAGGCGCTAATGGCTCCTCTGCAACATGTATGACGCCGTCTTTATAATAATGGCATCAAAATCATTAGCCGTGTCCTGGGTGTCGATCACCGCTAACCAGACATTGGAACAAGAGAGGAAATGGACCCCTATCACTACATCCAGTAAAGCCCTTGACAGTCTCTTTGGAGGGCAACAAGGATTTCCCCCAGGAAAAATAACTGAAATATGCGGGTTGCCGGGATCGGGCAAGACCCAACTGGGGTATGTTTGTCTTTCTATCCGCACAATGGGAAAATCCCATGTAATAACCGCTGCTAACAGTCTTTGCGAGCTTTGTTATGTGTAGGCTGCAGCTTTGTATAAACGCACAGATGCCACGTTCTGCGGGAGGCGCAGCTGGAACTTCTATTTTCGTGGGTAGGTGGTGAGGGCTAGGAATACGCCAGGAAGCCGACAACTACGATCAGCAGTTTTGCTCAACACGATCTTATTTCACTCTGTTCGCACCATGATAGATACCGAAGGCAGCTTTGTAGCTAAAAGGGTAGCACAGTTAGCTGTAGCTTGCTCTGATAGTCTTCACGAACTTGATGACAGCGCTGGTATGTATCCATCTAAACCATGGCATTTACAATCATGATACGTCGATCAGATGCTAAATACAGCCAGTATTTTCTTAATACGATAGAAGGCATCCCGAATGCCATAACTACGGACAGTCTTATGCAAGGAATTCAGTATTGTCGAGTCCATAGCCCTGTCGAGCTCATAGCCATGACCAGGATACTGAGTGGGATTGTGCAGGCGCATCCCAAGGTAAACCCGTTACTCCACGATAACAACGGACTCATCTAAATTGACGCTGATCTATAGTCTTCTGTCAGAGTAAGATAGCTACAGTTAATAATGCAGTCGCTATTTTTTTACTTTATTGTTTTCGTCCTCAGACGAAGCTGATTGTAGTAGATTCAATTGCATTTTTGTTTCGGTCCAATTTCAGCGACATGAATATGCGGACAAAACTTATCGCAGCTCTAGGAAGACGGTTGGCGACAATAGCGCGCGAACATGACATCGCAGTACGTGCGGTTGGGATGTCGATTTCTCTTGTCGATGCTTTCCCAGTAAGCAAAAATATGCTTGATATCGTGCGTATCTAATGCTATTCTGTCTACCTCACCCGCGAATAATCACCTAGGTCGTTGTCATGAACCAAATGACCACCAAAATAGAGTCGAATCAACTTCAAAGGGTGCAGCAAACACATGAACAGTCTTCGGGCAGGGTCCATCCAGCACTGGGCGAAACATGGGGCAACATGTGCACTCACCGTATACGACTCTATGTTCATGCGGATGGGCAGAGGACCGCCAGGCTGTTTAAATCACCAACAATCCAGGAACAAACTGTGCCGTTTCGGATTATTAGTGGCGGCATATCCGATGTTGAGGACACGTCGGAGCAGATCCCCAGCAGTCCAACGGGTGGGGAAGCTGAGCTTGTCCTTGCCCCTGAGGAGGAAATGATTTTTTGGGAGCCCATAGACGCGCCAGCAAGCCCATAGAAGAACTCTCGAACATAAACGACCACATGGTCCGTGCGATTCATGTTGTAATTATTTTGCGCCATTTTTAGGCCACTGCATCATCAACACGTTTATCATCCATTGGAATCAACTTTGACTTCAGGAACTGGATCAACAATACGGACGACAACAATCAGAGCCACAACACCAAAGAGCATCTTGCGTTATAAAATTAAGCAATATGCCCGCAGCCAATATTCCACCAATGGTCGCCACCTCATCGCCTTCAGCTCTCGAGGTGAATCTGCGTCGACTAATGGCAAAGTGTGATGCCAAGGTCCGCAGTTCTGACAAGATTCTCCAGGGTTCAGACAGGACTAGATACGCAACGGTTAGTCGCTATTGTTGCTCCCGTTCCTCACGACATTCGTGGCGTGCTAAGATGTGCGACATATTGACAATTTCTATACCCGTTGGACGCTTCACATAGAATATTAAGGTGTTAAAAGAAATGTTGATGGACCTGGAAGACGAACTTACGAAGAAGTACGACGCTTACGACCTCTTTCACGCAATATACTTGGATAAGGCGATTGTGGGACTAACGCGCGATGTTCGATTTCGTTATGTGTTGAACCATAGCGGCAAAGGAGATATCGACGCTCTAATGGAATATGAGAAAAAAATCGAGCAATTGGCAAGCGTAGTGGACGGATCAGCGCCGGTAAGGATATCTGCCATTCCAATAACATTACAGAGATGAAGATGAATTGCGTTATTCACGAGCGCTGACTATTTATCGCTTTTTGGTTCTATCGACGCTTAGATAGTATCAGGCAACAAGGGCCTTGTGCAGGTGAGGATGATACCACCTGTATCACAGACGCCTGACGCGTTGGCTCGCGGGATCAACTCAGCTCCAAGGAGGATATCACAGCATGTATTGGAGCCCAGTCGCGAAGACCTCCATGTAAGGGTTCGATCACACAGTGTCCGGTTATTGTCTTAACAATACTCTGTATTTGTAGAGAACGATACTTATATATACGACTTGACTATTTTATAGGGTCAATCAAGTCGCTCAAGCAAGGAACCGGACTTTTCAACACCAAATAGAGCCGATGAACTGTTGGGACTGCGAGAACGGAGGTATCTATTGATGCATCAAAGAAGATATCGAATACCCGGCCTTTTGTTCTCTCTGTCTCTTTATCTTACATACTTCGAACTGCAACGCCGCCACTAGATCAGGAAAGGATACCAGTCAGCAGCGACAGACGGATGGCTTAAGGATATCGGACGCACGGGACCCCGCTCCTGACCAACGGCAGATCGAAGCAGCCTTGCAGAATGATCGCACCCAACGTGAGGAGATGGAGGAGGGAATTTCCAGGTTGATGCAGCAACTTCGACACAACGCCATGGCGATCCAACAAACTCTGACGGATGAACAAAAATCCGGGGTGAGTTACGCTTGATATCATCGCCACTTTTGACACTTTGCCAGACAATTTGCTCACAGCAACTTCGCTGTCGATTCTCTGTAATAGATCCTAGATGATGCTGATCAGGCGCTGGATAACAACATCTCGAGGCTGGGCAAGGAACGGACAAGACTTGAGCTATACTCAAAGCAGAGCCGCAAAACCAAATGGATGATTTGGGGCATTGTCCTGGGCGTCAGTGTTATGTTCGTATTCATGTTCTTCGTTATCCGCATCTTTTAGAACAGGCCGTTTTACACTTTATTTGTTGTATTCTCTTTAAAGCTCTTTCTCCTGGGTAGCGTGGTGCATACTACAAACAATTTCGCAGCTGTCTACACCCCTCTTAAATACAAAGCGTCGCGGCATTCGTGTAAATCTGGTACTTTATTACGATTGCGTGTATGTCTTCTATATGTACTATACATTCGATACAACATGGACTGTTCACAGTGCCATCCTCAGCACAGTAAAATGTACATCCTCTTGCTTTGTGCGTGCCTGATCCGGGTACGGAACCTTTTCGCCATAATCCACAAACCCAATGCGCTTGTACCACTCCGCCAGCTCTGTCCGTTGAAACAGAACATAGACCACCGCCTGTTTGCGCCCCATGGTCTCCTTTGCATACCGCAATCCTTCCCGGACAAGCTTACCGCCAATGCCTCTAGATTGCTGTAGAGGATCGACCGAAATCAGACCCAGAAATATCTGGTTCTCTTTTGGCATCGTCTCCAAATAACTCGTTGCGTGCCCATCCTTCTCATATTCCCCAAAGTCCGGGTAAAACTCGGCGGGATCAAGTTGGATGGTTCCTAGAAGTTGATTCGTCTCTGAATCAAATGCCAGGAGCAACAGGTTGACCTTGTCATGTAGCACATCTTTAACTCCCTCTTTGGTGATACGCTCTTCCTTGATGAGATGTGTCTCATGGGTCCATCCGGCATCTATATTTTCACAAACGTATCAAACCAGGCCATGAACTGTACAATTGAGTAATCAAAGATACATGACAGAGCTGTGCGCCTTCTTCCTGACTCAGAACATACCTGAGCGGTAGGCGGCGTTGACGATACGGTGGATCTCATCAACATGCTGCATATCCTGCTCTGGATCCGCCCTTCTCACGAGCACGGCGGCAACAGCTTTCTTTGTGTCTGAGGCGGACATGGTGAATTGACTGCAGATATGAAGGGAGCTGTATGGCGTAAAAGCGAGACTGGGGGGGATGAGAGATGGAGGTGAAAGGGATGAAAATGAGATGCGTGTGAGGGAAAACGGCCAAAGACGAGTTATGTATGGTTCCTGACCCCAAAAGGAAACGATAATTCAATTGGCCACAAAAGTATGCGACGCGACGCGCAGATTTTTCATCCTCAGAGGCCGATCCGCCCCTGAAGACGCGTCCACGAAGTGCCTATGTTTCAAGGTTAGGAGAAATTCCTTTCGATCCCTTTCCCTCTCTGCCTATCTTTTTTTTTTTTTTTTTCTTGGCATGGTTGGAAAAAAATCATAATTGAAAACATTACGGCGCATGATTATCAATGGGAAGATGCGAATGCGTGTTTATTAGAATGCAAAAAAGAAGAAAAGAAAGCAACTCCTTCTTATTTAGTAAACCTCCAGGACGTAGCGCTCTCCCTCCTTCAACTTGTTCACAATACGGTTAGCGTCAATCTCAGCGCACTGCTCGCCATCCATAAAGCTCTGAACAATCGCATCCTTAACATCGCCAGCGGGCCAGGTTGGTCCGCACAGGTAAAAGTGGCCATTCAAATGGCTGTCGAGCAGGTACTTGTGCAACAGCTTGCCATCTTCGTTCATCTTGTGCTGAATGTAGATCTTCTCCTTCTGGTCGCGAGAGAAGGCCAGGCGCAGATGTGTCAAGAGACCATCGGCGTGGTATGCCTCGAGCTCCTCGCCGTACAGGTACTCATTTGATCGGTTACGCGATCCAAAGTAAAGGATCATAGGCCCAACTTCCATACCCTGAGCCTTTTGCCAGGCACGTTCCTGGATAAAAGCGCGGAAGGGAGCCATTCCAGTTCCCAAACCTGCCATGATGACCGGCTGGTGGGGCGAGGGGGGCAGGGTCATGACCGAGGGCTTGATCGACACTGTCACCTTGGCACCGACTCCCAGCGAAGTTAAGTAGCGTGTGCACTGACCAAAGCGTGCCTTGCCCGAGGGCGCAGCCCACTCTACGGCGACGACCAAGAGATGCACAGAGTTGGGGTGGGCCTTCATCGAAGACGCGATCGAGTAATGACGGGGCTTGATGGCTGGCAGCATGTTGATGAGATGAGGAATAGAGGGATGGGCCGAAGGGAACTCACGCAAGATGTCTGCATGGGTCAAGGTCTCGTCCACACGGTCCTTGAATTCGGCAGCTCCCTCGGGCGAGATAAGGTACGACAGGCGCTCCTTCTCGGTGGCATTGGTTGCATATGGAATCAGATCAGCATAAAAGCGCTTCGAAGGACGGCCAAAGAGATCCAAGGTCTGCTGCAAGATCTGGAACAAACTGTTGGTCTGGTGACGGGGGAGAGTGCCCTCGGGCGCGTTCTTGGCCAAAGCGCGGGGTACGACTACGACCGTCTCGGGCTTCTCGCCGTAGAACTCGATAAAGTCGAGAACCTCCTGAGTGTCGTTCCAGCCGTGGATTCCGAGCGCATCACCGATCTCATAGCGAAGTCCAGTGTCAGTAGTGTCAAACTCGAGGTGGAAAACATTGCGATCGTAAGTGCTGGGAGTTAAGCGGCGATTCTCGGTGATGGTGACCAGATAAGCGTGACCCTCGTCCGACAACTTGTGGTTGGTGTCGTACGCCTCCGAGAACAGGAGCTGCCAGGCAGCTTTGTGCCAGTTCGAGGTCTTGGCCAGGACGGCCTCGCTCTCCTCTGCGACCTCGACCTCGGCCTCGGTGCTGGGCGCTGAACCATCGAAGGCGTTGACGGTGGAACGGATCGTGGGCTGCACACGCTTGGGGAGAGCCAAGGCGGCCTGGTCTGCCTCGCCGAGCTCGATCGATAACCAGTTTGCATTCTGGGGCACCTCAATAACCTCCTTGTCGACACGCTCAACCAGGGTTGAAATCAAATCCTTGAGCACCTTGGCGTTCGAAGTCTCGTAATGGCGCTCGATCGACTCAAAGGCGGCTTCGCGCAAACTGGAAGAATGAGTCTTCAGGAAGGTAACCTGTCCAAGGAGGGTCTTGCCGGCTCCAGAGAGGCCGAGCTCCTTGGCAACATGGGCGAGATCGATCAAGAGCACCTGGATCTGCTTGGCACCCAATGTAAATCGGAAGGCAGCTGACGTCTTTGTTTCGAGCTCCTCCACACTCCAGGGGGCATTTAGAACGAGGACAGCTCCTGCCTTAAGCGAGTCCACAACCCTGTACTCGGCCAAGACGGACACATCCTGGACAAAGGCGTAGTCAGCCAAAGCAGACTCTGCAAACTCAACGGTGTGGGATTTTGAGTATTGAAGACGGGTCTCGATGACAGTGCTGTGACGATAGGAATTGACGCGTGAGCTGTGGTGGACACGGTGGCCGAGGGCAGTCTGGAAATGCTTGGCAACGTGAGCAGAAACAGCGGCAGAAGATGCTGTCTCCCAGAAGATGACCTGGCTCACATCCTCCTGAGCATGCTCTTCATCGGCAACAACAGCGGAGAGGTCCAATTTGCCCTGCGAACCGGCAGCCTGGCGAACAAGGGCCTTGAGCCAGCCTTGAGAGAGGACAGAGCCATACGATCCGTACTTTGCGTCAACGACAGTGGGACGGCGAACTCCAGTCCAGAGATTGAAGGAAGCCGAGACGTCCAGGAAGATGGGGCCATGAGCAGCAGTGCTGGCGACAGGCTCAACGACGACAACGGTCTTGGTAGTCAAGGGGATAGCCTTCAAAAAGTGAGAGAATGACCAAGGACGGTACAGACGGATGTTCAGGACACCGACCTAAGGATAAGACATGCAGCACATTGGGTGAATGTTAGCATACGGTCGGTCGTGTGAGATACGGTAACAGGCGCCAAAAAAAAAAAAAAAAAAAAAATTCAGCAGCAGCAGCAGCATACCTTCTCGCCCAAGTTCTTTGCAACATTGTAAGCAGGGCCAAAGACGACGACGACGGTCTCAGGACCTTCAGGGCCAGTGTACTCAAAAGCCTTGTAGCGACGACCGAGGAGGGTAGCAGCCCTCTCGAAAATGTCCTCGATGCCAGAGACGAGAGAACCCTCATCGTGGCCCAAAATCGACTTGTTGTGCTCGTGCTTGATGAACGCAGTAACATCCTGATCCTTAGCGGTCTTGATGGCCTCGACCTGCTGGCTGGTCTGCACTCCATCCAAGACATGGATCACAGACTGGCTAGTTCCTGAAGCAACAGCATGGGCGAGGATTGAGATGTCGTAAGCCTCCTGAACAGAGTTCGAGGCGAGGTACAAGAGACCGGTCTCGCGAGCGACCAGCACATCCGAATAGTCGCCACGAAGAACGTTCAGATCAGCATCAACGGACTCTGCAGCGACGTGGAAGACGACGGGGGTGCTGGACTGAGCAATCTGGTAGAGATTAGGGACCATATTGACAATGGCGGCCGAGGAAGCCAAGGTCGAGAGAGTACTGCTCCGGGATTCTTGAGAGGCAACGGCACCGAGTACTGCGGAGGCGGCGTTGGAGCGAGTCGACATTTTTAAGACCTGAGGAACGAGGGCTCCACCGGTAGCGTTACTCAAACCAGCCTTGGACCACTGCTCCGAGGAATGTCCAAGATAAGATTGAGAGGAGGTTGAGGGGTAGACGAAGACGAGATCGCTGAGGGAGTATGCGACATGCTCGACAGCAAGGTTGCCGGAGACCAGCTGGAAGAGGTCAGCCTCGTTCTGGATACCGAGCGAGAGGTTGGATCGGACAGAGAGTGTGAGCTGATCGAGATCGTCGACAACGGTTACAGCCGAGGAAGGGCCCTCGGAGCTGGTGACGGAGACATTGTCGTCCTCGTCGGAGACAGTGGTCCTGGTGGTGGTGATGATAGTCTTTTTGATGGTGGTTGTTGAGGAAGAACGAATCTGGGCCAGGATCTGAGTGAGCTCCTTGGAGGAGGCGGTGGTGGTTGCAGCAAGGGCTGTAGCGAGATCGTTCAGCTGGGCGTAGTTGAGGGCAGCGAGCGAGGAGACAGAGATCTGATCGAGGAGCTGGTCGAGACGGGCGAGGGCGAGCTGTTCCTGGTTCTCGTCGAGGTTCTGAGAGAGAATGGTCTTGCGGACGAGATGCAGGTTCTGGAGGGCCTTGTTGATCTTTTGGGAGGGGTTAGCAGGCTCTGGGACGGGCGAAGCGGGGTCCTTGCTGAAGAGGCCCGCGGTGTTGGCGAGCGTATGGAGCACCGTCAGCATGCTGTAGGGAGGTAGAGAGGGAAGAGCGGGGAGAGGAGGGGGAGGAAGGGAGGAGTGAGGGTGAAGAAAAGGAAAAGAAAGAGAGGAAGAAGAAGAGAAAGAGGTGTGAAGAAATAAGGGTAAGAGAAGAAGATAAGATAGGACAAAGTAAAGTAAAGTAATGTGAAGTGAAGATGCTTTTGCGATGGGACCAGAAGAGATCGCGCCATCGCACGCGAGAAGACACCCATTCATACGATTTGTTATTAATCAAGAAAGATATACCGTGCGAGAGTGAGCGGGAGCACACCACATCAGCGTGCCCTCTCCATCCTATTGATCGATATCTCGACCTTACATATCCTGTTCCTCTTCGTCCCCATCCTCATTCCTACGCATCGCCACCTCCCATATCTTATTCGTCCATCGACAGCTTCTTCCGCTTCGCCCGAGAGGATTACAAAAAATAAGTCTTTTGAGTGTGTCCTGATTGGATGGATGTGACAGCGAATCTACGGATGATCGCGACATCTTAGGGAAAAATGGGCAAACATTCTTAAGACAGCACACTCTCTTACTGGAAGGCATAGCAAAAAAACTCTGTTAATGAGAGACGTGCATGTGTGAAGGCCTGGCTAGTTCCCCTTAACGGAATCGGGAATCGGTCGCGTCTGAGTTCAAGCGCGTAGAAAAAATAGAAAACAACGTGCTGCAGAGGCACATCGCCACCAAACAGCAGCCTCCTTCTCATCACCAACACACACGTACCTTCTTCACGCAACTTGCACATCCATCCAACGCCCTTCGCTCATACCTAAAGGCACCTTTCGACAAGCGAAAAAAAGAGAAAAAAAAGCATCGTTCGCATATACATCCTTAGGACCCAGTTCATTAATCCATTATGGGGATCCAGGGTCTGCTACCGCTGCTAAAGTCCATCGAGAAGCCCGTTCACCTCAAGGACTATGCAGGACAGACCCTTGCAGTCGATGGCTATGTTTGGCTACACAAGGGAGCATTTTCTTGCGCACAGGAACTATGTCTCGGCCAGCCGACCCAAAAGTAACGAGCGCAACTCGATCTCGATTTCAACCATCGCCTATTACGTTTGATGTGGTTCTCTCAACTCATTCGTTCCTCTTGTGCTCAATGTCTCTCTCCCTAGATATATCACATACTTTATGCGCAAGATCGACATGTTCAAGTTCTTTGGCGTCAAACCCTACGTTGTCTTTGATGGTGGCTATCTGCCCTCGAAAGCCGCCACGGAACAGGAGCGTCTGAGGTATGTTTTTTAAGAAATAGCCTCTTTCGTTGAATGGACTATGGAACATGCAATTTGTTGACCAACGATCTACACTCCGTTTATAACCTTATAGCCGTCGGGAGGAGAGCAAAAAGGCGGCCATGGAACTTCTTCACTCTGGAAAGTCAAAGCAGGCGCAGGATCATTTTCGCAAATGTGTCGATGTAACGCCCGAAATGGCCTACGCGGTGATTCAGGCATTAGAGGCTGCCCAGGTAGACTTTGTCGTGGCACCATACGAGGCAGACGCTCAGATGGCATATCTAGAAATGAAAGGCTTGGTGCATGGGATCGTCACAGAGGACTCGGATCTGCTAGTCTTTGGCTGCAAAAGAGTATGTCTCTTTCGTCTCTTTCGTGGTATTCACAAAGAAATCCGCCATCATCGACCTACATTGTTGACCATGGCCCTCTGGTGTAACCATGCAATATAGGTCATCTTCAAGCTGGATCAATACGGCTCTGGGATCGAGATACTGCATGAGAACCTCAGCATGGTGCGCGATATCTCCTTTCACGAATGGACCATGACCGAGATACGTCACATGTGCATCCTCGCAGGTTGCGATTACCTGCCATCAATTCCGGGTATGGGTCTCAAAACCGCGCAGCGGGTTCTTCGACGCTTCAAAACATTCGAACGGGCTATCAAGCACCTCCGGATGGAGTACACGGGCGCAAAGATCAAAGCAGACTATGAAGAGGCGTTCCGGAAAGCAGACTTGACCTTTCTGTACGCCCGCGTATATGACCCTGTCTCCCATTCAATGGTACACTTAAATGCCGTTCCGGAGGAGCTCGAAGAGCTTGTTCAAACCGATGAGTACGACTTCCTAGGACCGTAGGTTGAGTAGCATCATGCTAATAGTTTGGAAGGCAATGTCACCATCCTGAAATGGTATGAATGAAATGTGTTAATATTTCTTCTTCTCAATCGCTTCGTTCAGAATACTTGACAAGGACATTGTGCAAGGTATTGCTACAGGAAAAATCCATCCTATGGACAAGACGACACTAAGCTGCCCGACAACCCAACGGCCTATCCTAAGAGCCGTCCACGGATCAGAAGGCAAAGAAAACAGACAGGTATGTATCAGCAACATTTCGAATGCGACTTTTTTTTTTTTTTTTTTTTTTTTAATCGACTGTAGTCAATTTATTGACTCTAACTCTCTTCATTTTATTCAACGCAATAGCAGTATACCCATAACCTTCCACGACAGACGCTTCCTTCAACGAAGTCCATTCATGCTTACTTCACGAAAACTGCAGTGTCGTCGTCGAGTTCAACTGAAACAGGAGAGACAGTCAAGAAGGTGGGCACTCACAAAGATTCAGAGACTGTTATAAAACAGAGGCCTCTCGAATTCACTTCGGCGCCTGCTCCAGCTTTCCCGACCACAAATACTGCGTCAGCTGTGCTACAGGAGCATCCTGCGACAACAGAGAATACATCGTGCCTTGTCATCGTCGAGGCGCGAAGTCGCTTCTTTGGGTTTGAGTCCTCTACCGCTGATACGGCCACTGATACCGTCGACTGCAAGACAATACGGTCTTATACAGTGCGGGAAGATAGCGGTATCGGACTGGATGAAAGCGCCTTGCTACATACCTCAGATAACAAGCGCAGCCTATACGAACAAAGCTTCTTCGGCTTGGAGAAAAAGTCAAAGAGGACCTCCCTTTCAAAGTCGGCATCACTCCCGCTCCTGTCAAAGACACTGCACGCAGAGGCGACCAGTCTACCACGGGCTGCTAATACAACTCTGCTTGATGACGCATTGGACTGCAGGAGAGCAGAGGCGAAAGTGATTCAGGGGTGGCGCGAAAAGTTTTCAAACTCATCGGGATCCGCAGCTGGACGTGCCCCTGGTCTGACCCGAGCATTTCAGGCGAGTGGAATCAAGATCAAGGGCACGACAGTTTCCGTATCGCAATCAGTGGGATCGAAACAACACCTATTCCGACCTATAAAGGCTGTACGGACCCCAGCAGGTCACCACACACAGCAAGTGAGCATCAAGAATATGGAGATCGTTCGAACAACACCTGGTCTGCCCGTATACCATCTCGATACCACTCGTCGCTCAACCACCATAGCAAACCGAACGACGTCAAGAGCTGTGTCCGTGGTGCCACCGACGAATCGTCGAACTAGCGGATCAACGAGTACCTCGTCAGGTTCAGGAACGCACTCTCTGTCGCAGGCGGCAGAGGACGTAGGTGGGCCGATGTTGCTCAACCTCGATTGTTTCAAGTATACCCCTGTTGGTGCTTCTCAGATTGCACCTCCGGCGAAGTCACTCCCTTGACCATTGGACTAACCAGCGCTCAAACACCCACTTCCTCCTCCGCTCTTAACACATCCTCACACTCTCGATTGTCCTATATCTATCTTACTATTATTATATATCTTACTATTATTGTTGACCGAGAAGGTGTGCAGATCAAATAAAATCGTATTAGGGGGGGTTAAAGAACGCACTGTTCCTTTCAGATTTGATGGGTCCGTTTATATTTATGAAGACGCTATTCTAATTCCCATTCGCCTCCTTTTTTTCCTCTCTCTTTCGTCTTACTCATTCGCAGACACATACACAACTCACATCGATACACTTACGCAGACATACAGTTCTTCTTTTCGTCACTACCCCCCGTTTCCATTCGAATAAAAGAAAAGGACGTTGCCATGAGCTCAGGAAGCATGAGTGAGGACGACTTTGCTGGTAAGGGAAACAAAAAGCTGTGCCTGGATGACAAGGTGTTGGTGGCACTGAGCATGTCATTTCTCCTGGGTCACGCAACCCAATCTAGCCCAGTTCAGCCCCTTCCTATTCCCTCTGGCTGTTGAAGGCGGCAGGGGACAGGCAGGCACCATTGAGACTCTCGCTGGCAATCTCCCTTAGACTAACAACCACTCCGACTGTTCATTGTCTTCGCTACTGTGCAATTTAGGGTCTGACTATGACGACTTTGATTCGCAAGACGACTCAGGTAGGCAGATCCACATCAGTGCCATCGCAATCACATCTTATGGACGGTGTGAGAAGGGGAAGTAACCCGAAGAAATAGCAGCCAACACGTTCCACAACAATGGATATGGCCTCCTGCAATTGCCATTGAAGTTGCTATTATATCCCTTTCTCGCGTCGGCATTGCAGTGCAGAGACTGGCGCAGCACCACACCTTGGAGCGTCAAGTCAACCAGTCAACCCCATGCCCAACCAACGTTCATGAAATATCGTTGTAGTGATCCCTCTCCTAACGTTGGCCTTGTTTATGTTCTAGATATGGAGTACGAGCAAGCAGAGGACATTGGTTTCTCGGACATGGTCACCGAGAAGCAGCGCAAGAAGGCATATGAGGTCGATTTCACAGTCTTTCCACTCTCAGAAATAGTAGCCGCACAGGCCAATGCCTCCAGCCATGTGGCAGGCATCCTCGGCGTTACTCAGGAGCAAGCCGCGGCGCTGTTGAGGAGCTTCAAGTGGAACAAGGAACGCCTAGTTGAGCGTTACATGGATCATGAGCAAGAGATCTTGGATCAGGCCGGTGTGGTTTTGAACGATACACAGACACGCGTTTTCAAACGACCTCCGGGATTCGTTTGCATGATCTGCTTCGACGACAGCAACAGCGGCCCTGCTGTAGGATTGCGATGCCAACACATCTTTTGCCAGGCCTGTTACGATCACTATCTAACTCAAAAGATCGTCGAGGAGGGCGAATGTCGAAAGATCTTTTGCCCCGAATCTGGATGCGACGTAGTTGTCGATGAAAAGACCATCAAGACGGTGGTACAGCCATCTGTATTTGTCAAGTATGTTTAACTTGCGTTCTATTATGGTTCCATCCTTTGTAGCACCCATTAATATTTAAGGTCTGCTTTGCAATTGCGTATATCTAACTCTATTTATGTCTTTGATCATGGATAGGTATCGCCAACTGCAGGATAGAGTTTATGTTGAGGATCTTGATACTCTCAGATGGTGTCCGGCCCCGGACTGCGAGAATGCGGTCGAGTGTCGCCTTCCTCACTCATCCTTTACAACAATTGTGCCCACGGTCCAATGTGCTTGCGGATATAAGTTTTGCTTCGGATGTGGCAATGGCGACCACCAGCCCGCGCCTTGCGGCCTGGTCAGGATGTGGCAGAAAAAGTGCGCGGACGACTCTGAGACGGCCAACTGGATCTCGGCGCATACAAAAGAGTGCAGCAAATGTCAGTCGACGATTGAGAAAAACGGAGGATGCAACCATATGACCTGCCGCAAGTGTAAATACGAATTCTGTTGGGTCTGCATGGGACCATGGTCGGAGCACGGCACGAGCTGGTACAACTGCAATCGATACGAGGAATCGAGTAGTGCCGACGCTCGCGACCAACAAGCAAAGTCTCGCGCCTCGCTTGAACGATACCTTCATGTGCGTATCATAGCGGCCTGCTGATATGTAATTTAAGACAACCGACCAACTGAGAAATGTATTCTAATTAGCTTTCTGCTTTTGACTATATCAATTGCTCCTTCTTAGTACTATAACCGCTTTGCCAACCACGAACACTCAGCCAAGTTGGATCGAGACCTTTACATGAAGACGGAGAAGAAGATGGAGGAGATGCAGCGGACAAGCGACCTGTCATGGATTGAAGTGCAGTTTCTCAAGAAGGCTGTGGACGTCTTGACATCGTGCCGCATGACTCTCCGCTGGACGTATGCATTTGCGTTCTACTTGGCCAGGAATAACATGACAGAGCTGTTCGAGGACAATCAGCGTGACCTCGAAGTGGCAGTCGAGGCCTTGAGCGAGCTTTTAGAGAAGCCCATTGAGCGGGAAAAGATTGCAGAGTTGCGTCAGCAAGTCCTGGACAAGACCGTCTATGTAGGCAGTCGTCGTGAGGTTGTCCTAGAGGATACGGCCAAGGGTCTCGCGGAAGGTCGCTGGGAGTTCTTCGTCGAGTTTGGAAAGGTGTAGAAAAGGAACATGGCCCCGGTATGAAATAAATAAAGATCGTCTTCCACAGTTCACGGAACAAGCGATGGTCTGGCCCTATGTGCCGGACGCCGTATCGTGACTGTTTGTAAACCATAATTTGTTGTTGTACTCCGTTCAATGCTTGCTTGGCTGCTTTCATTCTTTTTACCAACACAGCCTAGACAAGGAAACGGGATCTCCGTTATCGATATCATCGTCATTGAAAAAAAGCGAGGCAAGTAGTTCAGTATACCTTCCAATGCTCAGAACGGCCCCGGCAAAAGCAGCCAAGCAATCGCGCGCTTTGCTCTCTCAAAACGGACCAAAACGACCCAAAGCAGCCTCAGCATCGGCGCAGAAGACAGGACAGCAAGATAATGAACATTACCGGCAACAGCAGCATCCTGGCACGGAACCTGGCATACTAATCGACAAGAAACCTACACGAGCGCGATCATTTTTGTTGGACCCTCCAAAGAAACCAGCGTCCAAAAGGTTATCGTCTTCAAGCGCGTTACCCTCAGGAGCTAGTTCATTTGAGCGCAGATTAGCAGGTAACCCGTACGGTAAGTTGCTTCTACGACTCAGATGTGCATTATCGCGCAGTGCGATGGTCTTTGATGGAATGAGTGCTAAAGGGTGCTCGAGTAATTTGGTCCGCCGGGTGTACGTAGCGTCCATCTTGGCAACTCCTATACGGCAATGTTTATACACGAGAAAGATCCTACCAAGTGGTAAGTACCCGGACACCGCTTCCAAGATCTGTGCAGAAACAGAAAAGATGGCTCACACAGCGTGTTTGTATACTTTCTTTTAGCGTTCCTGACGAAGCTGATCCAGGCTGCACCAGATTCCCCTGGAGACCGCGTCTGGATCGTTCCTGAGCAGATCATACCTTATGAACTGTCCAAGGAGACCAATTCAGGGCAGGCTCTTGATCGCTTTGGAATGGGCAAGTGGATGTTTTCAGGATCGAATCTTGTGCAGAGTATGGTGAAAGAAGGTATGTAAGCCATGTAGGCGAATGCGTTTCATCTTGCGCAATTTCTCATCGAACATCATGAAGATGCACAAGCTGTTGCAGGAAACTGAGAGACGGCTCGTCATTTTTGAATAGGAAAATACAAGATGATCAATTCTTCGGCATACGTGAGACCGGACTTGGCGCAACTGATTTACGCTCAATGGACGATGCGCGTTGTTCATAATACGCTGGACATGTGCAAAAGAGCAACCGGGAATCCACCTTTTGTTATCCTCACCAAAGAGCCGTCTGCAATTGCAACTACGCCGGACGCGAAACCAGAGGTCTTACAACGTTTGACAGATGAGACCCATCATAATGCCTACTTGCAGTGTGTGTTGCGATTTGAAAGTGACACGGACGTTGCAACTAGCTTCGGAAACAGTGAACCCCAAGAACCGAGTGTCGACCTCATACCGAATCTGCCCAGCTTTTCAGATAGATCGCTCGTTCAGGAAGATGTCAAAATTCTGAGAAAGGGCGGAAAGACGACAGTGGTACCAATGTATAACATGAAATACCTTCTTGGAAACCATCCGCAGGGTTTGAGGGCCGTTCATCAAGCGTTCCTTAAACGGATACCAGCTGCCGAAGGTTCGGCAGAGGATTCTAATCAACGGTGGATCGGACTTGTCGAATCGCCACAGACGGTTGATACCGCAGTTGGGCTTTGGAAACTGGCCTCCATGATGCCGAGGCAAAGTAAATAAATCATCAACACTCAAGTATTGAAAACTGTATGTCTCTTCTTTCGGTTTTATTGTCGCTTTCATTCGTTATCAATGCAGTGACCAGTAATCACTTTTTTGTGCAGTGTGACAGTCTATGCTGAGGGATGATGAGGAACATCCACGTCCATGCTATTGTCGTCTCCGGGCTTGGTATCGGTTGGTGCCGCTACAGATGAGTCTACTGCACTGACAGCTTCTACTGAGGACTTTTTGTGCTCCATGTCCATAACTTGCGTATCGCCAGTGTTCTCGACAATAGGATGGGAGTGCTCCTTTTCCTTTACGACAACCTCCTCCATCTCTTCCTCCATTTCGGCCTGACCCTCGTCCAGTCCCTTGACAACCATTTCCACCTGCGCTTCCTTCAATTCGTCAACATCGACCGGGGCTGGTGACATGCTTTCAAAATCTTGCGGTGTATTGGCCTGCGTCTCGATCGGAGTCTCCAGCGATGGTGTGAAAACGAGAGGTCGACTCGAATCTGTATCATCTTCATCATCGTCGCCGTCGCGATCTTCCTGAGGTGCTTGTCTGTCGTCTCTTTTTGATAATTGTGCTGCGGCCCCCGAATGAGAGGATGCATTGGGTCTTTTGTCAGACTCGGGGTAAGATTGTGATAGTGGGTGTACCCTATTCTTGGACAATTCATCGGCGTCATCTTCTTCGTCCTCCTCTCCCGTCTGCACGGGAGTCAAAGCTGTTGTATCTTCAGCATCCTGGAGTGTTGGTAATGGGGGTGCTGGAGTGCCCACTTCCTATTGATGTTTAAAAATAAAAATAAAAGATATAGAAAAATAAGAAAAGTGAGAGAGATGACGACGCGCTAACTGGTGCCCACGATCCAAGCTGCACCACTCCTTCGATCATCGACGAGCAATGCAACTGTACCTCTTCAACTTGTCGGGGCACTGGGGCCTGCTCAGTCTCTTCGTCATCATCCTCATCATCGAAATCAACCTGTCGATCGGCTGTTGGTCGTAGAAAAAAGTTGCCAGAGCAAAGATATGAGGATAGCAATAATATAGCCACTCCCGATTGCAAAGTCGAAACGTTGTCCAGCACTTACACTTGACCCATTTGAACACTTGAAGCTGCTTTCCGTTCTTGGACTCGGTCCACTTTTTATCCCTGTATATAGGTTGTGATTTCAGAAAGTCGATAATGATATGTCAGCGCAATTCATCGCGTCAAAAGAAAAGGCGTCCAGTAGCAGGTGAACGAATCTGATGAATCCCGAAGAGGAGAATGAAGGATTGTAATCCTGCCTACCAGCACTGCACAGGCTGGAGCACAGCTCTCTTGAGACGATCGTGTTCTCCTCCTGCAGCGTGTCTGATGCCCCTCCCTTCGCGTGGCCTTGTCGAGGTCATTTGTCTTCCCGCTTTGCCGTGTATGATGGGAAAAGGATTCGTCCACTGAGAAGGAACGGTTATTTGAAGCAAGGGGGTGTTGAGTGCACGTGATGAGTGCACGGACTGTTGGCCTTTGGCCGGAGGATTCTTTTTCGAGTGACTCAAAGGAGATCCTTTTCATATCTCTCACTCCGCCCACTGGACCACTTCCCTCTTTCCTCCTTTCCTTCTTCCCCTCTTCCTCCTTTCCTTCCACATACATACTCAACACCATGGCCACTCCAGCAAGAACCGCTACCGTCGCGCGCAAGACCAACGAGACCGACATTCAGATCTCTTTGTCCATGGACTGCGCTGGTGCCCAGGCCATCGACATCGACTCGGGAATCGGTTTCCTCGACCACGTATGTCAATTCAGGAACTATCTCCAGCACCAATGGACGAATAACAGGATCATTTCTACGCATGTGCATATCTCCATATTGACGTTCAATTGCCCCACTCTTCGGACTTGACGACCCACGGATTAGATGTACCACGCTCTGGCGAAGCACTCTGGCTGGTCCCTATCTCTGAAGTGCAAGGGTGATCTGCACATTGATGACCACCACACTGCTGAGGATACCGCCATAGCCCTCGGCATGGCCTTTAAGCAGGCCCTCGGAGAGCCTCGTGGAATCAGACGATTTGGATCAGCGTACTGTCCCCTGGATGAGGTATACACCGATTATAAAATGGTTGGTCAATGGTAGGTAATTCAAGACCGACAAGACTCATCATTTTTCTTCTGCAATTGCGTATTTTGTATCGTGTCTAGGCTCTGTCAAGGGCGGTTGTTGATATCTCTGGTCGTCCCTTTGCTGACATCAACTTGGATCTCAAGAGGGAAAAGATTGGTACCCTCTCCTGCGAGATGATCCCCCATGTCCTTCAGTCATTTGCACAGGCAGGAGGTATCACTCTCCACGTCGATGTGCTCAAGGGCGTCAATGACCACCACAAGTAAGTGACTACAGGATCAAAGCCGGAATCTTTAGATGCGATGCATCCTAGGAAGAACTCTCCGATATCGTTATTAAACAAATGACTCTCATTCTAGGGCAGAGAGTTCGTTCAAGGCATTAGCCGTTGCACTCAAGACGGCTGTGGAGAGGACTGGGACAAACGATGTCCCCAGTACGAAGGGGGTGCTGTAAGGACCATGGATGCGGCGTTGGTCGTTTACGGACTGAATAGCGTATATCATTGTCATGTCGTTAGAGGCATGTTGATGGCTCGATACAATGTAATAAAAAATAATGCTTGAGGCAAGAGCGTACCTTCGTTCTTCACGTTGCTCGTACACTGTATTTCATATGACACTAGTATACCTATGTAAATATGAAGATGCTCTATCCCAGATCGATAAATGCACTGGATGCAAGAAGCTATCGCGTCCACCCATAACTAACACAGGATGACGCAGACAGTGGTACAACATCCTCCTATTTTATCTTATTTGATCAGTATGGTGGCACTTGTTCGGCTCAATGCTCAACCTAGAGAGTCATTTAAGACGCGTCATGGGCAGCGCTCCGATCACATTTTTGTTATTGAGGGTTAACGCATGGTCTGGATTACGATATCCCATGTATGCGAGCAAAAGGAATGATGATCGACTCAACTGAAGTATTTCTCTCCCTCTCCTTCTCACGAGCAGGTAGCCGTCAATCTTCCGGGGATAGATAGGATGCACCAGAATCTCGTATGGATTAGGGAGCTGACTTGAATTAGCTAATATAAATTTACGTCCAGGTGGACATCTTTCTTTCTTTTTTCTTTATCTCTCTCGCCCTCACTTTCATCTCAATACTTCCTTCATGGCTACCCAGTTGAGCCCGGGTTTCTTTGCTCGTCGTACGCTTGTTGTGCCCAAGCACTCAGTCTCCAAAGACAATGTAACTACCATTCCGCCTCACTGGAAATTCGAAAGCAACTGCAGCACATCTTACATCTCTACGACTCCACAACAACATTGAATAGGATGCACTCAGGATCGGTATCCTCGGGGCTGCAAACATCGCGCCCGATGCCCTAATTTACCCTGCCAGAAGCATCCACTCCATCGTCGTGGTCTCCGTCGCTGCTCGTGATCAGACCAAAGCAAAGGTAGAAAAGTCCGATGTCTCTTTTCCTTTTTTTTTTTTTTTGACACTAACCCTATACGTGTTCGTGTTGTCATGATACGAGTAGGGGTTTGCTGCAAAGTATGACATCCCCAACACCCATCCTACATACGATGCCATTATCAGCGACCCCAACATTGACTGCATCTACAATCCTCTGCCAAATGGCCTTCATTACGAGTGGACGAAGAAAGCGCTTGAGGCTGGAAAGCACGTCCTACTCGAGAAACCCGCAGCATCGAATGCAGTGCAGACCCAGGAGCTATTTGCTCTTGCCAAGGAAAAGAACTTGGTACTCCTGGAAGCCTTCCATTACCGCTTCCACCCTGCGTCGATCCGTTTCCGCGAGATTTTGCAGACACACATTGCGGAGGGTCATCCAGTGAAACGTGTCCAGGCCAGGATGTCGTTTCCCTGGGTCTTTCCAGCAACAGATATTCGGTTCAATTGGAAACTGGCTGGGGGCGTCTTGATGGACTGCGGCTGCTATACTGTCAACTCTATCCGGTACTTTACAGGACTCGAAGTCGAGAGTGTCGAGAACGCAAAGCCCAGGATAGTTTCAGAAAACATTGACGGACGCATGGATGCTGTCTTGAACCTGAAGGGCACCCACAGTCCAGGTGTGCAGGCTTCAATGACAGCCAGCTTGACCAACTCGTGGCTGTCTCTTCAGACATATCGTGAGGCCATTCCTACGTTCACAGCAGAGACTGACGATAAGATCTTTACCTTTGGCGTCTTCGTAATGCCTGGAGTAAGTTGTACTTATAGTTTTTTTTCAAATAAGTGATGCGCGTGATGTAAAAAAAAAAAAGAATGCATTGACCCATTCTCGATAAATGAATTACACTCGTGCACAACAAATAGATCTACCACTACTTCACGATCAAGGACAAGGCTTCGGGCAAAACTGAAAACCTGTCCAAGGAGTATGGCGAAGGACACTCCTCATATAAGTACCAGCTCGATGCGTTTATCAAGGCCGTCAAGGGCGGTGGCCAGGGCACGAGTTCCATCGCCGGATGGGTAACTAGTGAGGACAGCATCCTGAACATGCAAGCCATTGACTCTATCTATAAAGCTGCCAATATGAAGGTCCGCGAGTGAGTTCTACGATCTGGCAGGTAAGGGAGGACGTCTAAGTAAATAGACGAAGGCCGCCATTAGCGCTTGTATACGCGCTAAGGAGGCGTCGCGTTATTAGGAGCGCCGCTCCCTCGATTTTCATTTACAGCATTATGAGTCTTACCAATAAACATGCCAACTTTATCTTTGCCGCGAATGTGTTTTCGTGAAGAGCGAAACGGTTTTGATGCTTGAATAATTAGTGTAGAGTGGGCCTTAAGTACATCTACTATCCAATGCTGGCCAGAGTACGTGAGCTGCCGCCTTACGAGTGGACCACTTCGACATGGTGGTTAAGCTAAAGGCCCTTTTACGTAGCATTCCCGTCTCTCTGGCCGATGCCTTTGTACTATCAATGAGCTAAACAGGATTGGTAACGCACTCATCACATCTGTCGCATTAGCCACGTTTATTGCGCTCACTCAACGGCAAACAAGTTCCCGACATGTCTTGAATAACAACTCTATAGAAGTTTGATGAATACCTTTTTTTTTTGACGCTTCGTAGCCAAAAATAAAAAAACTACAGCATTCATATCCTGGAGTTCGATGCCGCGTACATGAATCTCAGGATGAGCTTGACGAAAGAAGTGGAACTGGTGTTGATTGAAACGATGTTACTATTTCTCGTAGGAGTGTCAAAGTAGCCGAGCAAAGGCTCCGACCATTGAATGAAGACTGGTATCCTAAGGATCACAGAATATCGCCTGGGATCACCAGAGGATGGGTAGTTGTTTCCCATTTCCGGGTGGAAGCAGCTGGAACTCTTGTCTGTGTATCATCGAACTAATGTTGCGCAGAAATGGATTCGCCAATGCTCTCAGTCCAGCCTTCGCCATCGTTTCTTCCTCGCAGGGAAAACTGGCTCAATATACACCGTTTCTTTACAACATCTATTCTGCGTTTCAATACATTACAGGTCTGGCAATATTAAAGATGGATTGGTTGATGAAAACCAAATCGGCTAGCACGAGTCTCTCTTCTAGGAACACTATCAATCCCACACAGCGGGGCTTCAAGAACACTTGGCTGACCAGGCCATGCACGCCGCGGATATCAGGAGGTCCATGGACATGCATTTCGACAGGCTGCAGGAAAAGGTGGCTAAGAACCAAGTGCTTCAAATACAGCAGCAGATACAAAAGGGGATCCAGCCAAAGTAGAATCAAACCATCAGCTTGCAGGATCTCTGGCTTGCCGGAGCAAGCCTTCGACCTTTTGGCGATCGTCCAAAACCGCATCCAAGTGCTCCTCACTCAGACCTACGAACTCCACGAGTACCCAATCCCAGTCTCCTCATTGCCTTGCCAACAGCGACAACGCGCGTGAGGGACAGAGCAGTACAGCCATTCAGGGTACAGCTCCGGTTGTTCTTCCTGTGCGAGAGCAGCACCCATACCACGACCAAGT
Source organism: Gamsiella multidivaricata (assembly GCF_025024155.1). Lineage (NCBI taxonomy): Eukaryota > Fungi > Mortierellomycota > Mortierellomycetes > Mortierellales > Mortierellaceae > Gamsiella > Gamsiella multidivaricata. Next base: position 148,410 of record NW_026251736.1, read on the forward strand.
ACACCAAGGTCCGACACGAGATCCATCTGGGCAAGCGCGAGAGATACGACATCGCGGAGCCAGCCAAGTTCTTTGGAAAGCATGGGCCATAAGTGCTGATGTTGATGTATATGATCAAGTATGGAATTGTGGCCGCCACTGGCGCGGCTCAGACTAGTGAAGAGGGTCGAAGAAATCCACAAGTACTTGAGCCTCACCAATGAGACCCTCATTTCTCTGATGGATGACTCTATCGGGTACTTGATGAAACTAGGGAACGACGCTAGCGACGATCTCAACTCGACAGCAAGCCAAGTAGAGCTGATAACGCTGGAGAGAGCGGGTTTGAGACAACTGGAATCGTAGCTGACGCGTCAAGTGGGTGAGTGTGGACCCTTACCGGAAGAACTACCGCAAGGCCGTGGTGCAGAAGTTGCGGGATGTTGTCGAGGCGGACAGAAGCAGTTTCTTTGAGCAGATCGACAATGTCGAGATCTTGTTCCAACCGAGCACTCTTGCGAGGTCGGTCTATGGAGCGATGATCCAGGCTAAAGACATACAGAGGCTGATAATCAGGCTGCGCTGGGATGTGGCACTAGAAGACCTCTGCAAGTTTAGCGTCGCTGTTACAGAGACAAGTGTTCTCCCTCTGACGGTCGACGACGCACAAGAGCTACCCAACTCGAGGCTGACGCTGGGCAAAATCAATGGTGGTTGTCGATATGGTCCACTGATGCAGCTAATGCTAAATTGGGGTCTTCAGTTGTTGATTGTCCGAGACTTTGGGGAACTCTTCTTGCGTGTGTTCAGCTTGCCCTCCTTGCACCTCCCAGGCCACGTTTACTATCAGTCAGTCCCGTTCTTAGTACCGGCGACGCGTCCGCGATGTCTTGTCTCAACACCATCCTCAAGCAGCGCGTTTCCCTCAAGTGGCTGACCATGGTTGTACGAACCACATCGTCCTCATAAAGAACCACAGCCACATAGTCCGCGACCTCCGAGGACCCAAGGCGTTGTTGTCACAATATCTACGATTATTGATGGCTGCAGACATCTCTAAGGGCTGTACTCTGGGACCAAAGCTTGCAAATGAGCACTCTGGGGACATTACACCAGATAGCAGGATGCCCCTTCAAGAAGGCTGTCATACTCGGTCCATAAATGGGCGCACTCCACAGCAACACGAGCAGATTCTTTCGATTGACGCGCTGCTCCAGAACCCTCATCTCAGCATTGTAAAAATTTGCTGCAGAGGCCCTGGGCAATGTGCTTCTATCGTCCACCTGCTGCTCGCCACAATGTAAAGGAAGCTAGAAGAAGGACGCTCGCTGGCGCTATGGACTCTCGACTTGATGGATGAAGGCACTAACACTCTTTCTTCCGAGACGGGCTATGGCTATCAACATCGCGTTGCATCAGCCATGTGCTTTACAGAGGGCTTAGCTACGTTCGACATCAGCACTGGCATCAGTGACGCAGAATGAAGATTCACAAAATTACGATAATTGGCGCTGGCCAGGTACGCTTGATGAGGCGAACTACTGAACCGCGCAAGATGACTTGCGGACATGGTTTCTACTCTTGCTACAACACTGTTGGCCTCACCGCCCTCGCAAGCGTTTTCGAGCACCCTTTTTGATACCAGAAGTATCTGGAGTGGAGCATGCTGAGAGAGACCAATCTTTTTCATACTGATTTTCAAAGATCGGATTCCCCAGGCAGAATGTCGTTCTTTTTGCTCTTCGGCGCCGGTACGCTACGATGTCTGCGGCCGAAACACCTTCGCATTAAATTCCAGTAACGACAATTTTTGCCACCAATTTTTTTATTGCGATGCTATTGGCCGGTTGTTTGCAAGGATTCGGCCAGGCCAGTCGGAATGAGGATCATCTTGCCCAGCGAGCTGAGTACCTCAAACGATGCAGCGTCGTTTGTTGGTTATGCAGAGTGGTGCTTTTGGCTCCAGAGCGCCGGTTTGCTATGGCGTCAGGGATCTGAAGCATCTCATGCTGCTCGCATTAAACCCACGTAAACCATGTAACTCACGACCGTTAATTTATTCTGTTAAAGAGTTGCCGTTCGGAAAAACGATCCGACAATTCGCCAGAATGCTGTTAGTTCATAGGTGGATTGTCTAAGTTTATTGATACTCAATGTCTATGACGACTACATCACAACCAGTGAATAGGAAGGATGGCGAGGTGTTGGGGGAGTGTAGGACTTGAACACTTCGAACGCACAATAGAAGGCAGCTCTCTTTTTTCTGCCTATTACTTTGAGCGGGCCCAAGTAATGGGCTGCTGATCAACAGCAACATGAACAGGGGTGTTGTCGAGGAGTGGAGAGATAAAATAAATCGAGGGTGAAAAAGAAATGTAAAAGAAAGCAGTCGTAATAACACAAAGATAATAATGGTAAGAGTAAAGAGAAGGGTCGATCGGGTCCGATGGAGGTTCAGTCGTGTGGGTTCCAGGCAAATCAAGGTCTGTGTTTTTTTTTTTACTTGTTGTGCCACAAAAAGTTCTTGAGGGTATTCCAGCGGTTGGAGTCGATGTAGATGTACTGCATCGATGCTCGCAGCGAAGGCTGGAGCACATCCCGCTCGTTCTGGAAGAGGAACATGACTGTGGCCCAGACTAGGGAGGCGAAGATCGGGAAGGTCTGCGCAGGTTCTGCGATGACATTCTTCTTGACCGGCAGCTTGGCCAGACCCATCATGATACGCGAGAACAGATACAGCACGATCTGTAATAACGTGTGCGTGAGAGAGAGTAAAGCGGATCAAAAAGAGCAGGCAGGAAGAACGGTTAGCTTATGATCCCAGGTTCTTAAATGGGGTTGATCCATGCAAGACTCCTGTTATCCATGAGTATTCTGAATCTCATTATGATTTTCATCCTGTTCCCTGTTTCCCATCAGACCTAGTTCAATACATCGATTTCGTGCTCTCTTCTTGGTGTTCTTTTGACCATGAACGCGCTACATTGGCAGGATTCGATTTATAAGAAGGAGAGATGGCATTACCTGCTGGTTGACGTTGTTATTCTCTCCAAAGACAACATATCCACCAACGAGACCGGCCAAGAAAGAGTCGAGTGGCAGTTCCTTGCCGCGCATGCGTCTCTGAGCGATCAGCAGAGTCTTGTAGATGGTGCAGAAGAAAGCCAGATTCCGGGCATGCTGTCTAGTTGCCTTCAGCACAAAGGTCGCCATATCCTTGAAGCTGGAGATGAAAAAGGCGGGGAATGAAAGCAATTGCAGAAGGTTAAAGACGAGCAGAAAGGCAGCCAGGCGCGACAGGAAAGTGAGACCCATCCTCTCGATATCATCCTTATGGAGCAAGTGCGGATAGAACGTTACTTTGAGCGACGGAAGAGCAGGGTCATGACAAGGGCGTGTGGGAAGCGGATCTTTGCACCGTACACAAGACCGTTCCTGAAGCCCTTGACGATCGAGAGCAGGTCATGGTACTCTGGGGTGAGGATGAACTCTGTGGCGGCTTTCTTGATGGAGTCCATTGAAATGGGATGAGAAGGGAGAGAAGAGAGATGTGTTGATGAGGGATAAGGAATGAGGAAGAGGAGAAGGTAGAAGGAGGCGTGAGGTGATGAGAAGAAAGAGAGGTGTGAAGAAGAGAAGATCTCCTTTGAAAAGAACTGAAAAATAAAAGTACATATTGCACACAACACACAGATGCGCACACGGCATTTGTCTCCGCACTCTTCTTCTCTTCTTTCATCCCTCGGAAGGACAAGGAGAGGAATGAGATATGGTATGGTATGATATGATCGTCCTTCGTTTTTGTCCGTGGGTACAGCGCGTGTGTCAAGGTTCAGTTTCTTTGTCATTCAGTTCCCCGCACGTGAAAGACAAAGAGATCTCTTCCTCCACAGCTGGGAGCCAAAGGGTAGTGCATCCTCCAATATACAGAAAAACCATAATATGCTTCACAGGTTCTTATCGTTCAGTTTGTCTGCAATTGACTAATGTCCAACCGAACTCCTTCGTCCCTGTTCAAAAGAACGGCACCCATCCTGTTTGGCATCCTCTGCTGGAGAATACTGCTGACTTTGATCACATACTCAACATTCCTCTACAGTTCATACAGTTCTCGGACTCTCTAAAGTGAATATACATGAATATACACTCCTCATAGACTGCACCTTCTTGGCGTTCATCTCTTTGGTACTTCCAATAACGTTTCGATAATGTGGCCCACCTCATAAAGCAATTGCGGTTGCGCCATGCTTCTATTAAAGCAACAAAGAAGGGGCATTGACCACTCTATCCACAGCACTTGGCACTGGCACCGGCCATCTTTACTTTGATGCGCACCACAGCTGAACGCCCTTTTTTTCCCTTTCAAAAATAAATCACGTGCTGCCACCAAAAAACGGGTTCCCTTTCCAACTCAACTCGCCACTTCATCACACACAACACAGAGGATTATGGCTTCCTCAGTATCATCAGCAACAGGATCGCTGCGAAACTCGACAGGAGGAGGGCGTACGTCGTTTGTGGACACATCGAGTCAACGCCTCTCCATAGGAAGCGCGCGACTGTCGTTACTTCCCAACAAGAATGCAGTGCCGACTCTAGCATTGCCAACACCCCAATTCGATAGTGAGGAGCTCTCTGCGCGCGCGGCAACATTCACGAGCGACGTCAATGCTGCGATTCAAAAGATCAAGACAAAGATTGCGGACAATACAGAGCAATGGGTTCAGGACACTGCAGAAGCACGAGGTAAACACTCATCACGCCAGCACTCAACAAGTCGTGAAACGGGCCTATAAAAATGCGACAATTCGAGAGTGTAGAAGAGCTAACAGGAACTGCATTTTTTTTTTGTTTGCTTATTGCAAAAAGAGACGGATCGAGAGATACGGGAAGAAATGAGGATTGCCATCGCACAGGAAACAGCCCTCGCAAAAGGTACAGAACCTTCAGAATCCTTTGCCTCTGTCCAAAACTCGCCGCACGTCAATATGGCGCAGAATGGATCGCAAAGTCCTGATACAATTGTCATCTTCAACGTTTAACTGGATTAGCACTTAATAAGGAAAAGGAGGAGGCGAACAATATGTCGAAGGCTGTTCAACAGCTGACGGCACGCTCAGAAGACATGGAACAACTACGTGCGTCTCTTATAGAACAAGTTGCCATTCTCAGGAGGGAAGTGAAAGCCAAGCGAGAAGGTTAGAGCTACTCAAATTGCTGCTGCAGGACTTTTTCTGTCGAACCTTTGTCGTATTTTGTAACTAACACGTGGTCTGCTTCGTATTGACGTATGTGCCGAGCGTAGCCAAGATTGCACAGAAGAAGGCGCTGGATGAGCAGGTCCTGAAGAATAAGCCAGAGCTGGCAAGTTTCGAGTCCGTTCTGGCCATGCGAATCGTTGGCGTTAAAGGCACGTCTTGGTGATTGCATCCGTTTCTTTCTGCGATTGACTGAAGCATTGGAAAAAAGTTCATACTAATACGATTACACGTTATTATTCGATCGAAATAGAGGACCAAATTGGATTTGTATTTACGCGGATAAGCGAGCAGGATTGGGATCGGGAATACACTATTACAGTGGACGTCTCTCAACACGAATTTGCAGGTAGGGACATCTTGAAAGCTTGCACTCTGCCCATTTTTCGATTTAGAAAGTATTGGACTAACGAGAAACATGCCAACTGCCGTATGACTAGTCGAGGACTGCAGCCCGGCATTACCGGAGCTCCAATTATTGCTGCGTTATTTGAATGAAACCAGGGACTTTTATGGGTTTCTCAAGAAGGTCAGGAAGGCATTCAAGGATCTCGCCAAGAAGTAACGCACTGTGCGTGAAAGGAAAAAAAAAAAAAAAAAAAAAAAAACCAGTAAAATTCAGTGGATATTCATCCACTTGTTTCCCAGGAAGAGATGACAGCGGACGTCGCGCGTGTCCCAGGCAGGGCAAAGGTTTCTCACCGATGTGCGGCGCATGTACAGAGAGTGTGACAAGGATGAACGTGCGCCGCCGTAGTGCCCGGTAACTACTCTCGCTAGATATAACCTCCTCCTTCCTGGGCCAGTACGAGCGAGCCGATTCGCCTGCCGACACGCAGCAGCAATGTAGATAATAAATCATCTGCTACCCCTGGAACATGCTCTTTGTACTCGTTGTTGCATGTGCATCTGGAAATGAGGCACACGGGCGAATTGTGCATCATGACCGTTTTATTTTTTGACTTCACACAGAGCTTCTCTGCTTCTTCTCATTCACTTCTTCCTCATTCACTTCCTCTTCACTTTCAACCTTTCTCTCCAGCCCCCAGCCTTTCTCTTAAACTTTTATTTCATTACACCTTTCCCCTTACTTCCCTTGTTATCGCAATGTCTTCACAGCACGCGAAATTCCTAGCGTCAAAGACGGTCGCAGACGTGTTGAGGGAGAAAAAGATGGACCAGCCCCTGATCGATATCCCTGTCACGGCGACCGTAGAGAAGGTCTTTGAGACGCTTCAATCGAACGGTAAGTTATCGTGTCATTTGCGATTGTTATTTTTTTTTTTTTTTTGCTATTGTCTGGGCTACTGGTGGTCATTGTTGTTTGTCACTCGGAGACGACGTCAAGAATCTTTTTTTTTTTTTATTATTTTTCACACGGCTGAGCCCAATCTACTTATCGTTGCCGGGACGCTAATTGTGGACGGTGCTGAGGAATGTTCATTCAAGATTCATTCTGGTCTGAATGGCTACGTTGTAGTTTTCAATGGGAGTCCATGTCAAGGCGTTGTAAGGGATACTAATGGAAATGCTTTCCTCTTCTGTTTTCTGTGTATCGCGTTATGTGCGTGTCCGCATGATCTTTAATATGTGCTGCTGCATGATTCTGGATATGGGCTACCCGGCGATTTGCATTTGCATTTGCATTTACATTTGCATTCGCAATTTTGCGATTTTGCAGACATTCTTTCGGTTCCCGTGTATCGGCGCTTCAACAACGTGAAGGACTATGTGGCGATCATTGACACATATGACCTTCTGTCGACCTTGGAGGTAAGAGAGCAGAAGAACAAAATACAAAACTGAAACCAGCGGCGGCGACACGTGGAGGAAACGCATGGACGTGCTTTTTTCTATTTGCTACAAACTGACGCCCTCAATTCTTATTTGCCTTCGTTTCGTTGGGGCGGAAAAAAAATGAAATGATAGGAGCGCGGATTTGCGGTGGAGAATGGAACAAAGCCAGACATGGAGTTCTTGTCGATGCCAGTGGCGATTCTGGTGGGGATGACAAAGTCATCGTCAAAGTTGTGGACGTGCCAGCCTACACTTCCACTTACTCAATTGTGCGTGAGTTTGCTTCTGTTGATGAACTAAAAAAAAAAAAAATTGTGTTGAGAAAGAGTTCTGAAGACGAGTTTTTCTAACGATGCGAGTGTGTCTGTCCTTTTTTCACCATCATCATCTTCTGTTATGGTAAAATAGGATCGAATTGTTCACGAAGCACAGAGTGCATCGTATTCTGGTGCTGGACACGATCCCTGCAAAGCCTAACGCTTTCGAAATCAATAACAACGAGGACGACGATAGTGCGGAAGCAGGACCTCGACAGGAGCCAAAGGGACAGCTGATATCGCAGACGGATGTGGTTCGTTATCTTTTGGGACATAATCATGAATTGGGACCGATTCTGGATTCTGCGGCGACGACGGCGGCTGGACATGCCTTGCGGTTCTCGGATGAGTATTTGGATACAGCCAAGGCAGATCAGCTTAAGCATGCGCCGGCATTGATTCCGATGAATAGTCCTGCGTGGGCTGCTTTGCAGAAAATGGCGTCTACGCACGCTAGCTGTGTCGCCATCGTTGGTATGTCACTCTAACTACCCTAACTTGGATTGTTCGCACGTTTTAAATGGATCCACATATGCTTTTAGTTTCATTGTGTCGTGTTACCTTCCCTGTCGCTTTATTTTATTGTTTTCTTACTAACGCTGTGAGTGTTCCCCTCGTGTTGATTTAGATTCCCACGGAGCGTTGGTGGCAGAGATGTCGGCGGCGGATCTGCGAGGGGTGAACCCAAGTAGGATTCAGGATTTGAACAGACCCGTGTTGGTGTACCTGAAGACATCGCAGGGCGGCACTCTGAGGCCACCACTGAGTTGCAGGGCACAGTTTTCGATGGGTCAGCTCCTCAGCGGTCTGGTGCTCAATCATGCACATCGCTCTTGGCTGGTCGATGATGAGGAGAGGCCCATTGGATGCATCTCTTTGAGCGACGTGCTGTCGGCGTTCCTAGCCTAGGCTGTTAAACGAAGGCGATGCGATATTTTTTTTTTTTTTTTCATTTCTCGGACCATGGGTAATAAAAGACGTCATTTGAACTTTTTAAGATTCGATTAAAATGTGTGGTTTTATTGTACAGGATCTTTGAACAATGTCGATGAGTTAACGACATTTAGGAATATGCAAAAAAGTGTGTCTGTGATGGGGTGAAGGTATTTAGCAGTTGCCACGGAGCTCCTGCTCACGCTCGATGGCCTCGAAGAGAGCCTTGAAGTTACCGGCACCGAAACCCTCGTGACCACGACGCTGGATAATCTCGATGAAGACAGTGGGGCGATCCTGGACGGGCTTGGTAAAGATCTGAAGAAGGTAGCCAGACTCGTCATAGTCAACAAGGATATCAAGGGACTGGATCACATCGAGATCCTCAGCAATCTTGGTGGAGGAGCCCTGGAGACGGAGACGAAGGTTCTCGTAGTACGAGGAAGGAACGGTCAAGAACTCCATGCCACGGGCACGGAGGTTGCTGACAGCCTTGATGACATCCTTGGTGTTGAGGGCAATATGCTGAACACCGGCGCCTCCGTAGTATTCGCAGTACTCAGTAATCTGGGACTTCTTCTTGCCGGCAGCGGGCTCGTTGATGGGCATCTTAACTTTTTCGGTGGGATCAGCCATGACGATGGAGCGGAGAGCGGAGTACTCGGTGTGGATCTGGGAGTCATCGACGGACCAGAAGCGGTGGAAGCCGAGCTGCTGCTCATACATCTCACAGGCCTTGAGCATCTCACCGTCGGGCTGGTTACCAACGCAGTGGTCGATGTAGTTGAGACCGACGACAGGGAGGATATCATCGAGGGGGTCCTTGCCGCGGGGGAGGACGTAGCCGGGAAGGAAATGGCCCTTGTAGCTGCTGCGCTGGACAAAGGTGTGCTCAGTGTCACCGTAGGTAGCGATGGTGGCCATCCAGACGGAGCCGTGCTCGTCCTTCTCCTCAAAGGGGGCACGAATGGACTTGGCACCCTTCTCAATAGCGCGGCTGTAGATGGTATGGACATCGTCGACAGTGAAGGCGACGTCCTTGACACCATCGCCGTGGAGGGCGAGGTGGTCAGAGAAGACCTTGTTGTTGGGGTTGAGGGGAGACTGGAAGACGAAGGTGATAGTGTCCTGACGGACAACGTGGGAGCAGATGTCGCGGTGACCGGTCTCGAGGCCGCGGTAAGCGATCTCCTTGAAACCGAAGCGGGTGGTGTAGTAGGAAGCGGCCTGCTTTGCGTTTCCGACCCAGAAGACGACGTGATCGAAACCCTCGTAGTTGCCAATGTTCTACAGGACAAGATGGGTTTGAGCAATGTTAGAAGATGAGTGCGACCTGGAATGAGCAGCGGCAGAGGATTGAAAGCATCGAAAGGATCGAAAGCAAAATGGTGGCGGCAAGTTGCATGGTATGAAGTGGCACGTTATGGCTCCAGCGGGGAATGGGAAATGGAAAAATGGAAGGGGGTAACATACCTGAGCAGCCATTATGATGATGCGGAAAGTGGAAGGAGTTGAGTGGGTGAAGAGAGAGGAGTGGAAGAGTAAAGAGAAGATGGAGTTGGAGAAAGAAAAGAGAAGGTGGAGGGAAGTGGTCGGTCCTTTTTATATTCGCAAAAAGAGCTGTAGGTTTGTTACCCCACACGGAAGTATTCAATTTTTAATTCAACTGCTCACCTGTGCAAACTTAAGGATCTTATTCAAGCAAAAAAAAAGAACGAAACAGGACCAACACCAGCCCTCCCCTGGCATGGTACCTGTCATTCATTCGCCACCTTAGTTCTTTTTTGTTCGATCGGGCCTGTCTAAACAGCCCCTCAACAAAACCAAAACAGCGAACCGCCCCTTCTCTCGCTCTACAGGACATGTTCATGTCCGTGTCCGTGTCCATCTCATGTCTATGTGTGTATAGACAGTGTGTGCGTGTGTAGACTAGACAGTGAGTGTGTGTGTGTCTATGCCTGTATTGCGCACCGCAATTGACTTGCAGTCCTCTCTTGTTAAGCACTTGTATCTCCTCGCCTCCTCATTTGGTCATTATCATCATCACCACCATTCATTCATTCATTCATTCATCCATAACCTGAGCTCATTTCATCTAGTCTGATCGAATCTCATCTGATCTACTGATTCCGGAGATGAATCCCGAGGCTACGCACCTAGGGACAAACGAACCTACGGACACAGCGGATAGAACGGACATTCAATCTCAAGAGAGTTCAGTCCATTCCATTTGACTTTTTTCCTTCCACCAATTGCCCCAGTCGTTCCTTTTTTTTCCTTTTCGTTTGTTTGTTTGGGACATAGTGCATGAAAATAAGGTTCGGTACATCATAGCACTTCGCCCAAATAAGCCCTTTAACATTTTGTGGTGACACCCCCCTTGCAGGAAACTTCCCACGGCGCAACTTACAGCCGGCGTAAACCCTCATCTTGTACAACTTTCCAGCGCCTTTCAAACACCTTCAGCCGACGGAGGACAACAACAGCAGCAACAAGCACGTATGACTGATATGCGATGTATATTGTACATTCAAATGAAAGAAGGAGTGGATAAAGATGTGTACTGTCGACTATATGCCAAGTGATCTATTGAGAAGTCAATCGCCTCCTTCATTCAACATGCTCAAACGGCTGGATGTTGACATTAAGCGTCCGGAAGAGCGACCGGGCGCGGTCCTCAAGGTGTCCATCATCTCGGATGATCGTCACCACCTGGCCCTTCTTTCCCATCCGTCCTGTTCGTCCTGCCATGTGTACATAACTCGACGGCGATGAAGGCAGACCCACAATGTACACATGCGACAGTCCTGGCAAGTCCAGTCCTCGTGCATTGCTCTCATGTGCGAGATAGATTCCCTTCCCTTTTCTATCACTTCTTGTCCTGTCATGCACTGCCTGGGAAGATGTAGCACCAGAATCGGAATGACTCACGAACGCATCTTGAATCTGTTGGACCGACAATCCAAAGTCCATCTCGAGTCGTGTCGCGATGTGCGAAAGACTGAAGGACGAGCAGAAGAAGACACAAGCATTTTCGACATGGTCAAGCATGCATGCCATTGCGACGCCCTCTAGCATTCGATCGTCATCGTCCCCGAACCTTTCGACTGCGCCTTCCGGTTCCAGGGCGACCGCTCCTGGCGCCTTCAACTGCTGTTCCTTCCAGCTCGCATCCTTGTCCTTACCTTCTTCATTCTGCCACGCTTGGTCCTTCTCTATCCAGTCGATTTCTCCTGCCTGCTGTGGTTTAGATAACGCATTGACTTCCTGACGTCCACTTTGTGCGCCTCGTTCGTTCCATGGGATATGGTTTGATTCTGGTCGCATATTCCTGACGGACCCTGGTCCAATGACAACACAATGGTGCTCGATGCCCTCTGGCAGAACCACGCTCTTGGTCGTATCCACCCACTCTGGATCCTGAACCCAGCCATTGCTCTCCAGCCAATGTCTCATGGGTCGGTTCATCGTCGCCGACGCTGCAATGATCTGGATCGTATCCGTCGTTCCCTGCTTCTGTACTCCCTTCTCGCCTGACGTTTGAGTGACGGAAGACTTGTCCTGTATCCTACGGCCTGTGACCTCGGCGGATCGCATGATCTCTCGCAAGGCCAGCTCGGCTGGTCGGGGATGCCTGTCCCGATTGAAGATCTCGCGTTGACTGGCGAAGCGCTTTGGTAAACGGATCAAATGGTCAATTTCATCCAGGACCAAGGTTTCGATTCCTGATAGATCCAAGATGCCAGACTGCATCAGGTTCCAAAGTCGTGTTGGTGTTGCCACGAGTACATGGGGCAAAACCTTAGTTAAGGTCTCTAATTGATGATCGATTTTTGGTGCTTTTATTGTTGTCGAAGGAGATAGCTCTTCTCTGTGTTGCCTTAATCGGGTCGACTGCTCGCTGCTTGCCTCGTCGAGCAAATCCTCAGGTATCATGAGCGGGGATGACTGGGTTGAGGGTGTAACAAGAACCTGGATCAGCCCCTGCATTTGCTGTTCGCTGAACGTTGGAAAGAGAGATCGTGTCCATGATTCGAGCTGAAAGGCCAGTTCTTGGTTGGGTACAATGAGCACAGAGGTGATTCCGGGAAGATTATTGGGGTGTACTCGTCGTCGAGGTTTGTTGAGCAGTGCCAGGAGTATTCCAAATGTTTTTCCTGATCCTGTGGTGTCCCTAATCAACACGTCTTTGCCTTCGAGGATTGGTGGTATAAAGGCACGCTGGAGAGCAGATGGGGTGTCGATCAACATTGTCCTCCTGAGGTTCGCTGCCAGAGGAGGATAGATCCCTAATGACTTTCGGTAAGAATGGAAGGGGTTAATCGGAAATTCAGCCTCGTAACCGAAGACACTGTGGTATCAAGTGCATATAGAAACTTGACAGGCCGCTAACCTCAAAGGAATTCTGCTGAATACAACAACGAGTTGACGTTGAGAATGGGGTAGGCGATTGGATCCATGTGTTTCTGGACCCCAGGTCAGACTGGTTCCTTGAAGCGGCCCGCAACAATAACGGTCCAGGTAATCTTGATCTCTGTGATTTCTGAAGGCAGCACCGAGTCGAGTACAGAGCCGAATGAGAAGTGCCTTTGTTGGCCCATATCCGTGTGCATGTTCGTCCAAACATCCTTGAAGTCGAGTCTCCGGAAGTGGAAAATGGATAGCAAAGACAGAAGCTGGTTTGATATCGAGTAAGCGAAAGGCAAAGTAGATTGGCAAGGCACCGCCATTGTGTTTGTGTTATGTGGCTTGGAAGTCCAAAATCACGGTCGCTTTTGTTGAAGAGCTCCAGCAGGTTGCGACCAGTACCTTACGCACATATACACCGAGGAGACACATCAGCCATGGCCGACACAGACGTTGAGATGACGACCGCGGGAGAAGCAGTTCCACAGGCAACAACACAGACGACAGAGAACGTGCCAGCACCTAGCCCGTCATTATACATCAAGAATCTTAACGAAAAGATCAAGCTGGATGGTAAGCTCAAGGACACCCATCCAATACTGAGGAACACGAGAAGCTCTAGACAAAGCCCATTGTGCCATTGGATCAGCTCTGCAATGAGTACTTCGCGTGTTGAATGGATATTGAAGAGCAATTTCTTCATATAAAGCTGACATATCTCTGTTTGTCGACTTCGCTTGTTTTTTAGTACTCAAAAAGTCGCTAAGGACCATTTTCGGACAGTATGGAGAAGTGCTGGATATTGTGGCCCATTCCAATATTAGGATGCGTGGCCAGGCGTTTGTTATCTTTGGAGACAAGGATGTTGCAACAAAGGCCATGTCAGAAGTGCAGGGATTCCCACTTTACGGCAAACCAATGGTACACACAGATCAATGTTTGAGCTTAAGGATTTAAGGACGACGACCATCAGGGGAGAGGGCCTTGCTGACAATGCGCTGTTCTTTTTTTTATGCTGAGAATAGGTTATCCAATACTCAAAGAGTAAATCTGATATTCATGCAAAGAAAGACGGGGAGTTTGAGGAGCATTACAAGAGACGCATGTTGACTAAAGGCATGTTTCTATCTTTCAGCATTTGAGCGCGCCTTCTACCTATTCTGCTGATCGATTGGAAGTGGACCTTTACGCTAATGCTCCTATGCAACGTGTCTTTTGTTTCATTAGAAAAATTTGCAAACGAGTTCAAGCCAAAAAAGAGACAGGCGATGCTGTTTGCGAAGCAGCAGCAAAAGATGCAGGAGCAGCAGAGGATTCTGGAGGAACAACAACAGCTGCTGCTCCAGCAACAGCAACTCTCACAGCAGGGCCCATACGGACATCTTCAAGCAGGAGCAGCAGGAGCAGCAGGAGCAGCGGCAGTACCGGGTGCAGCGATCGGTGGAGTGCCGATGATTCCAGACGAATACTTGCCGAGAAACAGCATTTTGTTCTTGCAAAACCTCCCCCACGACGTACAAGAGTCTCAGCTGGTGTCGCTCTTTCAACAATACCCGGGGTTCAAGGAAGTGCGTACGGTCCCTGGCAAGTCAGGAATTGCCTTTGTGGAGTACGATAACGAGTATTACTCCGCTGCTGCCAAGACCGCCTTGGCCGACTACCAGATCGCGCCTGAACATAAGATGAAGGTCACCTTTGCTAGAAAATAGTTCTCCTCGTGTACAAACTCAACCCCTCGCGAATAAAAAAATAAAAAAAAAAAGAAAGCTGCAAAGGACACATCCATTGTTATTGTCGATTGTTTTGTTTGAGCTATGGAGGTATGGTAAATAATGTACATTGAAGAAATGCAATCCGATCTAGCTGCAGTGAAAGTGTTTTCCGAAAAACCAATGTTGATCATCGCTCTGTTTTCATGGCTGAATTTGAGCGGATGCGAGACTGATGCGATTCACGATAGGCGATACCGAGGTCGAAGTGGCACGGAATCCTGACACGGTTTGTTCAGCTCGAAGCCTGGACTGGTGCAAACTGAACTCGCTCAATGTCGTCCGAGCAAGGGCCTTGCCCTGGAAGGATGTGCTCGTGGAACTAGTCGTCGCCACTTGAACATAATCGCCCAGCTTGATCGGCACCCGCCCTGCGCTTGTATTCTGCAAAGCTGAGGATTTAAGCGAGGACTCGATCGAGGGCAAAATCAAGTCATCATCAAACACGATCTTGAAACCGCCATCCGCACGACCAACCCAACGGTTCTTGTCACGCTTGCTCCTTCCTTCTACCAAGACACACTCGCCTCCGGCTTGGCCTACTCGTGCACGGAACCGGTTCTCGGCGCCCTTGTGGAAGATTTGGATAATGTCTTGGAGTCGCTTCAGCTTGATATTTTCTGGGACATCATCCTCCAGTCGTCGTCCTGCGTGGGTACCCTCGCGGCGAGAGTACATGAACATGTAGGCCATCTCATACTCAACACGCTTCATGAGATCCATAGTATCCTCGTGGTCTGCTTCGGTCTCTCCACAGAATCCAGTGATAAAGTCGGATGAAAGCGCGACACCGGGTACGATCGAGCGGATGGTGTCCACGAGCTCAAAGTAGGCCTCCCGTGAATAGCCACGACGCATCCTTGAAAGCACAGTGGTTGATCCTGATTGGGCTGGCATGTGTATCTGAGAGCAAATGTTGGGCCTAGAGGCCATGAGGTGCAGGAGTGCTGTTGGAAAATCCTTCGGATGAGGTGAAGTGAACCGAATACGCATCTATTTGCATGAGAATACATAGACCCCATTAAACATCGAATGTTCCGTGTACGCTTGTGGCTATCTGAAGCATCACAATCTGTACTGCCTCTTACCTCTGGATCAACCAAAGACACGCGATCGAGAAGCTCTGTGAAGCGCATGCCGCCATCCTTCCTCTTGTAGATGGTGTTGAAACCAGGGTTGCTAAGCTCTACTCCGATTCCTGCAGACTGCTCGATGCCATCCTTACTGACATCGCGATAAGAATTGACGTTCTGTCCCAGCAGTGTAACTTCCTTAATCCCCTGGTCACTGAGCTGCCGCACCTCCTGAAGAATCGAATCGACTACTCGACTACGTTCATTGCCTCGAGTGAAGGGTACGACGCAGAAGGAGCACATATTGTTGCACCCACGCATGATCGAGAGATGGGCCGAGAAACTCTCGGGTGCGATCCTGACGGGGACAATATCTGCATAGGTTTCGTCCGCAGATAGCATGACGTTGGCGACACCCTGCCGTGTTGTTTCAGAGATGGAGAGTAGATGAGGGATCGACCGATAGGCGTCTGGGCCACATACTAGATCAACCATCTTGTCCGAGTCCAGTAGTTTGTCCTTCAGTCGTTCAGCCATGCACTAGCATTGATAGTGACGAGGTTTCAGGTGTTAGCCAGAGTAGATCAAAGGCGTCCGCCGTTCATCGCACATCTGTCAGAGCAAGACTTACGCCCAAGACACCAACCAAAGGAGCGCGATCCTTGGCTACTCCCAGCCTCTTCCGCTTCAAGTCTGAAAGGCGATTCCAGATACGAGCCTCGGCATTCTCTCGAATGGCGCAGGTGACCAAGAAGACGATATCTGCCTCGCCCTGTTCCTCTGCTTTGACATATCCAGCACTGTCCATGATTGACATCAGGATCTCAGTGTCATTGACGTTCATCTGACACCCATAGACTTCGACAAAGTATTTTGCTCCTGCTCCCAGCTTGCGCCCTTTGATAGAGAGGTAAGGAACATCAACAGGTATAGCGTTACTGAGATCCGTTGATGTGGGGTCGTGGGCCTTAATGGCTGAAGAATTTAGAAAGTCCTGAAGCGAAGGACCTCGGTTTCCGAAGACGAGGTGCTGTTTCTTCTTTGTGCTTGTAGTGCTTGTCTTGATCGAGCTATCCGAGTCCTTTGTGAGAGTGGGATCGCTGGATTTCGCAGCCGGAGGTATGGTGATGTTCGTTGTGGTTGCGAGGGACCTTGTGCTGGTAATAGTAGCAGCAGCAACCCTTCTCGAAGCACGGCTAGATGCTCTTGCTGAGGCAGTCAGGATAAAGAGTGGGGGTTGCATGGTTGGTGGTGCTGTTGGTGTTGTTGCGGAAGTTATCCAGGAACTTGGCCGGCAAGTGTTCTCGGAGGAAAGGTGAGAAATAAATGGTGTCTGGTGAATGTTTTCCTTTTCCAGAGGACTTCTTCCGGTGGCTTTTGATGGGCGATGCCATATTCCACTTTGTTGATCTTTTTTTTTTTTTTTTTTTTTTTTTTTCGCACCTTTAACCTCATCAACAACACTCTTTTAACCATGTCCAGCGCCCGCGCCGCACCGCCGCCATTGAAGCTCGAGGTCCTTGAGACAAGACCGCTGTCAACTGCAGAGACCGTGTCGACACTGCACCACTTTCTTTCGAACGGAACGGCTATCCACTCGGCCCCTACCAGCATCGCCCACCAAGTGACTCAAGTCTATGAGAAGCTGCGTCTGGAATCGAAGCGCCACCAATAAGTAACTGGGCGATTGCCAAAGGCGAGATTAAAGCCAGTTGTCAGATAAATTGGGCAACCCACCACCAAGGAGAGCGCAGTCAGTTACTAGGACAGGATAGTGTGCGTTCCTTCCGCTGATCGCCTGCAAACACCCACCACAGCCCTCTCCTTACATCTTTCTCAGCCATTCCTACCTGTATATTATTTCACACATACACATCGATCATTGAGATAAAACCCCAACGACATAGACAATAGAAATTCTGCATCATATTTGTTGACAGACCGGGACAAGGAGCGGATTTTTTAGAACTTCATCATGTTTTGATTTATTTTTCTGCACAAAAGCATGCTTGGATCAGGCCAATGGTATCGATAGCTCAGCAGCTTGTTTTTGCCAGAAAAGATACAGCCGAGTCCTGACAGGCCGATTATATTTGCCGCCATGAAAGCAATTACAAGAAACTGTCAGAATTATCGAGGAAGCATGTTGCGGTGTATGTTTAAGTACCTCCTAGATGTTGAGTCGAGTGAACTTACAATATGCCGCGAGTTTCAGGGAGGTATATGCTAGGCAATTGAGAGGCGATTGAGAGGCAATTGATTGTGTTTGGCGTCCTGTCCGATCGAAGAATCGACACGCTCCATATCCCGTATGTTCCAATGAAGAGCGAACAGTGTATTCGGCTGTCCTGGGCTGCATGGTATAGTACACTAAGTAACGAGCCCAAGGCTATGCGCCTCCTGGTGCTCCAAGACGAAGATGTGTGCCTTGCTTTGCAGCAACCCAGGTGATGAATGCGCAGGTGAGGATGTACCCTGAAAACCTGAAAAATGCCGAGCGGGAGATCTGGGCCTCTTCCTCTGGTGTCCGGAAAGACGAAAAAATACGGCGGAGGTTCGGCAGCGGCATTGTTGGGTCCTTGCTGGTTGGCGGGTTGATGCGAAGAAGTATGTTTGCTTTGGTGGAGCTTTGACCAGGAAATCCATAGACTCACGTCACAATGTTTACTTTTGAGGAGCTTTTTTTTTTTTTTTTTTTTGTGTGCTGCTGCTTCACTCATCTCGAACTCGACCCTCGACAAAACTTGACAAAACAGGACAAGGACGACATATCTCTTTACCATGGCACAGAAGGTTATCAAAAAGTCCAATGTTACTAAGGACACAGTTAAGAAGCAGAACAGCGGACTCCTCAGGAAAGGAGGTAAGGCAGGGCGCACACTACTGAATACATCGCAGCAGCAGCAGTAGCAATCATATAGGAAAGGACCAATATAGCTTATGCTCAGCAACTACATCGATTGACATGACGGGACTTGTATTTGGTCGCCTTTTGTTGACATGAAGCTAGGTCCTATGCCCCCAAGAGCAATGTCCTGATCAAGCAAAAGAGTACACAGAAGGTGAGCGAAAGGGATCCCTATTTCGATTTAAGATCTCAATTGGGCAATGATCTCGACGATACTGGACCTTCCTTATACCGCTTGTATTCTAACTGCGGCATGGCATGTCCTCACTCGTTCCTGCAAATAGAAATTGTCTGCGCAGATTAACAAGAATATCGAGACGGTCATGGCCACCAGAGCTGGTGCGACCGGAAAGCTGACCATCATGAAAGGTTTGGCAGATGCTGGATTGGCGGCTGAGCGCAAGGCTGGAGGAAAGAGGAAGGCCGGAGGCATGCCTAAGGTCTCGACCGGAAAGACTGTGAAGGCGATGCCCACCAAGGCCAAGCCTGCCGCCAAGAAGTAGAGGCAGTATTATTAAACTTTCAGGAACAGCAGCTGGATGTCTTTTTTTTTTTATCACTATTCTTTTGGACGCTGCCTCATCGCTTCTATCTTTATGTGCTCCATACTCGATACCTTTTCTTCCAGTGCACGTCATTTTGCATCCCATCTTGCATCTTATTTTGCTTCCAGCCGTCTTCCTCGCACACTCTAGCATCAATGTATAATAGAATAAAACAACAAGCAACTGCTCGTCACTATAGGCAACACTGTTTATTGAATTATGAGGGTACGATTGTTATCGGTTTGGTTTATTCATGGAATGATAGATTAAGAGATATGATATGTTCGTTGTAGCCTGAGATGCATGTAGGAGGACCGGTAAACGGATATTGGAGCTTACTTCAGGGGTACATGATCAGAAGTAACATGGCTTCAATGACTACGGCCGCTTGCACTCCCACACTCCATTCGGCTCTTGCGCCAGCGTTATAGCTGCCAGTAGCCTGCACCGCAGGTGCTAGAATTCAAAGGAATATGTCAAATCGATCTGTCGCCTCTCGTTATTAACACCGACATTCAGACCATAACAGTAACAGAAGAAAAAGGCTTTACATGCATCCTTATTGACGGTTCCCTCGGGTTGGATCGAGAATGTTGATCCCTGCGCAAAGATTGTGGCCTCGTTGTTGACATTAGCAACCAAAATGATTGAGAAGCTGTCGCCGACAAATCCCAGTTTGGGGACCGTCCAATTCGCCTTACCAGCGGTCGTCATCAGATTTGAAAAGAGTGCCAATGGTCCAGTGAACAGCTTCTTTGACTGATCAATTTTATTTTTGGCCAGGGACATATCCAAGGTCCGCGGTGGTCGAGTAGTCCGTGTACCACATAGAGATAGTTTAACGCGTTAGGATTGTTGTACAAGATCAAAATTCATACACGCACATAAAAGGAGTGTCTCAACTTGCATTGTCCACAAGCTCTACAGAGATGGTCGCGGGAGATGGAGGCGATGCTCCAGAGTATGTCCAGAAGATGGGAAGCGCGCCTCCTGCGACGATGAAGGACGTTGCATTCGGGGAATTGATGGCAAGGTCCGCTAAAAGTGACCAGACGGTAGATATCTTACAAGTTAAAGGAATGCAACACGACAGGCATGTAATGTATTCGTGTGTGTAAAGAGGTATACCCATGGCAGCTGCGACCAGTGCAAAGACGGTTACCAAGATCAGAAGAGGTGAGGAGTGCATGGATTTTGAATCTGGGGTGATCGATCGAGGGTCGACAAGGAGGCGAGCCGGTGGAGTTCTTATGCAGGGTAAGCAAAGAGGTTGTCAGCGCCTATTTGTGTTTCCTCTTTTTGATGCAACTTAGTACTTTAGGGTATAAAGAGGAGAAATACGGCAAGGCGCGTAAAAGGAGCAGGTTTAATGGGTAAAGATGGAGGGAAAAGGCGAGAAAGAGGGAAGACGAGCTCAAGAAAAGAAAAGAGAAAACGAGGAGCCAGATAAGCCCCGACTATCGGTTGGTCGCTCTGAATGAATCTGCAGCGTGAGGACAAGTGTAAACTGACTAGACCACTATCGTCCCAATTCGGTACCTTCTACAGAGAGTAGCGGATAACCACGCCAACTTACACTCGCGGCAGTATGGAAATACCGGGGGAGGCGGAAAGAGGGGCCACAGAAGGAGAAGCGTCAAGAAGGGGCGCTGGAAGTCGAATGGGGAGCCTGCATCCAAGGAGGGCTACCAAGCCAGCGACAACCTTGTAGAAAAGAAAAAGGAGTATTAGCCTATGGTGACAACAAGCTGAGCATGATAATCAAGCAATCAAGGGAGGAAGAGAAAGAAGGGGTTCGCGATCAAGAGACGGCTTCATCTGCAATGCAGCCGAGGCGCTCGACCAGGACCTAATACGCCGGGAACAATTTTGTGGGAAGTCTTTGTAGATGTGGCATGTTGAAGGTGAAGGGCTGAATACCGTTGTTTGTCATGCCGCGCTAGCCCTTCATGTCTTGTCTTTCAAGCATGCTAAAATGCCATGGTGGTCATGGTGGATATCATTAACGAGCGCGTTCTAGGGCCCAATGTTTAGTGGTCGCGGGGTCCGTCAATCGAATAGAGCTCATTTTTCGCCAACGAAGGAAGCACACGGAAGGACACGCTGTTTTTATTGTCTGTAAAGTACCTATTCGTGTATAAGTACATCGTCGCTTTTACATAGCGCCTTCGCTGGAGATCAAAGTGTCAGCAGCAGCATGAGCAGTCTCAAGACCCTTCCACGACCTACTCTTGCCCTGCCACCTCCCCTTCCCTCCGCCCTTGACCTCGACAAACTTGCTAATCTCGTCCGCGACCTTCTTGACCATGTCCTCGTTTTGTCCTGTGATGATTATCGGTCCACCTTCCTTCTTATCACCAGCCGAGAGAACAAAGATCCGCTGGCCTTTAACTAAGTCATGATCCTTGAGCAGAGATGTCAAGACAATCAGGAAGTCCATGTCCGCGTCCTCACGGTGGTACTTAATCAAGTACGGTGTACTTGACCCGCCTTCATTAATAAGGTTCTTGTCCTTCAGTTCCTGGATCCAGTCCCGAACCTGATACGTCGCAATCTCTTTGAACAGGGTCTTAACTTGCTTGAACGCCTCTCGGCCTTGCTTTTGGGTTTTTACCACTGTTTCAACAAAGGTTTCAGGCCCTCCAGGTGCAGAGAGGACACTACCAAGGTCCCTGGTGAGCTGATAGGTCTCTTGCAAGAGATTGAGAGCTCTCTGACCAACAACAAAGAACAGTCGACAGTTGGCGCCCCGAATCTTTTCCTGGTGCAGGATTTTAATACATTGCAGATCCTTAAGTGATTTGACATGGGTTCCACAGCAGGGGTTGTAGTCGAGCCGAACGAGTCCATGCTTCTTAGGGGGTTCTCCATTCAGCTGATCCTGGTCCTTGTGGTTGAGGGGATCCTGTTCTGCAGCAATCACATCGAGGTCCTCCATGATCTCAACCACCCTAAAGACACCATTGGGACCCACGTAATCTGCGCAGCAACGAATAGAGCATAATTGATGAGCACATCTATCAGGAGATATGAGTTGATCATCTTGGATCATTGCTTAGCGCAATCACGAAAGTACCTTTGGGCAAGGTAGCTGGACGCTGATCCGTGAAGGTGATGTGGACTGGATAGTTGCGGCGAATGTAGAGGTTCAGTCGATCCTCAACCTGTTGAACCTGCTCTAGAGTTGGTGCCTTGGAGAGCTCAACATAGCACCTTGTAGCGTTCATTCCCCTGTAATTCGCACCAACGTCCATATATTGAATCAGTCAACATAAAGCAGGAGAAACGGCAAGAAAAGAAATGAGAAGCGCGAAATCTTTCTTACCATGCCAATGTATCACAGCCGAACTCGGGCTGTTCAAAAACAGCACTGAGCAGATGTTGGCCGCTGTGCTGCTGCATATGATCGAACCGGCGGACCCAATCGAGCGCTAGCCTAGCTTCGGCGCCCTCTTCCATAGGTGCGGTGATGTGGTGGACATGGTTGGTACCAACCCTCTGCACGTTCTTGACCTCAATAGTCTCATTGATGGTGCCATAGTCGCAGGGTTGGCCACCCCCCTCAGGGAACAGGACTACGTAGTACAGAGTGATTAATGACTACCTTTGCCAAAGAAGATAGAAGAACGAAGCCTGAATGGAGGGACCGCTCACCTGTGTCCTGGAGATGCACCTCGTACAGCTTTTGCTTGTTGGGCTTGCTGGAACATGAGAGGACCGAGGTGGTCATGGTCGTCAGATATGGTGTGTGCTGACAGGTCAGCAGGCCGACTGGGACCTGTGTAACAGCCGCTGCCGTGGTAGAAGAATGCTCTGGCATGATTGGGAATGTTCTGTCTTGTGATTCAGGCGGACGCTGATGGTGATGGTGATGGTGGTGATGATCAACGGGTAAATTTAGCCTCAATACCAAAATTGGTGGCGTGAGTGTGTTCCTGAGGCCTGCTTGCAATTACGGAAGGCTGTGCTTTTAGAGAGGCTATGCGCAGTTTTCTAAACCAATCAGATTTGGCTGATAACTTTATTTTATAGCCGTTTTTTTATTGCCGCGACATTCTTGTAATCCCTCTTCGGCATCGTCTTTACTTTTTTTTCTTCGATGGTCTATTGAAATGACACGTAATTTCGCCTTCGAGTAATTCGGTTGATTCCATTCCTTCTATCCGTTTTGTGTATAAATACTCCATACTTTCCCTCCTATTTTCGTCATTATCTTTCTTTCAGTTCTCCATTTTTCACACAGTTCAATTGTGCACATCCACCTTTGCGCTTTCTTTGCCACCGAACCATACTGCAACTCACAATCGTATATTTCCTCGCTATCATATCTCAACACTTCACCAGCGCTTCCACCGAACACTTCGCCAACACTCCTTTCAATACACTCACAAATATGCAGATCGTCTTGGAACAATCCTCGGCACCTTACAGTAAGGCTACCGTCACCATTCAAGGCATGACCTGCGCCAGCTGTGTCAGTGCCATCGAACGCGCACTGTTGTCCTTACCCAGTGTTCAAAAGGCATCT
Organism: Gamsiella multidivaricata; assembly: GCF_025024155.1. Classification (NCBI taxonomy): domain Eukaryota; kingdom Fungi; phylum Mortierellomycota; class Mortierellomycetes; order Mortierellales; family Mortierellaceae; genus Gamsiella; species Gamsiella multidivaricata. Next base: position 171,924 of record NW_026251736.1, read on the forward strand.
GTCGCTGTCAATCTGCTCCTCGGTGCCGCGACACTCTTTGCAAGCCCAGACCTCTGCCCTCCTTCCTTGATCACAGAGGCGGTCGAGAATGCTGGATATGATGTCCTCTCCTGCAAATACACGGAACCACTTCGCTCTGCAGTAGCGCCGCAATCTTCGATCACAGCCAACAAGACTTTATCTGCCCAGCGCAAGACGTCTAGTATCTTCAGAGCATCACTCGATATCTCGGGCATGTTCTGCGACTCATGCAGCTCCAAAGTTGAAGGATTGCTCAAGTCCCTCCAGCGAGTTATTCGCACTTCTGTCAAGGTCTCACTCGCGACCGGTCATGCTCAGTTCGACTACCAAGTTCAACAGGACGAGCCCTCAAGTATTATGACCAACACCTCGATCGCAGACAAGATTCGTGAGTTAGGATTCGAAGCAGATCATATCAAGATCGAAAAGATCTCAGACGATGAGCAAACGTTATTTGGCAATGCCTCAGAGGACTCTAATGACGGCACCACTCTCACAACGACTCGGCTGGATATCTCTGGAATGACCTGCGCCAGCTGTGTCAGTGCCATTGAATGTAAGTAGCCGCTTGCACATTGGACAAAAGCATGCCGTTGCTTTGGATGTACGTACTACTACTTCAAGTAAATGTGCAGTATTTGACACTTTTTATTCATCCTTTTGAAATACAGCATCGTTGAGCAGTTTGTCAGGCATCTATCAAGTCCAAGTCAATCTATTAGCAAAGTCAGGCGTAGTTGTGCATGACCCAACCCTGATCGGTGTGCGCGATCTCATGGCGGCAGTCGAGGACACTGGATTCGACGTATCATTGCCAGCGGACGATGCCGCTACCAGTAGGAACGCACTTCAGGAAAAGATCAAGCGCGAGGAGCTCCTTCTCAGACGCCGGCTACTTCTCTCGCTCGTTTTCGCGGTGCCAATGTTTATTGTGGCGATGGTCATTATGATGATGCTTCCGAAATCGAACCCAGCCCGTGCTAGTCTGATGAAGGAAATCATCCCTGGGCTCAGGATTTCAGACGTGATCATGTTCATTCTGGCGACCCCGGTACAGTTCTGGCTTGCGCAACCGTTCTACAAGAAAGCGTACCGTGCCCTCCGCTATACTCGCACCGCCAACATGGAGACTTTAGTGGCGCTCGGAACCAGCGTTGCTTACTTTGCCAGTTTGGGAAGCATCGTTGCTGCGATGGTCAAGGGAAGAGATAAGCACGAGGATGCTCATGGCAGCATGGGCATGTCTAGCACAGGCGTCGACTTTTTCGAAACTGCAGTTTTCTTGGTAACTTTTATCAACCTGGGTAAATGGCTCGAGGCCATGGCCAAGGGTAAGACTGCCGAGACTATCACCAAGCTCATGGACCTCCAACCCGAGACAGCGGCTCTTGTCAAGGCGGACGAGACCACGGAGGAGATTCCTGCGTCATTGATCCAGGTCGGCGATATCCTCTTGGTCAATGCTGGTGGACGCATCCCCTGCGATGGAATCCTCTGGAAGGGAAACACGATGGTGGACGAGGCTATGATCACTGGCGAATCGCTTCCTGTCCAAAAGATCGAGCGCAAGAGTAAGCTTATCAGTGCCACCATCAACCTCTCCTCTGTCATCCAAGTCAAGGCAACCAAGGTCGGCAAGGACACGACTCTCTCCAGGATTATTCAGCTCGTCCAAGACGCCCAGGCCAGCCCCAAGGCTCCGATCGAGGCCCTCGGTGATAAGATTTCTGGTGTTTTCGTGCCGGTTGTCATCGTCCTGGCTCTTTTGACCTTTGCCGGCTGGGCGATCGCTGGACGTTTGGATGCCATCCCTGCCGATTGGATTCCCGAAGGTGAGAGCTATTGGATCTATGCGACCTTATATGCCGTTGCGGTTCTTGTGATTGCCTGCCCTTGCGCGTTGGGACTCGCTTCTCCTGCTGCCGTCATGGTTGGAACAGGTGTCGCAGCCAAGCACGGTATCTTGATCAAAGGTGGTGGATTCGCTCTGGAGATGGCCAAAAGACTAGATATTGTGGTCTTTGACAAGACAGGCACTCTGACGACCGGTAAACCCAAAATGACCGACTGGTGGATTCTTCCCATGTCCGTCAAGAATGACTCCAATATGGTCCTTGAGATTCTGGGCAAGGTTGAGGCTGGAAGTAGCCATCCTGTTGCGCTGGCCGTTGCGAAGGGTGCGGCAGAGCTATTACACAACGATCCGCAAAGCATGAGTGCGATACCGGTGCAGGAGGACGAACAACTCCAGGAGGAGGACAACGAAGCGCGCTTTTTGCAGAAGCAGTTTAATCACGTCAAAATCGCTCATATGCGCGAGGTTGCCGGTCGTGGTTTATCAGCGACGCTGACTTTGAATGACAATCTGGTGCTGGAAGGATATGGACACTTTCGCGCTCTGAATGTGTTGGTCGGCAATGAAAAATGGATGCAGGAGAACGGAGCACACTATCCAGTCCAAGTCAACATGAAGGATCGCGAGGCTGAGCTTCGTCGTTGGCAGTCCGAGGGAAAATCTGTGGTCCTTTGTGCGGTCAGTCCTGCGGTCAGCAGTAACGGCGACGCCGTGTCCCTCGCCAGTTTGAGCACGGCGGCGACTTGTAAATGCGAGCTCTGCGAGTGCATTGACTGCAACTGCAGTACACAACTTGGCTCTTCCAACGTTCCTTTGATCATTGCTCAAGTTGCGGTGGCCGATACTGCTCGTCCCGAGGCCGCAGAAGTGATTGCTGATCTTGAGGCGCAGGGCGTTGAGACATGGATGTTGACGGGTGACCATCCCACGACTGCACAGGCCATTGCGCGCCAGCTTGGGATCACCAAGGTCATCGCTGGAGTCCTGCCGGAAGACAAAGCTGCGAAGGTAAAGCAGCTCCAGCAGAGCGGTCGACCGGTCTCCAGGCCTGGAGTGTCCAAGTTGTTCAATTGGAAACAGCGCACCGAATCATCCTTTAGGCTTTCAAACATCGCATCCTCCGAGCACGTAACCGAGGACAGCGCGTACCGTCAGATGCGTCCTGCTATTGTGGCGATGGTTGGGGATGGCATCAACGACTCCCCGGCCCTGGCGCAGTCGAACCTAGGTATCTCTGTCGGATCGGCGACTGATATCGCGATCGAGGCGGCATCGATTGTGCTTCTGCGCGATACGCTGACGGACTTGCTGGTGATGCGGGATCTGGCCAAGACAGTGGTGCGTCGGATCCAGATCAACTTTCTGTGGGCGTTCATGTACAATGTGGTCATGATTCCTATTGCGGCAGGAGTGCTGGTGGCATGGAAGCGGTCTGCAGTAATTAACCCGTCCTGGGCAGGATTGGCAATGGCGGCATCGAGTGTTAGCGTGGTTCTCTCGAGTTTGCGCCTACGATCGTACCGCTACCGACCACGCAAGTAAAGGCAGTGAGCCTAGAAGTATCTATTCCCCGTTTCCGTGTATAACAAGATGCGACAATAAAAAAAAGCGCTTTAAAGATCACTATGTGATTTTGTATAAATGGACTTGTGGTATCCATATTGGCAATATGTGCTGAGCAGAGTTACCAAAGTAAAGGTTATTGAAAGAGAACACGACAAGCAAAATCGCCTTGGGTTTCGTATGCGAGATTCGCCCAGATTTGAGTGTCGCTGCCACCAATTTTTAAGGACAGCCACGCTTGAAGTGACACTAACAGCGAACCTTATTATTGGACCTTACTTTGTCTCGTAGATCGATAGATCCGCGACTCTCTCTCTCATCCCTCAATCCCTCAATCCCTCATCGTCCGTGAGACCCAATGCTGCAGTTACGAGCCTTACAGAGCGCGACTCTACTTCGCGTTGCGTCTCTGAGAACCGTCTCCGTGCCAGGTGTTAGTCCCAAGGTATGCTTGTATTGTCCGGAAGCGTTGAACAAGGAATACATCTTTATTGCATTCAGCCTTGTGAGTACTTGCTGAACACGGCGTCTGTGAACATTATCCTCTAGGTCTCACAATCGTTCCTAGTCGGTCTACGTCCTATGTCCAAACCGCTTCAACTGCACTCAATCGTTCCCCTATTTACGATTTCTGAGATCGCAACCAATTTTTCATCTGCTTCTAGCTCGAAACCCAAAGAGTGGACACCTGAGCTCGATATGAAACTCCTTAACTATTGCAACTATTGCACATCATCTAATTGGGTCCATATAAGCAGCTCCCTTGGCTTTTCCGTCGCTGAATGCAAGGCTCGACTTAAGACAGCGCAAATACAGGATGAGCGCCTAAAGAATTGGTCCATGACACTTGAGATCTCGACTGAGCACGAAAAGTCAGTGCCAGAGCTGGTGCATCTGATGGGGCAGGGTAAGACGTGGCCCGAGATAGCAGAGACCATGCAAACGGAAGAGGAACTCTGTCGGGCTCAGTGGGCAAAGCTGGGCGCGATTTATTCCATGGAACACCCAAAAATGCTTCGGGATACAAGATTGTTGAGGGTACTCAAGAACAGCAAATTTAATCTGAGCAGGTGCGACGGGCGAGGAGGGACCGAGGGGCCGACAACGGGTGGTTGCAGATCTTTGACAGGCGTAGACTTGTACGATTGGGACAGATTATCCAGGGAGGCTTCCAATTCCGAGTTCAGCCCGGAACATCTGCGCTATCGCTTCATCACCCTCGCTAGGAACAGGATTAGATGGACCGCGGAGGACAGGCAGGCGCTTTACGGGTTCATAGAACGATCATTATCAGCACACGTTGGGATGGGACTGGTGGATGGCGAACCCGACTGGTATAGAGCCTCCCGAGAGATCGTTCAGGGCCGTCATTCGCCTTACGATTGCCGTGCACAGTGGAGGGTCTATCACAGAGAACTTCGTCCCGGACGACACTATCTGCCTTGGACTGCATCTGAGGTCTTGGAATTTTGGGAAGCCTGGCAGGAATACGGAGATAACTGGACCGCCATCGCCAACAATATCAGCAGCGGTCACCAGCCTCGCACCCCTAAGAACTGCCAAGGGGCCTTTCACTTTGTTATTAGCAAAGCCAAAGAATTGCAAGCCAGCAGACGAGTCCTCAGCAATACGTCCTCTCAAGTATTTGTCAAGTCTGGAGTACGTTCGCAACACTCTTGGACTCCTGAACTGATATTTGAGCTCCAGCGAATTGTCCAGGAGGAGACTAACTTTGACAAGCAGCGTCAAACCGATGCAGGTCATTACGACCCAACCTGCTCTCCAAAAATCCGATGGACAGCTGTTGCACGGAGACTTGATGTCGGTATCAGCCCAAAACAATGCAAATATTGCTGGTTGAAGGCGACCTTTGATTCTCATGGAAGTGATACTACTTCTCGCCGAGGCACCCCAATTTACGAGCATGACAGGAAGCGTCTGATGGAGCTGCTTAAGCAGGGTCGACCCCACGGCGCGGAGAAATGGATTCAGTTTCAGCAGACACACTTCCCTACGCACTCACTGGATGTGCTGAAACGTGAATATACTCACTATTCGTTGAAGGAATTGATTGAGTCCAAGGCCCTGATGCGACAGCTGGAGGAGCTGGTTCTCAAGTACGGCGAACACTCTTGGAGGCACGTTGCAAAGGCTATGTCCGCCAGTGGACTTCCTCGCACAAGTCGACACTGCCAGCAGGCATGGGCCGCCCAACAGGTTCAGACAAATGCCCAGTGGAGCCTTGAGGAGCTGGATAATATGATAAACGCTGTGGATGATATTCAGCAAAAGCGGCTCAGTGAAAGCGTGCTGGAACACACAAACACCGACGACAACTCCTCGCTGCCGAAACTCACGACCGAAGACTGGATCACGATTGGACGGCTTTTTCCATCGAAAACCTCAGTCCAATGCCGATCCAAATGGTCTGAGATCAAGGTAAAAAAGGATGGCGCCGCGGACGTTTGGGACAATGACAGCAACTTCAACTCTCTTCGCAAAGGCTCGGGAGCTGAAGCAGCATCCTCTTCCCATCGAGATCTGCCTCAGTCTGTCTGGAACAAAATTCGGTGGACTCCAGAGCGAAGTGCGGTGTTGACAACGGCGGTCGAGAAGTTCGGCGGGAGCGATGTCGTCTTCGAACAAGTCGCCCGGCGCCTAGGCACTACAAAGTCGGCCTGCCAGGCACGATGGTTTCAAGAGAAGTCTCTCAAAAAGGACGCATCCAAGAGATTTTTGTGGAATGAGAAGTACGATAGGATTTTGCTCGAAACTGTCGCAGAGCACAAGAAGATGAACCTAACAATCAAAGTAGCGCTCAATAACGTTGCGAAGCAGCTGGATGGTTGTCCACAAGACTCGCCGCGTGGCCGATGGAGGTATTTGGGCAAGTTGAGGAAAAAACAAGCGCCGCAGGATTCATAGAGTTATTCTCAAGGATTGGGAATAACATTGACGCTGTCTTTAAAATGCATGTTTATTGTGCTGATGAACTTGTTGAAAAGTATTTGAAGGTCCTCCATTCTATATTCCTAACAAAAAAAAACCAAAACCAAAGAATGCTTCATCTAAAACTTCATTGCGCGCTCAATACCCTCAGCGCAACGGATCATGTCAGGGACATGGAACTTTTCAAACACCAAGGGGAAGGGTGTGTCAAAGGAGCAGAGACGCTGTGGGGGAGCCTCAAGGCGCAAGAAGCATCTATTTGCAACAATGCAAAGAAGCACCGTTGTAAGCGTTAGTATATATTGCAATATCGATATAGAAAAGATAACTTAAGAACATAAATAAAGAGCGAAGAAGCTTTGTACCTCTCCATAACGGTGCTGGCGATTTCAGCAGCAAAGCCCTGGGTCTTGGGAGCCTCGTGAGCGATCAAGAGACGTCCTGTCTTGTTGACAGACTTGCAGACGGTCTCGACGTCCCAAGGCAAGATCGAGCGGAGATCGATCAGCTCGACCGAGAGACCGGGCATCTTCTTCTGGGCCAGCTGAATCGCGTTCTCGAGAACATAGAGCTGTGCACCCCAGCCGACTACTGTCAAATCATTGCCCTGCGTCAGAATCTCGGCCTTGCCCAGGGGCAATTCGTAGTCGCCGACTGGAACCATCTCGACTAGTCAGTCAAAGTCAAAAGGACAAATGATCTCAAGGTTAATTTCTGACACTGTAATAGGCAATACCTCAGCACAGTACCATGATCCGATGCAGACATCCATACCTGCAGCGCGGTAGAGAATCTTGGGCTCCATGAAGATAACAGGGTTGCGATCACGGATTGAGGCCAGGAGAAGGCCCTTAGCCTGGATTGGACCGCGAGGAATGACAACCTTGAGACCAGGGGTGTGCGCAAAGTAAGCCTCGGGGCTCTGGGAGTGGTAGTGGCCACCATGTCCTACGGCACCGCTTGGTGTGCGGATGCACAATCCACCGACGTTAAATTCTCCTCCAGAGCGGTAACGGTACTTAGCAGCCTCGTTCACTAGCTACAGCGCAATATAAGATGATGCATTAAGGACCGAAATGCAATGACGACGAATTATCGACTTCACGTTCGATATTCCTCAAAGAGAGTAATTAAGAATGTTACGTACCTGATCAAAGGCTGGAAAGATATAATCTGCGAACTGAATCTCAGCAATGGCGGTCGATCCCATAGCTGCCATACCGATACCAAATCCAGCAATACCCTGCTCTGTTAAGGGAGTGTTGAAGACTCTGTCACGTCCTAGAGGGAACGATAATTCGTCATCAGAATAGCAAGCAAGTTTTAGTAAGCTCAATGAAAGAAAGAAAAGAAAAACATCGGTCAATACCAACGTACCAAACATCTCTGCGAGTCCCATTGTACAGCGGAAGACGCCTCCGAAGGCGACATCCTCTCCAAACACACATGCAGTATCATCAGTGGCTAAAGCAATGCTCATGGCATCGTTAACAGCCTGGAAAGTATTCATCTTCTTAGTCTCCCCTGCATCGAATAAACAAAAAAAAAAAAAAAAAAAAAAAAAAGAATTAGTACCACTGAAAAGTATCATCAACCATGGTAGGATTGGCATTTCCAGCTTAACCTTCCAAGCATACCATTGGCAACACTGGCGAGCTCAGGGTTCCTGAGGGCTTCGTGGTGTGTGCTCTTGATGAACTTAGAATTGGCAACACCGGGCATGAAGCCCTCGGCAGGAGGAGGGGAACTGGCGGCGGCATGATGGCTCTTGAGTGTGGTATGGAAATGCTATGTATTGGAGATCAAGCAGATCGATGGATTGTAATAGTATGTCAGCGCCATATTGTCGACTGGTCATCCATCGCCTGTAGGTGCTGTTGTTTACTATTGGGCCTTTTCCTGGTCAAGCCGTAACCTCCATTCTTTGTACAAAGCAGCTATTTGTGCCTGGTTGATTGACATACCTTGACTAATATCTGCTGATGGGTAATATTCCTGGTAGCTGCACAAAATGCAGAGGCCAGATGGGGCGTTTTCAAGAAGGCCATGGAGATGATGAGGATTGAATGAGATACGGAGTGGAGTGGAGTGGAATGGAGGAGGAATGAGATGTGAAGTTGCAACGGATCAGACAGAGGGAGGAAAATAAAAGAGGGGAGAAACCTTATTCTGCATCGTGGGAAAAATTCATACGGGGCAATTTTATTCGCACGAGACTGCTGCAGTTTGTACAGCTGAACAGGCAAAGAAAGACGAAGGATGCAACCAACTCGATTACTTTCTAGCAAACATTTCTGCCGGAGCTGAGCAAGAGCCTATAAGACAGGCCATGTGGGCCTAGGAGCTCTCACTGGAAGACATCATGCGAGGGGCAGCAGGCACAGGACCAGGCTGGCCTGCATTCTGCCCGCTCACTTGCCAGCCGATCGAGCGGTTGGAATAGGACCTCAGTTCCATGTTCCGCTGCACACTTCTCGCAGAGTTATCTGAGTCCCTTTGTAAGGACGATCTATGCTGACTTAAGATCTTGCACTGGCTACCAAAGGAGCTTGGACGATCATAGACAAATGGACGTGCCTCTATAGGATTGTTGATAAGTGAATCTCTTTAGTGATGTCGCTTGGGACTGTGTACTAGAATAAATAGGATGATCCTGACTACCTTGAGAGGGGAGAGGATAAAACGGAACTGAAGCAGGCGAAGGTGCTGTGGCAAATATCAGTGGTGGTGCATGTGGCAACGGCGCATGGTCATGTCCCAGCTGTTTGGGTGGATCCAGATCCTAGGAGAACAAAGATCTTCGAGGTTAGTTATGATTCGTAGCAATCCAGTCAAATATCACTATCGCGACGGTATCCATACTAAGGACTGATAGAGTCGATAAGGATCGCCAGTATTGCTCAGCATGGCATCTCTCTCCTGCGTCTGATGAGAGTACTTGGGCATATCTGCGAACAGAGGCCGTCTCTTTTGACGCTCATAGAGTGTCTGAAATTTGGATAGTAGACGCGACTTTTCGTCCAGCTGTTCACTGAAATCTGCCGTCTTGCGCTTCTCCTGCTCAAGGTCTTTCTGCAATGCTGTGAACAAATAGAAAAGCAATAAATGTAACCCATGGTCAAAACTACTCTACTCGCACATTGGAATACGTAAACTTACAGTTCATTTTATTGCGAAAACCTGGATAAACATGAATCAGAAGTGGTTGCATTAGCCATCTAATCATCCATCTGTTACCATGTGCGAAGCATGGTCATTGTATTTGACCATGAATTACGAGACAACAATGTACCGTTGAGTTCGGCGTTGACTTCACGTATCATTCTCTGCTGCTGTTTCTCACAGAGACTCAGCTTGTCCTCCAAAGTTTTCTGTATCATTTCCTGATACTTGGCTTCTTGCGATGTCTGATATGTCCAGAAGGAAATGGCGCGTGTGCATATTTCCATGATGACTTCAGGACGCAGACCGGACAAGATCGACTGGTAAAGGATGAGACTAACAATAAGTATATAGTCTTGAAATCAAGACGAATAAACCACTTCCAGTCGGAGCTATGCGTACAGATCGATACTCCTGACCGGGGTTGAGTTCCACAAAGACAACATCGTCCCTATCGTAACAAGGACGAATAATACAAAATATATCGAGCGTTTAAGTGCCCACCAACTGAAAGAATATCCGTGTTGTATGCGCCATGCATATTGGTAATCTTACTGCTGTGTCAGACTAGCTTCGCAAGCGGGACAGACGAGAGCAGCCCCAAAGGCTTTGTTGGCACAGGCCACACAAAATATGTCTGAGGTCGATAAATCGAGGTTAGAATTATCGCCCGAAGTTCGTTGTCCTCAAGCATTTGTACACCACCATGCTTAGCCCATGCATGCATGCAGCAGGAATACGTTACGCGAACAAGTCGTTACACAAGCCTAAGAAGGATTAACAAAAGTCGACGTGAGGCCATTGTTTACCTCTGCCTTTATCGAGCGTGTTGATTACAAGAGTCAGAAAGTACCTTTCCCAAGGAGCTCAATGTACTCCGACAGGTCAGAATATTGCCTAGCCATCATAAGCAACGTGTAAGTACAACATTAATTGGTATAAAATGACTATCATGAATTTTGCGCCGAAGCGCAATGGGAACCCATAAATACATTTCAGGTCTTGGTCGGCCATTTCCTGTGGAGTACGAAGCGAAGCGACAAGAAGCGAGGTTGACAATAAGCGAAGGGAAGAATATGCTTGATCATTTGGTGGCAACACGGTCTTTTTCCTCTTGACCTTGACCATGGCCATGACTGCGTATCATGGTGGTTTAATATTATATGAAGTATTCCAGTGTGTTTAACTGCGTCGAGCATATTCAGACATGTGCCCAGTTTTATACGCAGGGTTCTCATCCCTGTTCTCTGCATAGCCCCTCCGCGACTGGCCCGCATATATTGGTAGCGCCATTGGTGCAGTTGATTCCATCGGTATAGTTGGCTCTGTCCTTGACATTGGAGAAGTCGATGCTGTGCATGACATTCGAGTAGCCGCCGCTGTTCGCGACATCGGAGAAGGTGGCGCCATCGGTGCTGTTGGTGTATTCATTGCTGTTGGTGCCGCCATCACGGGAGACAAAGACATGAGTACAGGTGGTACAGGGATAAAATGGAAATAACCTCCTGGGTCATTTCCTGAATCGTGCGGAACTAGTTGAGTAGGGGTTGTGGGTTCAGAAGAGCGGCGAGATCGGCGAAAGGTCTGGGAATGTTCAGGACGAGGCGAGGCTGGGCCTAGTCCAAGATCAACAGCAGGAGGTGCAGTTGGCATCTCGACTGTCATGTTAAAAGGCAAAGGAAGAATCCTTGGCTGAGGCGGCTCATTCTTCTCCTGAGGATATCCATTCGGGCCCATTGGGGGCGACGTGAATAATGGCTGTACTGACAGATTTGGTACCAATGGGCGTCGTGGAAGGCGAGGCGCTGGAACAGTCGCGGGTGCAGATCGCTGAGAGGGTACAGATCGCTGAGAGGGTACAGATCGCTGAGAGGGCGCCATCGAGGGATGCGCATGCATATTTGATGACGGTCCTGAGAACGGAGGCGACATGGACGTGGGTGACGCATATGATACGGGCGAGGGCTGGAGTACTGCTGCTTCTTGAGGTACGGATGGGAGCGGTTTGATGGACCTCGGATCTTCCACTGCGGAGGTCGTGTGGCGGTGGATGTCGCTGACCTGCAGCGTTGTTGACGGCCAAGGCAGAAGAGGAGGGGCAGCTGCAGAATGACTTCGATCCCGGATGGACGAGTAATTCGCTGGCACAAGCGACGTTGATGCTGGGCTAGAATCGTTTACCTGTCTTCTCGGACTCGCCTGCAAAGTGCTATAGCCTGACGATGCTTCTCTTCCACCTCCTCGAAAAGGTCCAGGTATATATTCAGGTGGTTTTGGTATATTTTTTGGTGAAGGCATAGAGTTGTGTAAGGTGGATGTCTGGGGCGAGGACGACGAAGAGGGCTGAGATTCAGAAGGCGATCCGGTGAGAGTCAAGCAGCTGGAGCTAGAATGGAGACGCTGCATCTGCAGCGCAGGGTGGTGTGCTGACGGCGATTGAGCAAAGTTGGATCGCTGAATGTCCAGACTGTCGGACATGGTCCCGATGACGATGGGGATCTGGATTTCAAAGCCGCCGGGGCTGCTTAATATCTTGTTCCGCATCTTGCTCTTGACCCTCTTGTTATGCCGTCCTTCAAGGAAGCTGGACTTGACCCGCATGTCGAAAAGGATGTTGAGATGGTATTCAATAGAGATGACCTTTGTCGCCGATAGGGTCGGGAGGGCACTGTCAGGAACATTCAGACCGGAGACGATCTTTCCGGTGTTCAAGCTGGAGTTGACGACCACTGCCTCCGCACATGTCGCAATTGTCTCCATGTATTCCCTTGCGTGCCTGCAAATCGCCGGTTGAAAGACGGAGATGGTTCCTTACTTTAGGAATTCATTATTGTCCATTCATTCCGATCGTTCACATAGCGACAATGATATTCAAATCCAACTTACTCGCCTGCGTAATAACTTTCCTTGCAAAGCAGTTGAACAAAGCAGCCAGGGTCTCTATGGATCTTTAGTGGGTGATGAAGATCGATCTCCAGCTGTAGTCGCTGTCCTTTGAGATAGGCAGTTCGAGAGAGGTTGACGACAGCGCTTGCAAGATCATTCGTTGAGATCATGTTTAGACCAAGACTACTGCTTCCTTTGGCGGAGATCGGGGACGAGTAGGGCTCGGTCCTGATGTTGATCCGATCCTTGACTGGAACAGCCGTTGTCGCCTTGAGCTCCTGCATTCCACCCAAGAATCCCAGTGAGCTGAGAGTTGCTGACAGTGTGTATTTGACTGTTCCATGGCGATACTACAATGAAAACGATGCAAAGCATGTTGTAAGTACAGGCCTGTGCCATTGGTGCAAATATAATTGATCCTCGACATCGCTGCTGCCTCGCACGGCTCAAGTGGAAAAATCCCATCGGCTATGTTCACATATACCTTTCCCGACGACGGTAAGTGTTGCAGCGGGATCGTGAACTGAAAGGGCCAGCTATGTTTCCCCTCCTCCAGCATGTGTTCAACTGCGTTGTTGGCGTTGCCGAGAAGGACGACCTGCTGGTTGATAACATAGGCCTGGCCCTCTGATTTAGCGAGCTTTGTGGTGACCAGGCCAATGAATTGGATCTTCACGCATGTATATTTAAGGCTTGAAGAGGTTACCAGATGGACATGACCTACCCAAGCATGTCGTCAATAACGTTGATTCAGCTATTCACCCCCTTCTACCTCATATCCCCATTAAATTATCAATTGAAGTGCTATTCCTCTCTCTCTTACCGCTGAGGGTATCGCCAGGCAGATAGTGTCCGGGTATCTCGTTGACACCAGATAGTAGGGCGATGGTCAACTTCTTCATTGATCCTTACTGTTGCTGTGGGATGTGGAATGCAGAATGAGGGCGAATGTGGCTAAGAGCGGAAGAGTAGGTTTTACCAAAGGGCGAGCGAGGGCGCTATTGAGGCGCCGTGCGTTGCAGTGAAAGCACGCTCCCTTTTTCAAGAGGTGAGAGTGAGAGTGAGAAAGGTGTGGTGGGCAATATGCACTTGAAAGTGAATGCGCAAGGTAATTGAATGACAAAAAGAAAGGAGAGTGAATGAAAGATGATTCAGTGTCCTCATTACACTGCAATCAGTTGGATGGGCGCAGTGTCCGTTCCCCTCTCGCGCGCGGGAAAACAAGCGAGTGTATTTAAACCTGATAGATTATTTGCCAAGAGAAGCAGCAACAGCCCAGCTGGGAAGGAAAGAAGAGGTTACCATGCAAACAGCCAGCTCAACAACAATAGCAACAACAGAGCAGCCTTCTTTCGACAAGCATTCGCTTTTACAACCAAAGATAAAAGGGCCGTACGAGCTGAAGTGGCAGAAACACAGTACCCGACCATTGCACAACAAGGACTGAGAAGACAAACATAGACCTGCGCGCAGTTGGGCTGCAACGGTTGATGATTGATTGAACTATATTGTAATTTGTAGCTGATGACCGGCCTCCTAGGCCCAATTGCTTTTTGCTCCTCTCCTTTAACGCTTGACCCACTGGAACTTTTTCCTTGCTCCGTATTGGCCGGGCTTCTTACGTTCCACAACACGCATATCGCGCGTAATACATCCAGCTACACAAAGAGAAAATGGAAATAAGAGAGTTAGATCAAATACGATATCAGTTCAAAATCATCATACAGCTACAGCTCATGAAGTACATAGCACTGAGCACAAAAGACCATACCCTTTCTCAATGTAGGCTTCAGTTCTGGGGAATGTGTCATCAGTGCCTTTGCGATTCCAAGAGAGATGGCTTCAGCTTGACCTGCGATCGAAATGAGAACCGGGCAAAAGGTAAAAAAAAATGGTCAGGTTCCATTGAAGACACAGGTTGGAAAGCGAGCGCGGCATAGCATAGCAAAGCATAGCATGCAATATTCCTTGCGTCACACACCAGTGGTACCACCACCCTTGACTAATGCCCAGACATTGTATTTCCCGAGCAGGCTAGTCACTTCGAAGGGTTTCAGCAATGATTCACGATCCTGAATCTTTTTAAAGTAGCTGGCTGCCTCCTGTCCATTTATCAGCATCTTTCCGTCCCCCTCGACAACATAGACACTGGCACTGGCCTCCTTTCTACGTCCAGTCGCCAATGCTCGTCCAAGGTGATCGACGACGCGTGGTTTGGCTTTTTGGGCCATCTGTTCCTCAGTCTTTGAGAATTGGTTGAAGAGGGCTTCGACTGGTGCAGGTCGTGGAGTGAGGGTCGCGAGCTGGTTCAGTTTGGAGACAATGAGTCGGTATTGCGATGTCTTCAACGCATCCACGCCGACTGCCGTTCTGAGAGCCTCCTTTCCGAGCCAGTTGGGACGCAGTGCTTGCTTGAAAGGTTTAGTGATGGGTCGATACTGACGGTATGTGTAGTCGAGGTTGACAATCAGTTCGTTATAGACTGGGTTCGTGGTGAAGTACGAGGGAGACGCGGGCTTAAGCTGGAATCCACCGAGGGACCCGTATCCGTCGATGGGTTGTTCCTGAGAAGGGGCCTCACTTCCAGACTGTACTCCAATTGACATTGAGCGAACACAGATTGTCGAAGCAAATCCCCTTGTAGAAGTACGCATGGTCGACTGTAGGGGCCGACTGATCGCGCCGACGATGGCACTGGCCAGCGTCCGTGAAGAGAGCATGGTTGACTGGCTGTCGAGGTTGAAGGTGTGCGGTTGAAGAGGGGGATCAGCCAAAGGGTTGCTTCTGAAGGTCGTTGCAGCGGGGCACCGGGAGGCTTGTCTCTCGATTTTGTTTACCCACAAGTAACCTCTTCAAAAGGAAAAATAATTGCTGTGCTTGCTTTTGCGGAGAGGCACATGACTGTATTGTATCCCTGCATCTGTCTACCAAGACGAATTGGGGGTAAATGGATAAGGCACGGTGGGCGCTCTGAATCACTCATTGGCTATCTCTTCCAGCGTTACCAGAGTCTCAAAGTGTCCCTTGGTGCTAAGGATCACCCTCAAATAAAGAATGAATGCCTGTTGACCATGTTTGAGGCTGGGTAGCACCGGACTAGATTGTCCGACCCACTATACGTCGAGAGGCTTCAAATCATGCACTGTGTACACATCCCCACCCTTCCCGTTCCACACCTTGCTTGACATGTCTTGGAACCGGAATCAAAACGCACGCTCCACAGGCTACTTCCTCTGGTCCACATGGTCCAGGCACCGCCCTACCATTTACAGACATACATTTGATATCTCTACCGGGGTTGTGCCATGATGACAGTTGAAGTGCGAGCCCCTCTTCGTCCACACTAAAGATCGGTAGCAGGTTAGTCACTTTCTTTCGCTTCAAATAACTACGAAGTCCCGGTGTCTGCTTCCTTCTGATCTCTTGTCAATGCAGCAACTATTCTAACTACTTGCCCATCCATTGCGTACTCCGCCCTCCCGTTCCCACTTCGATATCCATTTCAATTCATTCCATCGTTACAACTGCAAAAATGATGCAAGTCCACGATTACACCTTTCTTTTTGGCGTTGGTCTCTTCTTCGCGTTCATGGACGTCTTTGGAATTGGTGAGAGCCCATAATCCCATGAACCATTTTCAATGAACATTTTTCTCAAGGCAAGATCCGTTCATTAACGAATACACTTCCTCTGGTGTCTTCAGGTGCAAATGATGTTGCCAATTCCATTATAACTTCCGTAGGCTCCGGTTCAACTACCCTTGCACAGACTTTGATCATCGCCTACTTCTGTGGGTTCGGTGGTACTATGCTGCTCGGTGCCAACACCATCGAGACCATCAAGACCATCGAGGACGAAATTGTCGGTCCTCAGATGTACTCTGACAACCCTGAGGTCCTGATGATATGTATTCTGGCTCTCTATGACATTGTCGCGTCCTTAAACGTGCACAAGTCCATCCACTCATTTTTTTTTTTTTTTTTTCACTTGCTTTGCAACAACTGATGATGGTACTCACATTAATAGGATCATCCTCGTGAGTCCTATTCGCGCCCTCTCGTGGGTGGCCCGTCTCGACAACACACGACATCTTTGGTGCCATTACTGGCGCCGGCATCTCGGCCTTTGGTGGTAGTGGTGTTGCCACCATGATTAACATTTTTTATATCATCCTCAAAGACTCACAGAAGTCCGATATTCGCAAGGCTTCGGTCGGCATCCCCATTAGCATCGCTGTCGGCGTTGGCGCTGCTGTATTTATCTGGTACTTCTTCTTCTTCCTCCGTCCCTACCTCCGTCGCAAGATCCAGGACAACGAGGACCTCAAATGGTACCACTTTTTCATCATCCCCTTTGTCAGCAAGCGTGAAATGGCCACCATCAATCCGAAGGAAATGTTCCAGCTCGGGATGAAGGCCGGCAAGGCGGATACCACTACTAGATCTGATCTGGAAGACGGACAGGTCCGTCCCTCGCTTATCAGCCTTGAAAAAAAAGACAAAACTTTTGCTCAGCGACTCAAGAGCACAGTCTTTGCTGGTCTATATCACGACATCAACACCACGAACGAGAATAAGAATGTGGATGAGACCCATGCCCATGCCACGAAGTTCGACAATGACGCCGAGCGCCTCTTCTTCTGGCTCAAGTCATCACTGCCCGCTTCCCATTCTTTGCGTACGGGCCAAACGATGTTGCTAACGTTATCGGCCCTCTCGTCACTATCTATTACATTTGGAGCATAACCAATATCGATGTCCTCAATACCTCTGTGCCTGTTTGGATTCTTGCGTTCGGTGGTTGTCATTGACCTTGGCCTTATGACCTACGGATACCACGTCATGAAGATCCTCAGCAACAAGGCTACTTATATGACTCCACCTCATGGCTTCTCTGTGGAGATGGGCACATCCATCACTATCCTGACGTGTTCTAAGCTGTTTCTTCCTGTGTCCTCAGCCCACTGCATCACTGGCGCGACTACAGCCATTGGATTGCTCTCTGGAGGGGGATTCAGATCTTTTGAACTGACGCGTTCTCCTCGGTGTTCTCTTCGACCGGGTGGCGACGCTGCCCGCTGCTGGCATTGTATCTGGAGTGATCTTTGCCTTTGTTTCTCATTCTCCTCGGATTGTATAGATAGCGCTTCATTTTCAATGATCATGCACCCCTCCCCTCCCCCCTGGATACCTTGCGTCTCCCAATGAATACCATTCTACTTTAAATAAATTGTCCAAGTGCCCCGTCCTTTTTTTGAGTGAGGACTTATTCATTTTTGAGCAGGTGTGTATGTGAAGGTGCATCTCCGCGCGTCATTTCGTGGACAGGGATCACGCGGCACAGGACGAGAAGATGGGTTTTAAGGGGTCTTCAGGCAAATCCTCCTAATCCTCCTTGTTATCCAACTGCCTCGCCTTTTTTGTTTCTTATCCTTTTACTTCTTTATCCAACCACTTTCCCCAAACCACCCAAACACACTCACTACACCATGGCCGAAACTCTTACTCGCGACAACCACGTTTATCTCGCCAAGCTTGCCGAGCAGGCCGAGCGCTATGAAGGTAAACAATAAGAGTGAATGAAAGATCATCCATCGAGTATCATTGTCAACTCTCTTGTACATACCATCCTCAGTTCGAAACGATTTAAACGTATTTGAACAGGAAAATGCATCATTGCAAAGTCATTTGCGCGGTTTATTATGTTGGTTTGCTTTCTCTAAATAATGTAGCGATATCGACCTCCATGTGGGCATGTCATAGACATTTTTGGTGACGAGACAGTGTATACATCACATATTTCACAGATGCATCCACCAATGGCCGAGTGCAACCCATGCAGTAGTATATGTGGGGCAGTTTGAGGGAATGCAGCAACAGATGACCACGAATGAATGGAGGGTTCAGTACCTGGTGCGAAGAACAATAACAAAAGTGTCGCGTTCCTGGAGTGCTGCCAGCTGTTACTACGCCAGTTGTTGCTGAGTACTCATCTCCAAACTGAGGTTGTTCGCCATTACGGAACCTCGCTGACTTTCTGGTCCCCTTTATCTTCATGTATCGTTCCTTGTAAACTGCTTTTCCGCTTTTTTTTTTTTTTTTTTTTTTTTTTGCTGTGGTTTCCCTGCCTGCTGGGTTGCAGTATCTTTGGTCAGCTGTCTCCCTTTCCTTCCTACTTGCTGCCTGCCCCTCACTTTTTCCGCGTTCCCACGTCACATTTTTTTTCTTTTTCTTTTATCGCATAAGGAGGAGCTTTTGTGATTCGGCTACTGGCCCTGATAGGACATGATGAACATTTGCAAATGGATGTATTTCCATTGGTTTCCATTCGTTTGTCATAGGAAAGAGAAAAGCAGAAAAAAAGGCGTCGAAAGAAAGAAAGGGGTTGCGATAAAAAGAGATCAATTGAATAGTTCCTGGGTTGCTTGAAGGAAACTGGCGTGATATTCTGTCAGCGATTGAGTAATCCAGTAATATTCACCTGTTATCTCTCATTCTCTACATGTGCATCCGATCCTTCAATAGAGATGGTCAAGAACATGAAGGAGGTCGCTTTTGCCAACACAGAGTTGTCGGTTGAGGAGCGTAATCTCCTCTCGGTCGCCTACAAGAATGTGATCGGTGCCCGCCGTGCGTCCTGGCGCATTGTGTCGTCGATTGAGCAGAAGGAAGAATCCAAGGGCTCAGAGTCGAACGTTGCGATGATCAAGACGTACCGCACCAAGATCGAGGAGGAGCTCGCGGATATCTGCAATGACATCCTCAATGTGCTCGAGAAGAACCTGATCCCGTCTGCAAACCTGGGCGAGTCCAAGGTCTTTTATCACAAGATGATGGGCGACTATCACCGTTACCTGGCTGAGTTTGCGACGGGCGACAAGCGCAAGGAGGCTGCAGACAAGTCTCTGGAGGCCTACAAGGCAGCTAGCGACGTCGCCATCACGGAGTTGCCACCTACTCACCCCATCCGCCTGGGATTGGCCCTCAACTTCTCTGTGTTCTACTACGAGATTTTGAACTCGCCCGACCGTGCATGCCACTTGGCCAAGCAGGCCTTCGATGACGCCATTGCTGAGCTGGATACCTTGAGCGAGGAGAGCTACAAGGACTCGACGTTGATCATGCAGCTCTTGAGAGACAACTTGACTCTCTGGACCTCGGATATGCAGGAAGGAGGTACGGCCTTGCATTTGCCTTGAATGACTTGCCTCTATCGCTGTCGTTTGTTCCTATTAAAACTAACAATTTCATTCTTTGCTCTTTACTCGGCATGAATAACAGCTTCTGCAAACCAGACAGAGGCTACAGAGGGTGCCCGTGAGCCTGAGGCCTAAACGGAGTCGGGTCACTTTCTCTACCCTCAATCTTACTATCACTGAACATAAGTTCCTTCCCCACCCACCAGACAGAAAACACACTGGCATGCGAATAAAGCAAACCGCAATTGAACGCCAGTTTAAGGCATAAGTCAATGGATTCGACTATTTTTTAAAGGGTCACAGTTTTGCAAGATGTGCATCATCTTTATTCGAATCAATCCTTCAAAATTTGATGCCAAACACGATGGAGCAGGCCGAGATTCAGAGACAGGACAAGGACAGCGACTGCGTCGACAACGTTGGAGAAGAACAGGAAGAACAAGCAGAGCAAGAGCACGACCGCTACAAGAACAACCCAGAACTCCTCGGCGAACACAAACCAAAGGCGACTCGACTATTTTCTTTCGACTGGTAACAGTGCGACCGATAGCAAGAGGCATTCAATTGAAGTGGCGGTTCGGACTAAACGCATATCCTTATTAACACGCGCATATGTGTATGTCTCTGTTGGTGTATGAATGTAGGGCCAGTGGGTTCGTATCCCCGTTCCGTCCTACACCAGAGGGCATTCTTAGCAAGCTGCTTAGTCATGTCGATTTCTCAGGACCAGAATCGGGTACATTGCTCGATCTGGGCTGTGGGGATGGGTTGGTTCTGGTTCAGGCGCTCAAGGCTTTCCCGCGATCGCAACTCAGACGTGCCGTTGGTGTGGATCTTGATAGAGAACTTCTTGATTATGCCAAGGGCAAGATCCTACGGAACAATGATGATGGAAGGAGGGAAGGGGATGATGATGGGCAGGAGTATGGGGTCTTAGGACGGTTGGAGTTGTATCACGGAGATTTGACGACTAGGGACGAGGCGTTGAGCGTGATCATGACGCCCACGGCTGCCGATCATGGAGCGGAGATAGAGGGAAAGGAATCGATGACAATGAGGATATTATTGGATGAATGTTCACATATTTTTGTGTATTTGCTGCCTGAGGCATTGTCGAAGCTAGCGGGGTTACTGAAGGAAGCTGTGGAACGGCGGCAGAAGGTTGTGTTGTCGATGCGATGGGAGATTCCGGAGCTCCGTGGATACCAGGTTCATGGTGGGGTGGATTTGCAGTACTATGTCTACAAACTGGTATAGTAGCGATGGTGTCCTGGATGACAATCTGCAGAGCAATGGCACGGCCTATCAATAAGTTTTCCCCACTGTATATTTCTTTGTTGTTCATGAGAAACCTCTTGTCTTCGAACCCGCTGCGCTCGTTGTAAAAAGCAATTGTTTATTTCACTATACGTATCACTTTACAACAGCGGGCTGGGCAAACTTCTCGCTCTTGTTTTGAACCGGTTTACGCGGGTTATTAATGCGTCCGCCGCGGCTGCCTGCACCTCCTTGCTGCTGTTGCTGGTGCTGTCCATGTCCATGTCCATTAGACGCGTTATGATGCTGTTGTCCAAATCCGCCACGTCCAGCACTCTGGTTTCCAAGTCCGCCCCCACGACGACGCTCCTCTGCTAAGACAACGTCATTTCCGACCTCAACCATGTTCTGTTTCAATGCCGCATGCATGGCTTCTGGGGTTGAGAAGTCCAGGAAGGCACAGTTCTTCTTCTGAGTGAGTTCCAGGTGCTTGACAGTTCCAAATTTGCTGAAGGCTTCCCTCAGTTGAGGGAGAGTCATGCGTTCGGTGACGTTCTTGATGTAAATCGAGTGATATTCTGGTCGGCCTTGAGGTCTGGGGGTCGAGGCGATGGTAGTAGCTTGAGGTGTGGATTGGGGTTTGGCTGGGGCAGGCGGGGGAGTGGTGACGATTGCGGCTTTGGCGGATGCGACGTGAGTGCCCCACTGACTTGAATTGTTTGCAGCCAAGTTCGCCCAGGTCTTGAGTTTGGGAGGATGTGTAGGCGCTAGAGTTGGGGCAAGAGCCGGGGTAAAAGTCTGGGCCGTAGCAAAGGTCTGGGCAGCAGGAGGTGGGGAGAAAGTGGGTTCAGCGATAGGGGTGGCGGCATCCGTGACACAGGTGCCCTCCTTCTTGGCGGGTTCCGTGACAAGGACATCCTCCTTATTGGCGGGTTCCGTGACCTCTTGCTTCCCTTCATCCGATTTGACGATGTTCTTCTGAGCATCTTTCTTGTCCGCCTTTTTGTCGGTCTTTTTGTCCGCATGCTTTTCGGTAGGCTTGCCTTCTTCGACGGGGATGAGGATAGGCGCTGACTTCTCCTGTGCGGCCTCTACTTTAAGCGGGATTGGTTCCACGTGAACAGAAGGCGCGGAGGTAGGAGCGGCTGTGTGTTCCTCCTTGGGCGCAGTCTGGGGGACGGTGGCATCGATCGGCTGTGGTGCTGCTGGTTCCTCGACGACGTCCTCAGCTTCTTTGGGATATTCATCATCGTCTGTGTCGTCTTTGAGATAGCGAAAGATATCGTTGAGGACGTAATATCCCTGAGGCTGTTCCGCCAAGAAGAAGGTCTGGGCAAATTTTTGAGCTGGGCCGCCTTTGTTGGACATTTCTCCGAGGATCTGGATTATGATTCCGTTGTTGTGGGATGCTTGGCAGTCAAGATCGCTGACGAGGACCTTGCAATCTTCGAATCCGAGATCAAGGATCTTTGCGCGAATGGCCTATTGAAATAAAAGCGCAGGTGGATGTTTAATTGTTGTACCACGAGCGAGCAGTTGGGATCGGATTTGAGTTGATCTGAAGTGCGACTTACCTGTTGTCCTTGACAGATCTGAGTGTCGGATCCTTGTACACCATGGCTCATGGTCGAATTCTTGTTGTAGAAGCAGTAGAGGCGGGCGGGATCCTTGCTGAGGAAGGTGTAGTACTCGTGTGCGAATACGGTGCCGACCTTGGAGGGGCCATTATGGTCGGCTGCATCGTTGGGGGGGTTGGTCATCGTGTGTTTGTTTGCTGTCGCTGAACAGAAGGCAAGCAAAGAGGGCAGGCGCGGCCTAAGGCAGACGTATGAGAAGAATACAGTTGTCATGTTAGCATGGGCGAGACGCCATGGTGACATGGTGTCCTAGTTGCGGTCCCGGTCTTGGTTTGTCGAGAGGCGATTTCAAGGAAGAGCTTGTTGATTCTATGCTGATGCTTCCATGCCAGGCCTGCCGACTTGCGCCTTCATATGTTCCTGCCCAAGACGTAGTTATCGTTTATACCTTGTGAAAAGATAACGATTGCACGGAAAAAGGTGTGATGGAGCGAAAGATGTGAAAGGGAGCGCGCGTCCTTTTATACATTCTTTGGAAATGCACCGACCATTTTCTCCTTCCTTCCTTTTCATCCCCATGGCTCTTCTCATGTCCTCTTCCATCTTCCTCCCCTTTTTCTTCTTCTCTTTTCCACTTGATTCCAATACTCCTCTGCTACTATCCTTTGTCAATGCGACGTCAATTGGGTGCCGGACTGGCGCCCTGCCAGGGTCACACTCTACAGCCCCTTAATTTCTCCCCTACACACTAAATTGCCCCATTCTACCCCACACTCTTTCAAACAACTGCTCCTCCCTCTTCCGACCCACTCGACATCATCAGCAGCACAGCACAGCACAGCAGCAAATTACAATGGAGCCCTCAAAGTTTGAACGTGCCAAGGTCGGAGCTATGATGGGTGGTACCGTCGGTCTCTGCATCGGACTCGTTTTTGGTGGATTCTCTCTTATGAGGTAGACTTTCTTTCTTTTTTTTTTTTTTTTTTTTTTTCACACGATCAAACGAAAGCAAGGTTGTACTCAACTAGAACGAGCTTTTTTTAAAATAGAAATGGGCCAGGAACACGCGGATATGTGAATACGCTTGCACAGACGATGATCTCCTCGACAGCGACGTTTGCATTCTTCATGGCGATTGGATCAGTAATCAGGAGTGAGGAGGCAGAAGCAATCGACTATGTGTCCATGAACCAGAACCGCCACAAAAGTATTTGGGGAGGTACCATGCGTTTCACGGCCCCTCCAATTGTCATTCTTCAGCAGCAGAAAGAACAGCAACAGCAGGTGTAGCAGCAGAAACAGGAGGAGTTGATGGAGAAGGACAGAGGGAGTGCTGGACATAGAGAGCCAGCTATACTTTACACCCGCATTGTAAATAAACTACGCGGCTATTTTTTTTTTCTACGACCAAGGCGATCAATTGCATGGGTCTTATGTGCATGGACTACTTGAAGTCTTATTACTGATATCTTCAATTGTAGCAAAACCACCACATAGCGAACCATTGCTGTTGATAGCACAGTTGAGGCAGTCTGTGTCGTAGATTACCATGGCTCGATGCGTGTGTTCCTGACTGGACCCTCAGCGGTATCTGATCCGGTTTCTGCCTCATACACTTCCTCTCTGCCCATGAGTCCATCCATCCATGGGTGACGCGGTTTTTTTTCTTTTTTGGGTGACCCAATGGGCAATGTTAGAGAAGTGACTTGCTCCGCCAGTAGGACAATGAGAGGAGGACACCCAGCAGCATGCACTCTCTTCAACTCACTTCATTCATTTCCCTTTCCCAACCCTCCATTCCTCTTTATCCCTTACCGACCGCTTGGACAACGAGCCTAAAGCCACTACCCATTACCGTTCGGTGCTGCCAGTAAGCAACAACATTCCCCCACTTGCTTTGTTGAAAAAGAGAAAGCAGGTTCCCTGGTCCCCTCTCATCCTCCATCCTTCACCCAACGTCTTGTTGAAGGTGAGTTTTTTTATGGATAAAGGAAGAAGCGGTGGCAAAAGGACATGGTAGTGCGTGTGAAAAGAAAGGGATTATTGGTTGAAGGACCGACAAACGAACTAACAGGTTGGCTGTCGTGCATGTTCGTTTTTTGTCTTCTGTAGGCAGTATTACTTATCACTTCCACCACCACAGTGGCATCGTCAGAGGCTTCCTCCCCGTCCACCTCGAACTTGGCTTCTCCACCGCAGCAACAGCCTCAGCAGCAGGAGCAGGGGCACGCCGTTCTCTCCTCGACAGCCAACTCTGTTGTCCCACGCACTCGACTTGCAAGCCAGGTGCCGGAGCTCTCCCCTCGAAGCCAGTCCTCGCCCTCGGAAGAGTCTAAGCGGATTCGTCTCGACCATTTATCAACACCGACATCGGCCCTATCATTTGCCTCGGCCTCGAGTTCAGGTTCCAATCCCAAGTCAACATCAGTCGATATTACATCCAGCGACTCTTTCGATATGAAGCCCGATGCAAACGCACATCCACACCAGAACGGGACGACATCAATCACAGAGAGTAAGAATGGCACAGGATCAACCTCGATGACCATGGATGGCTTAGAAGCAAGTGTGATTACGCCTTCTGGATTTAGTCGCCACGAGCTCGTACGCCTGATGGTGCAATCGCTGCAAAGCCTTGGTTACAAGTAAGGACTCCTCCGTATCTTTTTAGTTCTACTGTTCTACTTGACAAAGTGTTACTGGGTGAAATTCGAGTGCTGTATGACAGCCGGAGATATTCACACAGCGTCAATCATGCGACCAACTCAACCCTTAACAGAGTTAGCTCTACATAAAGAGCACGCGATGTGAAAGTAGAAAAAATAACCTGTTCTCACGCTACTGCTGTTGCATTTCCATGAATGTGTAGGAAATCGGCGCAAGAACTCGAGGCAGAATCTGGATTTCAGTTGGAGAGCCCTACAGTGACACGTTTCCGAGAATGTGTCTTTAAAGGAAACTGGGGCGAACTGGAGCAATTGATAGAAAAGCTGGATCTCGACCCCGCTCATGCAGTCTCGGTACAAGCATCTCGCTCATGTTTCCAGTCTTCATCTTGTTTTGCAAACACACCGATTGTTCAGTGAAAAGGCGGGTTTACTGACATCAAAGACTACTTTTCTTGCTTTTCGATATGATTCAAAAAGGTCAAGTTCTTAATTAGGGAGCAAAAGTTCTTGGAGTTGCTTGAGGCACGACAGATTAAGAGCGCTTTGGTCGTGTTGCGTTCAGAGTTGACGCCGTTAAACCAGAATATGGATCGAGTCCACACTCTTACAAGGTACTGCGCAGTGTTTGTTCGATTTCCAGATGCGATGCAATACAAGACGAAGCCAAAGGATGGGATTTAATTGGACGTGTTTTTACTCGATCTTTTTCAGTTACATGATGAGTCCGAGTGCTGAGGATCTTCGACAGCGAGCGGACTGGGATGGTGCGAACGGGATCTCAAGACAACAACTTCTCTCGTCCCTGCAAAGTATGTTGCCTCGCTTCTTTTGTCGACAAAAGCATTTTGATTGCACCACGTTGTCGCACAGCCCATTTGCTGACCATCATTGTTACTTTTTTATTTGAAAATGATAGAATATATTTCACCAGCGGTCATGGTCCCAGAGAATCGACTGGAAACTATGCTAAAGCAAGCTGTGGAGCTGCAAATCAAGAATTGCCTGTATCATGACAATCGCAACACAACCAACAGTCTTTATAGCGACCATATTTGCGACAAGTATGTCTGCTCGAACTCCGGACGATTGACGTTCGCTGTCCGCCAACAACCATGTTGTTAACAGAACGCTGTTGAATGATTCATTCCGCACATATAGAACTGGAATTCCTTCGATATCGCGCCAGGTACTCGATGGCCATACGAACGAAGTCTGGTACATTTCCTTTTCCCATGATGGACGATACTTGGCCTCCGCATCCGCCGACCACAGGATCATTATTTGGAACCTGGAAGTATGTCCCGCATTGGTCACTGTGATTCACTTCCTTTTTAATTATGGTCATGGCCTCGTACTGAGCACATCCTGGTTTTATTATTCTTTTGTAATAGACATTTGAGCCGATGCAGACACTTCAGGGACATTCCAGCAAAGTATCGTGTTGTGTTTGGTCACCAAACGACACTCAGATATTGACGGCGTCATATGATCGGACAGTGAGGCTATGGAATGTTCAGACTGCAACGTTAAAGTCGACATTCCAACGACATAGTGATGCAGTGACATGTCTAGGATGGCTTCCTGATGGTGAACGCTTTGTATCCGGAAGCGAGAAGAATCTGTTTTTGATGGTAATGTAACTCTTCGATTGCCATCTTTTACTATGACGTTTTATCACGCGTTTTTTTCAGGAGACTAACAAAAAGGCTCCTGTTTGGTTTGATAGACATTGGCTGGCGACCAACTTCGTTCATGGCAGTTCCCAGTGAGAGACCTTGCCATATCTGCTGACGGCAAGCTGTTAGTGGCCATGGGAGGCACCATCATCCGCGTGATCAGCCTGGACGATATGAGTGAGATCAGGTACGTCTGACTGTGTGTATGCTTCAGTGACCACGAACATAAAGAGGAGAGAGATTCTGAGGACGATCTGCTGACGCCCACATTGTGTTTTGCATATGTTTTTCTAGCAAGCTGGAGGAGACAGACAGTATTACGAGCATCAGTTTGTCAAAGGATGGCCAGCATCTGCTTGTGAACATGACTTTCAAGGTAGTCGTTTTGTCGCCGCTTTCTATGCTTGTATCTGTATCACATGGCTAAGGTACAGAAAACTCATCAGCCATTTATTTTCATCATAGCCAACACTACCGCCGATGCATCGGGAGATTCATCTGTGGAACTTGGCAGAGGGACGGGTTATCCGCAAGTATTCAGGATACAAACAAGGACGGTTTGTGATCCGGTCGTGCTTTGGTGGATGGGACGAGCGGTTTGTGATTAGCGGGAGCGAGGACTCGAAGGTGTATATCTGGCACCGCGAGAACGGCAACTTGATTCAGACGCTGGATGGACATTCACGCGCGGTAACGATGGTTGCACGGAGCCCAACGAACCCAACCATGTTTGCATCCGCAAGTGATGACCATACTATCCGGATGTAAGTCTACGATCTCACGTTGAAGCATATCGATTTTGGAAAGGATATTATTTGCTTGAGTGACAGACTGACTGGCCTGGCTTACCTTCCCGTCCTTGGATATGGTTAGATGGGGTGCCCCCGAGGATGCAGAGGAACATTTGCGCATGCTGAATGGAAGCAGCCTTTAAAGATGGAGAGACGGCACTGGGACTGTATCTCTGAACAACTCACAGCTCAAGTCGAAGGTCTCCTTCTCTTTCGTTTGCTCCCACATACAACATGGATGAGCTATATCGACAGCGACATTGTCAACGACATTGATAGCCAGTGACATTTGCAAATAATAGTAAAAAAAAAAAAAAAAAAACCTATTCAGTCGCCTGAGGCTACATTCTCAAGAAGTCCTTTTAAGCCGTACGGGCCGATTGAGAAATTCACTTACGGGTTGCAAAAGATAAAACCTGGAAACCTGGGGAATTGATTTTTTCGACAAACACCCAACACGCTCGACTTGACTTTGACTTAATATCACTGCACAAACATAAGAAATACAGGAAAGGAACACGAAGGCATCTATACATGGCCAAGATTGAAGAGCACAGCTCAACAGGGGTGAGCTCATGGCTCAGCTCACAATCCCAGCAACAACAACCTTATCCCTCTCCTCGGCCAACGTCCGATTTCGAGTCCGATACTAGCCACTCTAATGTGACTCTAGCCGTCGGCATCTCTCCCTCGTTCGTGCAACTGTTGGGTTCTGTACCAGAGGAGATCTGGCGCCAGATCCTTGTGTGCCTGCCGCTGAGGAAACTCGTAATCCTCTCTGTTGTGTGCAGGAAATGGTATTCGATTGTGCATGACGACCTCGTCCCGGCTTACAAGGACCTGGCGGCCCAGTGTCGGATGGGTGAACCGCGCGGGTTGATACAGACGTGGTGGGAACTGGTGGTCGGGCATGCGCTGATAGTTTGTGACGTGTGCTTACAGAGGAGTCGGGGTGTGGGGTCGGCGGTGCCATTGCCCGTGGAGAGAACCGATGCGATGGGACGGACGTGGATGTGCAGGAGATGTCGGAGAAAGTATTTTGAGAGGCACCCAGAGGAACGAAGGAAGAGTTGGGCGGAGGATTATGTAGGTGTTGGGACAGTGGCGGGGATGTGGACAATGTGTTCTGTGCCCATGCGGGCTGACGCTGAAGGAGAGGGAGAAGGAGGAGAGCATCGGGTGGTGGTGCAGCCGTTGGACTCGCGGGAGTGCTTCGAGCACGCTGATGAGGTTGGACAGGAAATCGTGTATGAGGCTAGAGTGCGTCATGGTGGCGATATCGGGATCCGAGCGCATCATGGGGATCATTCGATACTGTCGCTGCTCCGTCCCTATCGTCGCAAACTCCTCTCAACACTTCTGGCGCTGCGTGGATTAAAACTTCGTGCGGATTCGAAGCTGTGTGGACGGTATCTGCAAGGCTCGAACGAGGATCCCGAGAGAATCGCGGATGTGATGAAGGAGATGGAGTGGTATTATCAAGAGACGACTTATGGGGGGTATCTGGCAGAAGACCATGGGTCGGTTGAAGCGAAGGCGATAGCGTTGACAGAGTGGGTGGAGGAGGCTGTTAGGGTGTTTGGGGAAAAGGTCAAAGAGGCGTATAAGCAAACGCCGGAAGGCGAGGGGAATGCATTCATGATGGTGGAGGGGGAGTTGGTGAGGATGCCGAGGCGTCCGCCGCCGGAGACGATGTGGGCGATGTTGGATTTGTGGATTGATAAGTGGCAGCAGGGGGATCGAGCGTATCGACCGCAGAGCAGCGCTCTTGAAGTCAGCTGTGAGGCCGATGACCTTCGCGATGACTGAGACGAAGTGGCACGACCTGGGGCCTCTCACCGTTTTTTTCTTTTTTTTTTTCTATCTGGATATGGACATATGGACCTGGCTCTTTCGATAAAGTAACCTTCATTTCCCATTTGTGCTATGACATTGTCGTCTCTGGTATCCGCCCATCCTTTTTCTTTATGATTTGATAACAGTTTAAGAAGTGTATGTATGACTAGGTGTTCAGTATGCCATGTGAAGTTGGCGATACCAAATGTTTTAATTGCATACAAACGGTCGGTCTTAGGAAGTGTCTGGGCACTTAACCATGCCTGGTCCACGGTTTTTCAGGCCGAGGACCAGGTGACGGTGATCATGCAATTTGAAATCCTGTAACGTTTGTGAGACGTAAGGATGGGCCCGATTGCCTACTTGTGGGAGCTATTTATTGGACTGAGAGGACAGTCTTGTAGGGGCTCATCTTATGGGGCCCATTTGTGAGACAGGTATTGAAGTATGTAGTACATCACACTTGACACAGCAGTCCTCCCTTTCTTTTGAACATCTCCGCTCCAACCTTTTTTTGTCGAGGCGTCTTTGTTAAAATCTGTCCCTCTCTTTTTTTTTATTTTGTTGTCAATTGGCTTGTTTGGTTGAAATGAAGCGCAGGGTACTGTTGTATATCCTTGGAATCTTCAATTGGAGTATCACGACCATCCTTCCCTCTATTACAGCAGGTCCTGTTATCGTGCAATTCACGTCGCTGCCGCCTTAGCACCGCAGTCTCCTTCCTGCTCTTCTCCTTCTTGACTCTCGTCGTGACCTTCGTCGTTAGAATCGAATGTCTGTTCCTTCGTGATCGGCGAAAGACTCATGACTGTTCGTCTTCGAGCACTACTGGGGGATCGCATCAACGTCTTGAACTTTTGTGAAGCTGAATAGGTGATATTGTGCAGGATCGAGAACGATTTCCTGCGGTCGTGGCTTGAGGACGATGATCCATTTCTTTCCAGATGAGAGCGAGGGTGAGCGAGGGCATGGGTAACGATCTTTGGACTGGCCTGCATCTCCTTCTGGTGTTCCTTGAGGTGCTGATTTACAACGTGTCCTGATCCTGGTTCTGTTCCTGAAGATACAGAAACAAGGGTCCTGTCGTCCTCGGGCGATGGTTCAGACGAGCAGCCGGTAATCGACACAGATGGCGCTGCCATTATCACTCTTGGGGCCCCAGAAGACGATGACATCTCAGTTGCGCTACTGCCCGTGAAACTCGATTCGGATCCTAGGGACTGGATCGTGCTTGCGGAATTCGTTCGGATATGGTTCGAGAATGTGGATGACGAAGTCGTGGTTGATCTTGAGCCGGCAGTCGACGATCTCCGCAACAGTGTTCGTTCGAAGACTGTAGCAGGACGACACATCGTTTCCTTGTGACCCATGCTGTCCTCTTGAATGACAGAGTCCTGGTGGTTGAGCTGAAGAGGCCGCCTCATTGGAGAGGACATCGGCGAGAGCACCAACGGAACATTCCCTGGATGGCTTGCAAGACCTGCTTGACTCTGGCCGCTAGAGCTAGAGCTACTACTTCTGCTTCGACTGATTCCGCTCCTCTCATGGCTTCGCTTCTGCATCATCCGACCCATGGCTGACCAAATCTTTTCCGCACCATCCTTCGGTCCATCCTTGGGGCGCGACGGCGTCAAAGACTGTGTACTCGTGTTGGCGGACCGAAAAAACGTCGCCGGTAAGGAATATGAGGACGAGGAGGATTTCAGGTCGTAGACTGTAGCGATTTCAGAGTATCTCCTCGTCATTCTCTCACCCCCGCGTCGCGATCTGGCAGCCTCGCCTGCGGTTGTCAATGTATCTAATATATCCTTGTCACCATAGTCATCTTCGACCAAGTATGGCATATCTACAGACCAGAGCTCGGTGTTGCTCTGGCTATGCTTAATCTCGTGGGATAGGAATGCAGAGGTTCGATTTTCAATCCTGTTCACCATAGCGCTAACAGAGGTCTGCCGATCATGGTGGCTTCTTTCGGTGCACTCCAATTCTTCGGCGCTACCGGCCCGTAGAGTCTCCTTCGTAGACGAACGAAGGCGTTGGTTGGCCGAGAGTTGAGGATCAGAATTCTTACGGAAGTTGAACGACAATGTCCCTGCAATGGCCGCCGTAGTGGAGTTTCTTCGACGGTCTTTTCCTACAGAACCGCAAATCAAGTAGTTTCTCAATAATTAGAAACAAAATCCTTAATACTGAATAAAAACTAAGAACATATCGAAAGCTCACCAGTCTTTTCTTGAATCCCCTCTGATCTGATAGTCGATACTCGCACTTTAGTCAGAGAATCGGGTCTGCGCAGGAGCCGGTTGGTCAGCGACACGGGAAAAGTCCCGGTGCTGTCCTCTCCGGCAAGAGTAGTAGATCCTATTGACTCTGAATGTACCGTCGGATGAAGGATTCCGCTGACACCCTGGCGAGGAGAAGGCGGCATCGTGACCGAATGAAAGTAACTAAAGGGGGATGAGCTGCCATAGCGCGACAATGCGGAGACAGGCTGAGGTGAGGGCTGTGACGCTGTCGTGGTCGTCCACACGTCCTCGGTCGAGACATCCTTGAACATACTCTGGATCAGCACCCGTTGGTTGTGCTTGATACTGTTGTTGCTCGACGTGAACACTCGTGTGACATCGAAGGAATGGGTTCTCTGTCGATTCTCCGTCAGGAGCCAGGGAATCTGCATCGATTGATACAGCAAGTTGGCCGCAGATTCTGGTCTAAGCTGGCGATCATATGGGCGCAGCGTCTGTGAGTGCAGATGTTCTGAGTGATCTTTTTCCTGTGGCTCAGTGCCTGCCATTCCTCCGATACACGGACCCTCTCGATCTCCTGTTGAAGGATTATTCAGACATTGCGGTTCTGTATGGCAATCTGGTGCCTCATGATGATGCAGGCGCAACCGTCCATCTTCGTGGCAGGTGCAGTCGTCAATAGTTTGTCTTAATTCACCAGCGTTCCATTTTTCGGGCTCAACCACTACTGCCGAAGACATGGCCATCATCATTGTGCTCGAAGACGCTGAAGGAGGTGGCGGCATGAGTGGTGACGGGATGGCTGACGAGCAAGCAGACCAGGGTGAAGGTGAGGGTGAGGGTGATTGCTGACATATCTGTAGATGGCGCGAGGAAACAAGGCCAGGGGTCTGGTTCTTGTTCATTTTCCACGGCAGGGATGACACAATCGTTTCAAATGCAACGATGTCCCGCGGTAGTTTGGCGTGTGCGTCCTTGGATGCTTGAATTCGGTCCTGTAGGGTACTTATCCATGTTTGCTGCTCGGCCTCGGTACTGGCACCAAAGTCGAGTCGGAACTGGTCAAATACTATTCGCCAGCCAAAGCGCGTGTAACCTAGAAAAGCACAAAAGAATTTTGCGTTAACATAAAACATCATAATATCTACGAGTACGGGTGCGCATGCAGATAATCTCTACTCGCTGAGTGAACATACCATCTAGGCAACTCGTTTCATGGAGCTCACAGAGTCGCAGTGGCAGCCATTGACGAGGCTCGTAAAGACTTGATTTCTTGGCCTTGACAACGACCAGCATCGTATCGAATAGGAAACATCCATAGTATTTCAATCGTATCGGTACATCTGGAGAGATCACGTACTCGAGCGCACCTGCTAATACGATTGATCCCAGAGTCCCAGCAAAGGCCTTTGTAAGAGCTATAGGAGCCACTCCATCCTGAATAAACCCAAAGTCGAGGAAGCTATTCGCAGCAAATCCAGGGCTGTGCAATGGTGCAACAGTACTTGTACGGAGGCGTCTAAACGCCCCATGAGGATGATGAGAATGGATGCCGACATGGATGCTGCCATTGCTGTTGCGGCTGTTGCAGTTACAACTGTGGCCACAGGTGTTACTGCAGTTCATGGTATTGCTGCTGTTCTCGCCGCTACCGCCAAATGTCGAATGATCCTTGTTCGAGTGGATACCAGTCTTTCTTGGGAAGTTCGTCTCTGGTAGCTTCTTGAGAAACAACTCTGTCAACAACTTTCGCTCGACTGCCTTCTGGGCCTCATCCATCTCCCGCGCCATGTTCTTCATGAGCTGGTACGCGTGATCAAGATACGGGTATTCCGAGTCGTCCTCACTAGTGAGCCGCATGATTTCCTTCAACAATAATGGGTATCGACAGATGCGTTGTATGGGCTTGATAAGAAAATCCTTGAGATCTGCACGAATGCTAGGACGTCCTTGCTGGGCCATCAGTTCCTTGCTATCTTTCCGCAACCATGCTATTGTTGCCTGACTTGCAGATTGGTTGATCTCCTTGATACTCCTCATTCGCAGCTCACAGAACAGGCTGTATATATGATTATCATGATGCTACAGTAAATATGATGGACGATTGGAGTGAGTTATGGGACGCTCTGAAAGCTGAGAAAGAATGAAAGATAGAGGTTCCTTGTCTATGGTGCATCACAAATGTGCATACCAGCAGCTCGAACGACTCAGCCAAGTTTTTATAACCTGTCAGCAATTCCTGTCGCTCCTGTTCCGAATCGCCGACTTTGCAGGCCCGTAATCGAGAGTGGAAATCGCGATGCAATGCCAAAAGGCCACTCACGCACCTTTGCATCTTTGAGTGAATACTTCGTGGGAACCATGATCTCGTCTCGAGGATATGTAGATACACCTATGTTTGTTGGTATCAGAAGTCAAAAAGTCGATGGTCATGTTCTATGCTAGCAAGAGTTGTCGATTCCTTAAATCCCTATGATTTGCATATTCCTTACGTTCAAGAGAATATCCAAGTCGTTCACATAGCTCTCCTCAGTCGTCTCCAATTCCTGAAGAGCATGAGATCTCTTGACAAACCTCTTGATCTTGCCTGCCTCGATAACAGGTTTCGGATCAATGGCGAACTCCTCCAAAGTCGAGGCCAGACTGGACTTGAAAGTAGAGTGGGCGGTGCCTGAAGGAAGCGGAGCTGACTCTTTCTCATCCTGTGGCTCTGCACATAATACAATATTGTTTCCTTCGCACCCATCGGCCACATCGTTCTCGTTCATGGCGCCCCTAAGATCGTGGTCAAAAGCCTGCACTCCAGTGACATCTGTCCCACGTACACTGTGCGGCGTTGAAGATCCAATGCCAATTTCCAAGGTATGGTGACCTTGATCCAGTTCATACATTTGATGGCCCATTATGTCTGGAGACGACCGCGCGATTTTGGACTCGAGATGCAATTGCGTCTCCATAATAGAGCTGTCTAGCATAGTCGGCGACGCTGCTCCCACCAATTGCGACCGAAACTGACGATTGACTGGTTCAGGACAGTGCATAGATGCCACTGCTGGCGTTGTAAGGATATCCGGCAATCGACAATGAACTTTGGCGTCAGGCTTGCATATCCGACGATCCTGAAGACTTAAAAGGACCCTTTTGGAGGAGTTGAAACTCAGTGAGGGGCGATGTGAGATGTAGCTACAACTCTCGCTTCTGCGTAGCCGCTGCGTCTCCGAGCGCTTATGCCTCTCTGATCCAAGGCCGTGTCTCCTTGAGATGATTGTGCCTGACTGATCCAGCTCTGAAACGTTCTGAGCCGAAGGCGTCTGTTTCGTTCCAGTAATCTTTTTACACTCTGATTCAGGCAAAGATGCGTTGCTACTGCTTGTGTGATGAATGATGTCGAATGGGGAGAGGGAGTGGACGTCGAGGACCTTGTCTAGGTGGCGTGAATGCATGGTGTTGTAGGGCAGGCTCTTGTGGTGACAGTGTCGGTGTCGATGTGGTCTGGCGAGGGTGTTCTTTTCAATGGGACTTTTTCGAAGAGGAAATCGAAATGACTCTAGTCGTCTGGACGATGCAGCCTTTGTTACTACTGCCGTTGCCGTCGCGGTAAAAGATGAGATTGACAGTGGGGAATTATCCTGGAACGGTGCGTCGTCTAAGGTCGATATTGGAGACAGCGGTAAGGTGTCATCCTCGATCGCTGCCATAGCTTGCACATCAGACCGAATGGTCAGCGGATAACAATGTACTTGATGATCAGCACAACCATGTACGTCGTTCGTGATGGAGTGGTCCATTGTCGCCTTGGATAGACAATGATATTGCCAGGAGTCCTGTTTTGAGTCCTTCTTTGAGTCCTGCAGCGAGACCTGCTTTTCATTGTTGAGACACGCCATGATCGAGACGGCTTTGTGGTGTCTGTCATTGCCTGGAACCAATGCTCCAATGCACCCCTTTTGAGGAAGTACCACTCTAACACAATTCTTGCTAGGGGATTCTCCCTCGGCGAAAAGGGAGAAACGCTTAGATAGGGGAGGGAGTGGTTTGACCGTGGCGCCTGGTGGCAGTTGGAAGGTATCGACAGAATGCGTTTTCGAAGGTACTACGTCGAGCAAAGTGGGGGCTGTGATGGGTGATGATGGCGATGCTGATGCTGATGCAAGGCGTGGAGTAGATACCTGTACTGTTGATGCTCTCGAAGGTGCTTTCGGTTCTTGTAGTTATGGACGAGAGAGAAAAGAGAGGGTGAGTAAAGGTGAATAAAATGGTGTTCAATGTGGGGTTAAGAGTCATTGTAAAGGAGGAAAAAAGGCACCGACTGATTGGGATCCGCGGCCGAGATGATCGGTCTTACCTTCTTCAGTTCGTATGCTGCCTTCGTATGGGCCATTGGAACAGGATATTACAGATTCTCTGTATTGCTGATCCAGGTCTGCAGTCCGCTTTGCTGCGGTCAACCCTTGATGAACCATCGCTGTTACTGGTGGCCATGCTGAGATGGTGGTCCTTCTTGAGAGGGGGCTGATGTCTGCTGTCGATCCTGACCGCAGACGCGATAGAATCCCTCCTCTGGGTTGAACAATCCGCGTCCACAAGGCCTCGCTCTCAGAACGGCGCCTGCCTTTCACTCGTCTACTGGGTGACGCTGTCAGAGATAGTCGAAACGATGCCCATGAACGGGACGTTGGTGGAACGGATGTCGATATCGCAGCTTGTGGTAGCTTTCCTGGGACATGCACTTTAGCTCGAGGAAGTTTTGGATGATCCTGAGACGAGAACGGATACAAGGGGACAGATGACTGAAGCTCTGCTGTAGATGAACTGGAACAAAGGTCGTGTCCCTGAGAAGGTGTGTGTTCACGAACGATATCAAAGGAGTGACAACGGGTTGACGAGGACGATGGTGTGTTTGGGTGGCGAGCTGAGGACAGATTACGTGATGCGGACGAAGGACAGGAGTCATGGATGCTGGCCGGCCGATAGCGAGATCGAGACTGGAGCGCGTGTATGCAGTCGCGCCTGGCGGCGGAAGAGTGGGTGGCGAAAGGGAGGTGATCCTGGAGGACGGCCTCCGTCACGGCGCCCAGTTGTGTGGGGATCGACAAGAGTGGTTCGACTGAAGTGAGGTGTTGCTGGTGAGACGCACTGATGATGCGACGGATAGTCAGCCTGAGGGCGGTCTTTTGGGGCCTCCTGGTGTAGCTCGGCCTCCTTTTCAACGATGATGCTGCTGTGGATGATGCGGATGGCGGTGGTGCTGTGGGCTCCTGTGAGGATGTGGCGGATGTGGATGTGGATGTGGATGTGGATGTGGTGCCCTGGGGTGCACGGTCCATGGGACGTGTGCTGACTGAGACACGAGCAAATTGGTGGCGCTTTGGGGAGGATGCGATTGGTGGAGATGCCTCAGTGGAACAGCTGCAGAGGTGGGACAGACGCTCAGTCGGTGTGAGGGGCAACATCCCTACCGCACAAGATGTGGCACGCAGCGGATATATTAAGATGTGCAATGATACGAACAACCTTCAGCCGCCGTGAGTTTACAAACACAACAACCAACAAGGAACAGCGATTAGCAGCAAGCAACAGCCCACTATTGCCAAGTACTAATTGAAATGGGATTATAAAGGTGCCCTACTCAACTGCAGACTGTCTGTAAAGACTAAGGCAGGCAGAGAGGTTCATCCAATGCAAGGGCCGATATAACAAAGAGAGCTCAAGTATGCACCTGAAGGTACTCAAGAGGGTGCCACGGGTGAGTGAAGAGCCAGAGAAAGAGGGAGGAAAGGGAGGACGAAAGAGAAGAAGGAGGAATCCTTTTGGAATATGGGGATGGGATAGCAAGGGTAGCCAAGATCAAGGCCAAGGTCAAGGCCAAGGTCAAAGGAGTCAAGGAGGGTTATAGGCTGGTTGAAGTGGCTGGATTGTGCGAGAGAGGACTAGATGGGATAGATCGGTAGCAAGGGAGGATAAGATGGGATGCGCGCGACAGATTAGGTGGGAGGAATGAGGTAGAAGGTGGGTGTGGTAGAATTGGGGTGAAGGTGAAGGTGAGGTGGATGATGGGTGAGAAAGAAGTTCTTGGCTGTGGGAGCAAGGTGCTTCAGTCTACATCCGCCCGCAGGTGAGGCTGGGATCCGCTCCGTCTTGGTGTTCCTTCTTCGATCCACGAGACAGAAAAGAGCCGCACTAAAGAGACACAGCGCATCAGTTCATACCAGAACAAAAATAAGCATAAGAAAATCATGCAACAGCACATAAAAACCGGCAACGAGATAGTGGGTCGAGTCAGATGAGGTTGGAATCGGGATTGGATCAGAGGGGATCATCTGAATCCACATTCGTTTCGCCATCGTGCACTCGCATCCACCATCGCCGTCGACCTGCAGCTCACCTCAAAAGGAACAACCTCTTCCATCACAGGCTATTTTTTTTCCTGCTCAGAGTAATAAAAGACAGCATCCATCCCAATGCTCTCTCCAGCAGCTTCATCATTCTTAAAAAAGGTACTGCTCTTGTTAGAGACGTGAGGGGGGCCTATATGTTTATATGACCCTCAAACCAACCAACCAACATTTTGCTCTCCGTGTCCAAGTCTAAGGAGAGACATTCCTGAACCCAGTATGTCTCCGGAAGGTGAAAGAACATTAACAAGGGAGTGATGCTGTCTCTTGAACAGTTTGTCTGGATCTGTGTTTGCCATTGCCATTATCTCTGATTTTTATTCGAAAGTGAGGATGAGAAGAGAACGATGGATGCGGCGAAGAGTTGGGCCAAGAGCAGAGAAGAGCTGTTAGCTTCTAAAAGAGAGCTGTCAAGAGCTCCATGCAGGAAGAAATAGAGAGAGGAAGGAGAGAGGAGCAGCCAGCTCCAAGAAATTCACGGAGGCAGCCTCCCTCTGGGGTACTGGTTGCTTGGCGCCCTGCAACGGCGGTGTCCTGCGTAAGATGCTCCGTCGACGCGTTCTTCAAGTGCGACAGGTTAGTGACGCGTCCTACGGTAGTCCCTATGACTAAATCTAGTCCTCCTTCATGCGATTGGTCGGGTGGGTGTTGAACGTTTACGCCATTGCCAGCAGCAGGATGATGCTTGGAAAGTAGTTTGGTAGGCCAATGCATTCTAGACGGATATGTGATACAGACATATTTGTGCATATCTTCGCCACCAAAAAAAAAAAAAAAAAAAAAAAAAAGATGCGAGCCGATGTGGATGCGGCAGTGTGTGGACAGGGCCAGATCGCGTCATGCAAACAGAGGGATTTGATTATTTGGCGGCCATCTCGTTCATGAAAAGAAAAAGGTGTGCTGATGTGATGGGAAGACTAACTGAGACCCATAAAAAGATCCTACACCTCGAAGGTCGCTTGTCTGCTTCTTTCTCTTTTCCCTCCTTCCCACATTCATCCCCTCACCCCTCGACACTCGCTCACCCTCTTCACTTTCCACCTCGCTTGTCCCTCTCTTTGATATGTCAGACAGTCACCACCACGAGTCAGATCCTCTGCTGGAGCGTGCCGAGCGCGGTGGTAGCGGTGTAGTTCGCGTCCGTTACGAGCCTCGTAGCAAGTGGGCCGGTGTCCGTCACAAGGTAAGGGTCAAGAACGAGACCCCACTATACTTTGTCGGTGAAGAAGATGCTGTATGCATGCTTACTTACCGTTCCCTCCTTACAAAATATTCTCTCTACATTAATAGTTCAAAAAGGCCTTTGCCGAGTTCTTGGGAACAGCCATCCTGGTTGCCTTTGGTTCCGGTGCGATCGCGCAGCTCGTCTTCTCGCCCAACAACTCATGGTTCACCATGAGTCTCGGATGGGGTCTCGGCCTAACATTCGGTATCTATGTCTCTGGTGGAATCTCCGTAAGTTGTCTCTCTCTTTGAGCTCCTCCTAATGAGTGGACAAATAATTTGGTCAGCAATATGCCTAAAACGATGGGAAAAAAAAAAGGCAGCGGGGCAATGCACTACCTCCTTGATTTTTTTCTTCAGAAACCACACCTGAATAGGTACAGCGACTTTCATGAGTACAAAAGAAGAGAAGATGAAGGGGGCTAGGGGTGATGCTCACGAACAGTGTGAATAGATAGACTGGTGACCGAGGAGCGTTACCTCGCATTTTCTTTTGCTTTGATGCCTAACATGTCTTTTCCTCCGCTTTTTCACACGAACAAAGGGAGGCCATCTCAACCCTGCGGTTACGCTCGCTCAAGCCATCTTCCGTGGACTCCCCTGGGCTGAGGTTCCTATCTACTGGATTTCGCAGTTTGCTGGCGCCTTTGCAGGAGCCGTCGTCGTCTATGCCACGAACTACCATGCCATCCGTGCCGCGGATCCCAAGACCACGATCGGCATCTTTGTCACTGGCCGTCAGACCGGTGATGTCTCGACCATTGCCGCCTTTATTGCCGAGTTTCTGGGCACGGCTCTCCTTGTCCTTGTGATCCTCGCTACATCCGACAGGGGAAACACTCCCGCGGGTAATGTGCAGCCTCTCATCATTGGTCTCTCCCTTGCAGCCATTGGTAACTCATTTGGTTGGGAGACTGGCTTTGCCCTGAACCCTGCCCGCGACTTGTCCCCTCGTATTTTCACTGCTATTGCTGGATGGGGACTTGGCGCCTTCACTCGTCAGGACTGGTACTTCTGGGTGCCAATCGTCGCTCCTTTCCTTGGTGCCATTGGTGGAGCCTTGAGTAAGTCCGCTGTATACTTTTTTTCTTTCTTTCTCTGAAGCATGAATATGGTTCCTAACAGTATCCCGCATCGTTCCCTTTGCGGTAGCCTATGATGTCTTCGTCTACGGTGGACCTAGCCCTCTAAACAGCTAGGCGCAGTACGGTGCATTGAGGGACATTTTTTGACAGCAACATGGCAATGGTCTATCCGAGATGTGTATATATAGTTTCGTGTCGTACTTTTGTATTAAAAAAAGTGTAGATTGGTGTTTTTCTATGATTGCTGGAAATGCTTTATGTGAGATTCCTCTATCCTTGTAGATTTGTAGATGGCTATCGTGCTTGCCACATTAATCTTTCTGTAGCCAGAGATTTTCCTTGGAGATCTTAGCTTTCTCGACGATGTATTTGCCTTCCTTGTACTTTTGAGATTCCTCGAAGGCATAAATCTGCAGCAAGAAAATAGAAACGGCACATGACTTAGTACGGGAATCCAGGAAGAAGAAATGAGCACAAAAGGACACAGTCCTTCATAGCGCCATAGCAAAAAAGGGAACGAGCACTTGCGTATATCCAGCCGACGACACTTTGACAGATGGTGCAGGATACATCGGCGACAGAGTGGAGGCCAGTCATCAGGGTCCTGTCCTCTTTTGGTCCTAGTGTGATGTTCTGAACGCTCTTGAAGAGATACGCACGACCATGTCTTCCTTGAAAGCCCTATCATAAGAAGATGTTGTAGCAGGATGAGTGCTTGCTTCAGGTCCAAAGGTGTCGAGAATGCTCGCCCGCAGATAGGTTCATCTTCTGTGGATGGTGATATGGTATCATCGATGCAATATCGAGTGGTCAAAAAGCATGGTCGACTGATCGATGGAACATGCCCCATACTTTTGAGATGATGTCCTCGTTCCTAGCAAGATGGGCATGACAGCTGCTGCAGGTGAAAATCTGGTCGCCGTTGAGATAGACTTGATGTGGCTGCTGCGTGGACTCCATCTGGTTGCTGGCTGAGGATGATGGTGATCTGAGGGCGAAGGCGAGAAATGGGTCGGCACAAGAGATGGACGAGCAGAAAGAGGGAGAAGAAAATCTGAGGAAGAAGGCGTTTATGTTGATGGCACACAGACCAATTGGAGCCCCTATTGCTCACATCTGTTACCCCTCCTTTGAATACATCAGCAAAAAGCTGCTGGAGGTCGGTATCGCGCCCCATCGCAATTTATCAGAGGGAGCCATCACTGTCTGCAAAGGGGGCCAAGCGGATCTGTGCAAGTGGGGTCAATGCTGTTCGGTGGTGGGGCACTATATCACTTCAACAACTACTGTTATTATCTATCCCAGCTCTGTGCACATCGGCTACCAACGGCCAACTCTGTACATGGACGCGTACAATGGGAACCATACAAAGTGGTCCGTGCGATAACCAGGCTTCAATGGCCTATAAAAGGAACTCCCATGCCCGCATCCTTGGATGGATCCCAGATACTCTTCATACTCTCACTCATCCTCACATACACACAGCGCGTCTTTCTCTACTTTATATCCTTCCTTACAACTACCTGACAAAATGGCACCGAGAAAGACTATCCTGCTCTTGACGATTGCGTTACTGGCGACCGCGATGTTCACAACAGCAGTGCACAGTGCCCCGGCTGGGCCTCTCCAGAGGATGGACCTTGCCAAGCGAGGCGATGACTGCGACTACGACTGTAATGACTACGACGGGGACGACGACTGCGATGATGACAGCTGCGATGATGACTGCAGCAGAGACCGCCGTCTTCGTGATCGACTGAGGATCATTCGTGTGCCCCAACCCTTCCCTGTGGAGCAACCCTTCCCGGTACCAGTACCTGCTGCTATTCCTGCCCCCGTGGCCGCACCATTTGGCGCGTCTGGGCCTCTTCTTGGGCCTGGCATCGGGCCGGGCGTTGGGCCTCTCCTTGGGCCTGGCATCGGACCGGGCGTTGGGGCTTTCCCTGGACCTTTCTGAGGGGAAGAAAGATGTTTTTCTTTAGTACTTGTTCTCTTTCCAGCGAGGCAAGGTTATAGATGAATCCTCTAACTTTAGGCTCCGTCAATTTCCTTTTTCTTGGTTGCTTGATGCCATATCTTGTGGGTGGTGATGTACAGTCGTATGGAATAAAGGCATCTTTCAAAAAAATAAATAAAAGCCTAGAAAAAGTGCCTGGGTGGAACGCGTGCCTGCCCCTTATCCTCGTGGGAGAGAAAGTTTTGGTTCTTCGCCATAAGTTTTTCTACTTGCTCTTTCCTCCTCCTCCCTCCTCCCCTCTTCTTCCCTCCCATTGCGTTGTGTACTCTCCTCCTCATCTTCATCCTCAATCTCCTCAATCTCACTCTCAATCACTCTTTTTCTTCCTCTCGCTAATCCCTCCACTATTCTCCTCCTCATCTCGATCAACCCTCCTCACCTTCTCTTCAACACGCGAAAGCGCGTCACTCTGCTCTCCTCGCCCCTTTCGAGCAAGCGCGCCAACCCTCTGTAGTCGAGCAACACATCAACACGCCACCATTCCCTTGCCTCCGCCCTCTGTCATGTCCGACTACATCCTCAGTCCACAGGTCTCCAGGGGCCTCTCAGACAAGTTATACGACAAGCGTAAGGGGGCTGCCCTCGAGGTCGAGAGGTACTTTACTTGTCTGCAGTCGCTTGTTCCAACGACGGAGGAGGATGGACGGAAGGGAGGAGCATATCGCCTATTATGCATATGTATCTCAAAAGCAATTGTCTATCTTTTCTTCTCTGCGTTCTTTCAGAGTTATCCGCGAGTATGTGATTGCTAACGACACGGCCAAGATCAAGCTGACCATCCAAGCCCTCGTCACAGACTTTGTCTACTCTGTATCGCCCAATGCCCGCAACGGAGGGCTCATTGGACTCGCGGCAACCTCCATCTCTCTCGCAGGGGTACGCCATGCATCTTTTTCTTTTTCTTTTTTCTTTCCTTCTTTCCTTCTCCTATTCATACTCTTGCCCTTGCGCCGATGAAGGTAGCTGTCAAACGGATAGACTGACTGACTGTCTTTCCATGTTCTGTTGTAGGGCGTGTCAACATATCTCGAGAGCATTGTCCCACCAGTGCTCATGTGCTTTGCTGACCAAGACTCTCGCGTGCGGTACTATGCCTGCGAGAGT
The DNA here is from genome assembly GCF_025024155.1 of Gamsiella multidivaricata. Lineage (NCBI taxonomy): Eukaryota > Fungi > Mortierellomycota > Mortierellomycetes > Mortierellales > Mortierellaceae > Gamsiella > Gamsiella multidivaricata. The sequence goes on from NW_026251736.1 coordinate 215,435, forward strand.
ATGTACAACATCGCCAAGGTCGCAAGAGGGAGCATTCTCCGGTACTTTAATGAGCTCTTTGATGCCATGAGCAAAGTAAGGAAATACACATCTCACGCCGAACTCATTCACGACTGATTCTTGTGCACATCTTTCTCTAATCGCGTATTTACATACTATCTGCCGATTGAACAGCTCTATGCAGACTCGGAAATGTCTGTCAAGAACGGAGCAGAACTGCTGGATCGCCTGGTCAAGGATATTGTGCACGAACAGTCGATCGCGTATTCTGGACCCATTACCCACATCGACCACCAGGATCCCCAGCAACTCGCCCTGGCGCTGCCCCGCGTCTCTCAGTTCTCACTCCCACGGTTCATCCCTCTTCTTGCAGAACGTGTCTACAGCAAAAACTCATGGACACGCAACTACCTCGTCACCTGGATCGCGGTCTTGGATTCCATTCCGGACCTGGAACTTGTCTCATATCTGCCCGATTTCTTGGATGGGCTTTTGTATTTCTTGAGTGATTCTAATCCGGATGTGAGGACCTTGACACAAAAGTTGCTGAACGACTTTTTGACAGAGATCCGGGAGGTGGCCGAGCTTCAACAACAACAGCAGCACGAGATGTTACAGGCTCGACTCAAGCAACTGCAAATGTCGGAAGTTAAGGCCGAAGGTTCTCTAGTCTCAACGACATCGGGACAAATGGGCAAAGATTTGGATCTTCTCGAGAGCGAGTCAACAGGACAGGGCAAGGGCAACTGGGTACCTGGTCAAGGAGTCAACATTAACTATGCGAAAATCGTCCGGATCCTCAAGCCTCACCTCACATCCAACGACGAGGACATTCAAGAGACCGCCTTGCGATGGATCAATGAATTCATGAGCCTGGCCAAGGACGTTATGATCCAATTCACTCCTACTCTCATTCCAGCGGTCTTGCCTTGCCTCGCACACTCTGTCAATTCTATCCGCGCGATCGCCATTGAGACCAACCTCAGTTTATACAAACTCGTTTTGGAGTCAGCACTTCCGCCGGAGCCGCAACAACAGCAACAGTCGGCACCACCCGCTGGAGCACTGTCCTCTGATCGGTCTTATCACCCCCGATCGCATTCGCCACGCCCACAATCTCTTAAGAGTCAGGATCGTTCGACCATGTCTTTTGGAACGTCAGGATCCATCGCCTCAAAGATGTCCGCCGGAGGACCTCATAAGGATCAGGCCACCCAATCACCTAGGGACTCTACCACTGATCACACAGCCTCCCCAAGTCCGTACCAGAAACCAACTGCAGACCAGCTCGAGTTTGATTACGTGGCCACGGTGAACGCGTTGACACTCCAATTCTTGAACGAGCATGAGCAGACACGCGTGGCCAGCTTGGAGTGGCTGCTCATGCTCCACAAACGAGCTCCACATCTAATTTTAGCGATCGACGACGGAAGTTTTCCCGTGTTGCTGAAGACCTTATCGGATCCGTCAGAGGAAGTCATCAAGCGTGATCTCCAGCTTTTGGCCCAGATTTCATCTCACTCGGATGATGCCTATTTCTACAACTTTATGTTGAACATGCTCTCGCTCTTCAGCACCGACCGTCGACTACTAGAAAATCGTGGGAGTGTTATTATCCGGCAGCTATGTGTGAGTCTGAACTCGGAGAGGATCTACAGGACATTGGCAGAGATCCTGGAAAAGGACGAGGATCTGGAGTTTGCGAACACGATGGTTCAGAACCTGAACATCATCCTGATCACGGCCCCTGAGCTGGCTGATCTGCGGAAGCGGCTCAAGACTGTTGATAGTCGAGTAAGTGCGCACGCGACCCTGCCAAAATTAACAAATCGCTGTTGTTCCGAGCATAGTAATGGTAACTAGTGCTTGTCTCCTTCACCTTTTATCCGTCTGTTGTAGGACGGGCAAGCGCTGTTTACGGTCCTGTACAAGTCATGGTGCCATAACCCTGTCTCTACCTTTGCTCTATGCCTTATGGCGCAGTATTATGAGCATGCCGTTGCTCTTCTTCAGAGCTTGTAGGTCAATCTCTCGTTACCTCGAATTGATAATGAAGACTTCAAAGGAAGTATTCCACTGCTTACTGACATTTGTGTTTGGATTTTGATGAACTTGTAGTGCCGAATTTGAAATCACAGTTAACCTACTGATTCAAGTGGACAAGTTGGTTCAGCTGATCGAATCGCCCGTATTTACTTGTAAGTGCGCGTTTATAACAACAGCATTGTTCAAAGACAGAATTTGTCCTTGATCTGTTCATTTACAAACTGCCCCTTCGTTCTACAAAAATAGATCTTCGACTTCAACTGTTGGAGCCTGAGCGATACCCACACTTGTTCAAATGTCTCTATGGTCTTTTGATGCTGCTCCCACAGAGCACTGCATTTGCCACGCTCAGGAACAGACTGACCAGTGTCAGCTCCATGGGCTTCATTCACCTGGTTCCCAAGATGTAAGTAGGCACCATGAGAAACTCTGTCAGTGCTCCCTACGATCAACAAACGAAAACTAACAGGTGCGTTTTGTGACATTTAGACCGAGTTCAGGAGCGCAAGCCGGCATGTCAACTTCAAACTCGATTTCGGGACTTTCGAATTCATCCAGATCAAAAGCAGGAGGTTCGGCAGCCGCTACGACCTACGGCAGCAGCCACTCGAACCATCATCCAGAAGGACCACGATTTCCTGAGCTACTCTCTCATTTTAAGGCAGTGCAAGGTCGGCATGAGCGGTCGCGTCGTCAGGCAGTCCAGGCACTCCTTCGGTTAAACACATATGGTAGCGGTAGCAGCTCTGGATTCGCAGGAACAGCACACTATAACCAACAGCAGCAGTATTATCAGCAGCATCAGCAGAAACATCAGCGGAAACAGCAGCAGCAATTGGAGCATCAACAGCTTCAGCAGCAGGTTCAGCAACAGCAACAGCTGTACGATCTTGCGCACAACAATAATGCTCCTCAGCAGCAACAACAACAGCACCAGCAGGGTGGAATAGATTCGCCTACTAGGACGTTTCAGGATGGGGAGCTGACAGGTGAGATGGAGCAGACTGTGCGAGGCGGCAATAATACCACGGGTGGTGGCAATGCTATCACAGGACAATCGCGTCGAAGGACGCGCGATCGACAGAGTCAATTGGAGATGATGCAACAGCAACAGCAATCGGCTTCCTCCGGGTCAAATCAGCGCAGCTCGTTCGTCAAGGGTAGTAACCAAGGTAATGCGAACTACCTTGCAAACCGGTCGTATGCATCGAGTTCTCCGGGTACTCCACCGCTTGCGCCTCAGTCTATGCCGGCGGCTTCTTCGCCCGCAGGCGTTGGTTCTGCGGTTTCTCCTTCGACTTCACCGGCTGCTACTAACGGTGGCACAGGAGGTGGAGCAGGGTCGATGGGGTCTGACTTTACGAGCGAATCCAAGTCTAGTAAGAGCAGTCGACCGAGCATATAGATGCGAAAAACTTTTATTGTTCTTCCTTCATAGTTCGCACCAAGCGCAATATTACTTAACAAGGAAAGATGCAATATACAGAATGCAAGTAGATCCTCTGTGATATCAAAAGTGGAAGATACTTGTTCGTAAAGAAGAATTGACGCATGCTTGTTTGTGCACAGCAAAGCGGAGCCATCACCTGAAATGAAGGTCTTTATGGATGGGTCTAGCTGCTGCTGGATTATCTTTCGATCTGCTGTACTTATCTTCCCACCATATGGTGTTTCTGGGTGCATACTTGCATCCTAATCGATCACCTTGCGATAGTCTGATGCGCCGGGGTTCGATACTTTTGTCGTTTAGAAATAATTCGCTTAGAGCTCTGAAATGCGTCCATCAGGCCGGGCGTGTGTGTATGAGTAACAAAAGGACCATCTGTTTTAACTAGGTGAAGCTCTTGCAACCCCAACAATCTTCTCCTCCACGGATAATGTGGCTCGATATTACCAAAGAGCAGCAAAAAAGTGAAAGCAGCGATGTAATAGTCACTTGTAGAGTGTATCATAACGAGCGCGGGAGCGTTATAAGAAATGCTTGAGATAGCATTGGCTCCCACCCGCAGGACTCGATAGTGCGCTGATACTTTCCTCTCAGCTGTATTCCAACGCTACGATGATCGATATCTCATATTTCTGAATTTGCTTTTGAACAAAGCTATGTGGTTCCTGCATTCCGCAACGCGTGCATACCACGCTCTGATATTGCCAGTCATCCTTCCTCAATTGGTTGCAAGGTGACGATGCACCTTTTTCTCTCTCTCTCTCCACATACATACACACGCCCCTCCTTGATCCAGCTCCACATCAAGTAAACTACAACACGGACAACAATCAACTATAGGTACTTCACTCATATCTATTTTTCGCGTATTTTTTGAGGGCATCATTTGTGCACTGGGTGTCGGTTAACCGGCTCAGGCAGGACTACCAAGTAGGATTGGACACTGAGAAGGCTACTATCACACGGACGTTATTACAGCGTCCGATTCCGCTTCGATGTCTCATTATGGCGAGAGTACTTTCTAACCAAATAGCACTCGCCTCAGATGCCCTTAAGTGCAGGGCGCAATAGCCTTAAATTTATGCGTCGTAGGTTGGGCTGTCTACGAGTCTGGACCTCATGCTTATAGCATAAATTGGTAGACCAATAGCAGCAGGATAGAGCGCATCTCGATAGAATTGGCGCTAAAGATGAGAACGAAGATGTTACACTGGAGTTGCTGCGCCTGGGCTGATAAACATATCTGCAGGATCGCCTGTGCGCAACGACCAACACCATGCTGTATTACATATAAACATCAAATTCCAGATGCTGCGCTTTAATCGTGAACCCCTACAAAAAAATACTCCGATTAATTAACTCAGGAAAAAAAAAAAAAAAAAAAGTAACAGTAACAGTAACAGTAACAGTACGAACATCAATGGTATATGCTGCTGGGCATTCCGTTGGGAATGACCGCTCTCATGTTCCGTGGATGGTTCGGATTGTTGGGTCGTGCAGCTGAAGAATTTGCCACCATGTTAGAATTCGACAAAAGTGGCGACGGTGGGTGAGGCGAGGCCCTGTCATTGAGGGACATGGGGGTCAGCATCGACGCCGGCGTCATCATAGGCGATCCGCGAATAGTCGATCCACCTCCGGAGCTACCTGAATAATGCTGTGGATTCCCATCGTAACCCACATATGTCGGGTAAGTCGAACCATACTCACGTCCATAAGGTGCAGATGGTGGTAGATGTTGCTGGTGACTATGTCCCGGATCTAGATACTGGCTCGGTGGTGGCGGTGACGTTTGAATACCGAGGTTATATCTGAAAGCCTGGACGATCTCTTCCAGACTCTGTTGCCGTGCATTCGGATCTTCACTCCATGCCTGCGTGTAGATGTTATAGTACCAATCGGGCGTTCCGTCTACCCTCTCCTCGCGTGCTCCAGGACTGTATGTCGAAAGATCCTTGAATGGGTAGCGGCCTGCCATGATGTACCAGTAAATGACGCCGAGGGCATAAATATCACATCGGACATCATACCGTGGTCGGTTCTTAGGCATGCGTTCTGGAGCCATGAACTGCAAGACACCTCCGAGCTGCTGACTCGAGAACGCGTTCATGTTGCCTCGAATCCGCCTCAGTCCAAAATCCGTAAGTTTCGCCAAATACCGTGGACCTGACTGCTGTGGTCCGCAATCTCTTCGGATATCGATCAAGACGTTTTTGGGGTGGAGATCGCCATGATGAAAGCCGCATTTGAAGAGATGGTCGAGTCCAAGGGCAATGTCGAGGGCGAGGTACATTTTGTCGGTCAAATTAGGTGCTTCGGGGAGATGTTTTGGCTGCTCCATTAGTTTGACGAGGTCGCCGTGTTCGTAGTACTGCATAATCATGAAGCGCTCACCATTGCGCTCGTCGCCGCAGTTCCTGACAGCGACACCGTAGAACTGTACAATGTTATCATGTTGGCGGCACTGGCTCATCACCTCGACCTTTCATGCCGCATGGAAGCAAATTAAAAAAAAAAGGGCAATGTTATCAATGCTACACTTTCTCTTTGTATCTGTCAGCAATGAACAAAGAAGCACAAAATGTCGAACAAACAGTACCTCTTTGTCAAAGAGCTTTGCGGTTTTGGCGGGTGTGTGCTTGGTATCGATGAGGCTCTTCAGGATAACGAACGTCTCATGGAGAGGCCAGTATGCTCGTCGGATCTCGCCGTTGCCTCCTTTGGCGATCAGTTGCCGCTGCTTGAACTCTTGTAGATAATCATAAAGTGCCACAGGGGGGGTTCCCGTGGGTACGATCATGTTGAGCACAGACGTCAGAAAGAAATCCCCGTCGCCTGATGCTGGGCTGTTGTCTGCGCTCGGTGGTGAGATCGAGGGCGAGGGCGAGGGCGGGGCCAGGCTAGGACTATGGGACTGGCGGATCCTTGAGGCGGTTGAGTTGCCATCTGAGAAGGCCAGACTGGGCATCTCTGTCTCGATAGAGCGTGCAGACGAGGGCGTCATGGGATGGTGCTCCATAGTGTTCTGCTGCATGGATTGGGGTGGGTAAGATTGCTGATGCTGCTGGTGCTGGTAGGGTGGTTGTGGCTGGTACTGAAGGTGGGGATCGTGTCCGTAGTTCTGGTGCTGTTGCTGTTGCTGTTGCTGGTATTGGTAATGCTGATATGTTTGCTGGGGAGAATGCTGTTGTTGATTCTGTAGCTGTTGTTGATTCTGTAGCTGTTGTTGCTGTTGTTGCTGTTGTTGCTGTTGTTGATAGTGTTGCTGTTGTTGAAGATTCTGCAATCGAGACATGGAGACTGAGGGATATGATTGTTGTTGTTGCTGATATGGATGATGATCATGCTGTTCCTGTTCCTGCTGAAGTTCTTGTTGGAGCTGTTGCTGGTACAAACGCTGCCTCTCGAGCTGACCGACATCGGCTTGGAGACCATAGTTCCGGATCCTTGAGCGATGGGCCTCGAGGGGTCGCGAGTCGAGGTCCATGATGTCAGACCTTGTGGACATGGCGGAGTGGGTGAGACCGGGTGCGATGTCTGTGGTTGTTGTGTTGGTGTTGTACTGGGCTGGATTGTAAGGGTGGTGCCCCGAGGGAGAGGGATACATGGTGTCTAGAGGATGAGGATGCCAGCGGGGGATGATGACAGAGAAGGGTGCAGGAAAGACAGAGATGGAAGGAGCGTGAAGGATGCGGGGAAAGAAGTAAAGCGAGCCGCATGGTTGGCTGGTTGGATACTTGACTTGGGTTGGTTCGCTTTACTTATTTTATTCTCTTCTCTTCACACAAGGCCGGTCAAAGCGCGGTACGGTTCAACGCTACAATGGAAGATATCTGCGGTCAATGGACTGTTGAAGCAGGATGGCAGGGCTCCCAGCGGAATGTTTGTGTTGTAGTTGGTCAATGGGGATGAACCTAATGAGCTGTGGAAAAGGATGGGACACATGCATCTGTGTGCAACCACCGACAGTCGTTCGTGGTGAGCTGTACTCTCACCAACTCAGTTCCTGTGTCGCGTCTGTCTTTTGTCTGCGGGAAAGAAGAGTCATTTTCTAATCAAGAGAATACGAAGGGCATCAGTGCCAGGTTGGTTGCGCAAGGGTGTGAGGGAGTAAGCTTATCTGAAACCTATTCAATTATTGGCGCACACATGGATGGTCTGTGGTTCTCATCTCGTGATAATCCCAATGCGCAAAATGAAAATTGTGCGAGCAAACCGCTTCCTCCTTTACGTTGAACAGCTTATACCTTTATCGATCCGCTCCACTTCATTGTCCATGGAGTTCATTCGATCCTTCTTCAGGACCACCAAGGTCTTCTTTACCATCTGCTTCTTTTACCTCAAACTCATCTTCATCTACCTCTCCAGGGTAAAACTGCCTTCTCCAGCTGATCAGTTCTTTTGCAGCTCCCTTCCTGAAAACATACCCGCGTACTTATATAGGTATTCTCACTCCATTGTTGCTGTGATTCTATTACCAATTTGAATCCCATATTAGTGGTATGAGCCTTCCCTACGGACCAAGGGGAGCTACAACCATGCGATTGTGGTCATTGGCAAGCTTATCCTGTCATCTTATCGCTGGTGATCCGGATCTCAAGGGAAAAGCTTATCTAACATGTCACACTTTCTATAGGAGACGACCATGCGCTAGGCGTAGGCGATTACAGCACTATCACTGCTGGCTCAGGTGCGCAATGCAATGTGTAGGCGTTGTAGAGGTATCAGTCCATCAAAGAGCTCATCAGCCGACGGTTATTCACGACTGTATTTTTTTCCAACGGATTGCATAGGTATCGCTCACAAGCTGTCCAAAGAATTGGCCAAGGAAGTCTCTATTCGTCAATCATGGCAGATATTCAACCGTGGAGAATACAAGACCTCCACTGAAGATTGGCTTCTTCCTGCGGATTCTGTACGGCAACCAAGATCGGCACTTGTGATGTTGTATTCTTGCCGACAGTGCATCCTAGGCAATGTACTTATTGTCATGCTGACTTTGTTTTTATCATTAGAAACGATTGGAGAAACCAGAGCTGTTGGCACGACTTCTTCAGGATCCCAAATACCTACGAGCCGAGATTGTCATTATCATGCTCGGATCCTATGATGTATTGTAAGTCACTGCCGCAACCCTTCAGGAGCTTGCAAACATTGTGTGCGGATGAAATTACTACACCGCATACTGACAATAGTTACCGCGATATTTTTTTCTAATAGACAAAGAAACCCATCATTGACGCCTCAGGACACACTCCGTAACTTGGAGTTGATTTGCCAGGCATTGAAGCGTACGGGAAAGGAAGGGAAGTCGATTTATCTATGCACCATTCCCACTGCAGGAGATGATATCTATTTGACAGAGCAACAGAGGGTGGATAAACTCGCGAGGAACCGTCTCATTGAAGAATATGTCAAAAAGTAAGCACCTTCAGTTCTTTGCCAAAGCTACGCATTCGAAAACGTAGACGGATTCCTAACCTTACACTATCTCTTTTAACTCATCCAGAAATGACGATGGTGTGCTTCCAGGACTCCAGATCGATTTGGCGAGCAATTTTGAGATGAAGCGCAAGAATCTGTATTGGCAGAATGGTCGCCACTTTAGTGAGATTGGATACACCAAGATGGCCAAGGATTGGGTGCCTGTGATCCGACCAGACATGGTCAAGAGAGAATTTGCTCTCTTCCGATCGGATCTTGGCCTTTGAGCGCTGCCTCGGGGTTCTTACAAGGTTGACGAAGAAATCTCCCTTATCGTTTCTCCACTCACTTCACATCGAGCCAATAAAGCATTCATCAATCCATGCATCATGTTTGTTATTGTCATGTTAGTGTGGATCGAGGCCAAAGGACAATTTTATTAAGACGAAGGAAACTACTTTCCAGCGTTGTTCAGCTTCTTGACCTTGTACGGCTTGGCGCGCTCTTTTCGCGTGAGTGCCTCCGGATCATAGGGCCCGCGAGCAGGCTTTGGTTCTCTAACAATTTCAACATTGCGATCTTTCCACTGGCTCTTTCTCAGTTTTATAGGTCGGTTTCCAACGTATTTACCTATCATCACAGTCGCAATAGAAAAGCTGGGGTGTTAAAACCTGACTTCGATTGAATAAGCGCTTCCTTGTTAAGTAGAGGAAAAAAAAAATCTTACCATTCATTTCTTTCCATGCACGAGCAAAGTCGTCAGGCTCGGCGAAACTTATGAAGCCGTATCCTTTTGTCTTTTGGGTTCTCTTGTCGCGGACTACCTTAGCCTTCAAAAAAGTCGGGTACTTGGAAAAGGTCTTTGTCAGCAGCTCATCAGTCACTTCGTTGCCCAAGTCTCCTGCAAACAATCGAAAGTCATCTAACATCATGGAAAGAAGCAAGCATTGCGTTAGATAATCCATAACAGCCATCAACTTCTATCATTCCCAATATCAACCCGAACAAACAACGATGACAGACTGGTTCGTACTTTCATCAAATTCCAGCAGAGATGAATCTTCCCAGACCTGTCCTGCTGCCTTCCGAACCACTGTCGCCGCCGCCTTCGCCTTCGCTGCTTTATCTTCCTCCTCTGCCTTCGCAGCCGCGGCTGCAGCCTCTTCTTGCGCCTTTTTCGGATCTGTAAAGATTCTGTTCAGGTCTTCATATTCATTGCTGTACCCTCCATACGGATTCGCTGATTTTGGGCCGCTCTGATAATAGCCAGAATTAGGACCACGATGTCCTGACGTATAAGGAGTCCTTGCTGGTACTGATGGTATTGAAGGCGCGGCGGCTGGCCCAACAGGGTACTGTTGTTGGTATTGAGCATAATTGGGATCAATGATAGGTGCTGCCGCTACTGTCGGTGTGGCGGCATAGGAAGGGTCCATCACATAGCCCAGCGACTCCCAGTAGGCGATCTCTTCGGGGGTGTATTGCGGCACTCCTGCGCCTGGTGCACTGTGTGTATATGACATCTTTGTGTGTAGTCCTGTCACTCGCTGGCAAACGGAAAGGGCGCTAAAAACTCCGGGTATAGCTTCGCTCCTGTGCTTCGCAAACTGATGTAGAAGAAGCGATCTGATCCAATCCTTGAGCTGATAAACGACGAATGAGTGAAGGCGAAGTGGATGTGAGGATGTGTAAGTGATTCGTCCTTTGGGCTCGAGGAAAATGTGTAAAGCCCTTAAGAATCCACTCCCTGTTTTGGTGGCAACAGAAACCTGCTCCACAGCGGAGATAAAAAAACCGCGCGGTATCCATCGCAGCACTGTACATTGATAAGACGATTGTAGGCGCAGCACTTCACACAGCAAAGCAACTGATGAAAGAGCATCCAGCATCCACTGTGGTCCTGTTATCTTTTATTGGATACCATGAATAGCCTAGTCCTCCAGGTCTTCATTGTCAGAGTCGCCTTCATCCTGCTGATACTGGAACCGATCCCACAAGACACTTTCCAGTTTGCGAGCGAGCTCCTGTCCGAAGAATTCTTCAAATCCTGGACTGACTGCCATCAGAAGTGCTTCAATAGTCTCGTAGACCATCCCTAAGCTGGCTTCTTGTTGCCGTGCAGATAATGGTTGTTCAATCGGGGTTGAGGATCCTGATGATAATGCGGTGTCAGCCTCGGATCTGTTCTCAGTCCTCAATTGGGGTGAAGAAAGTGGTGTCGACACTGGTGCTGCTGCTGTGGAGAGGGTAACAACCCGGAAACCCTGTCCGTTCAATGCGATCTCTACGATATAGTGTTCCAGAGTGACAACCGTAAAGTGGACCGTGAGCGCATCGCTTTTGTCGGCTTCGGTGGCAACCTTTAAGGGGAATGAGGCAGAGTCCAGGCCTTGGACATAATGAGTGAGGTCAGGGATCATGTCCGCCATGGTTGAAGGCTGAGGCACAAACGGCTGCGAGTGGCAAAGCAGATCCACCTGATGCCAGCAGCACAGCACAAGAAGGCGATGCGGAAAGAAGGCGAAAACCTGTCACCTGATAAATACCAGTCAGAACTGTTGATCAAAAAAGAACCGGACTTTCTACTTTCTCCAACTTCGTCCTCATTCCTCAATCACCAACGACACATCAACAGGACAAGACTCTTAGAGGGACCAGACAGCATTCAGGAAGTCCATATCAAAATCACAGCACCAGACTGACGTTCCCTTCGCGACATTCACCATGATCAAGGCGCCGACCCAGGATATGGAGGTATTGGTGCATTGCAGAAATAAACAACGGACTGAGGATTATTACGCGGTGGACTCAACTTTTTTTTTTTTTTTTTTTTTTTTTTTGTATACCTTAGGTCCAGCACCCTCCAGCCGATGGTATCTCCGAAATCCAGTTCTCGCCGCAGGCAGACTTTCTGGCAGCATCTTCCTGGGACAACAATGTAAGAGCATACTAGAAAGTGTCTACATGTGCAATTGAGTTGCCGACTTCACTTTTGATTTTTAGCAGTATCTCATGTACTCTGTTTGTTGTTCGCCCATCGATAATTAGGTCCGCATCTATGAGATTCAGTCCAACGGAGGCAGTATTGCCAAAGCAATGTACTCGCACGGCGCACCGGCTTTGTGCTGTGCATGGAGTAAGGTAAGCGAAGAAACTAGATTTGAAATTAAACAAATTTGTTGCATCTGAAAGCACCATGGCCGTAGTGATTAATCCCTCCTCCTCCTCCTCCTCCTCCTCCTCCTCCTCCAAATCAATTTTTTCAACCTTCATCTTAGGATGGAACAAAACTTGCATCAGGTGGCGCAGACAAGGTCGGCAAACTCTTTGATATATCCACAGGACAATCAACACAAGTCGCACAACATGACGCCCCGATCCGTGAGATCCGTTGGGTCGACGGTCCGAACCCGATCCTCGCAACGGGCAGTTGGGACAAGACCATCAAATACTGGGATACTCGCCAACCAACACCAATCTCGACTGTCACTCTCCCTGAAAGGCTGTATACAATGGACAGCGTCTTCCCTCTCTTGGTCGCCGGAACTGCAGATCGTCATGTCATTGTATACAATCTCAACAATCCCAGTACGCCATTTAAAACCATGACGAGTCCGCTGAAATGGCAAACAAGGACGATCTCTTGCTTTGGAGATGGTACGGGATATGGCATAGGAAGTATTGAAGGACGCGTTGCCATTCAGTATGTCGAAGACAAGGACGCTTCAAAGAATTTCTCGTTCAAGTGTCATCGTGAAGGTGGCCAGACTATGCGGGACAAGGCGGATGTGTACGCCGTCAATGCTATTAACTGGCACCCGATCCATGGCACGTTCTCGACCGCTGGCGCAGATGGTGGGTTCAACTTCTGGGATAAGGATTCAAGACAGAAGCTGAAGTCGTTTCCGAAGGTTGGGTGCCCAATCTCATCGACCTGCTTCAATCGCAATGGATCAATTTTTGCTTACGCCATCAGCTATGACTGGAGCAAGGTAGGCAACAGCGGTTTTTGTTTCTTGGAATGCAATATTGTCAAGTGGTTGCTTGTGTCTTTTTACTCATCTGGATCTCTCTTATAATTTCATCTGTAGGGGCATGGCGGAGTGGATCAACAGAGTCAGAATAAGATTATGCTGCATCCTGTGATAGACGAGGAGGCCAAGCCAAGGAAGCGCACATAATCCCGTGTCCCTGCTGCCCTCTCTTTACTTGAAGAATTCGATTCTTCAACTTGCACATAACAACCCCCACTCTTGCAATCTTGGCATAGTATCGCATAATAAAATCCATCTCCTTTGGCAGCCTTCCACCAATCAAAAGTACGATAATGTTTATTACAGCGGCTTTCTGGTATCATACAGATTGATTCTTAGGATGCATGTGCTGGTGGATTTGATCCGGAAGATGAATCCTTACTCGCTGGTTTAGTCTTTCGAGGATCGCCTTTGAGATGTCTCTTGGCGACGACCCAGGCCACAAGGACTGCAGTGAATGGAGGAAAGTAGGCGAGAACTGTCCAGAAGGGGTTGGGTTTGATCGCTGCCATGACATTGAGGGTCGATAGCTTCAGAGAGTTTAGGTCCGAGGTGTTGTTGATGACATGATCTGCATAGGCGACTTTTTCGATCAAAGGTTTCTGAGCGTTGATACGGGCGAGAGCGTCTTCTTCTGAGAGTCCATCGCGGGATTGGATCCTTGCCAGCTGCATCTCGGGTGAACTGTCCAGGAAGCGAATCGCAAAGAACAAAGATAGTCAATATGTTAATCAAAATGCTACCTACTGTATCACGGTCGAAAATAAGGACGAAGAAAAAGAAGAGGAGCCTACCAGTAGACGACAATGACATCACTAACAATCCTCCAGAGCTCTCCCTCCAGCAATAGCGGGACATCAATTACGACCAACGAAGTGCCTTTGATCCAGTACTTGAACAACCTCTTTAAAATCTCATCCCTCACAGCTGGATGAATAATCGAGTTCGCAACCCGTCTCTGCGCTGCATCCGGAAAGATGATCGTCCCAAACTTATACCGGTCCAATGGCTGTCCCATTTCCTGGTTCTGAAGGATTCCTGTGCCAAAGTGGGCAACAAGCTTCTTGTAGGCCGGGTGTGTTGGCTCGACCACAATTCGGGCCAGTTTGTCGCAGTCAATGACCGGGACACCGAGCGTCAGGATCGTAGAAACGACCGTGGATTTGCCTGTTGTTCAAATATGGCAGAGTCGGGGGGTTAGGTTCCTGAGGAGTCTTCATTGCATTCAGTGAGCGGAACACTTGAAGAATGACACATGCCTGAAGCGATTCCTCCTGTAAGACCGACGACTTTCATCCTTGGGTAATGAGGGCAGGGGGTTTGTGATGAGTGAAAGTTCGGAACGGAAGGTGTGCATGGCACTTTGCCCAATTGGCCACTCTTTCGGTTCTGAGCCCAATCATGTGAGAGTAGATTTAGACGCTGGAATGGGACGCGTTAAATGCATTTTTTATTGTTTTTTTTTTTATTGTTCGTTCGTCGAAGGAAATCCCGATTGTGCAAAGAAAGTTCTTCAAAATCGTAAACAAAAATTCGCGCAAAAAGACTAAAGCGAAAGCACGTCGCGCACGGGCTTGAGAAGGATCGACAAATATAACCATTGCTCAGTGCGCCTCCTGGCCAGGGCCAAAGTCCTGGCGGTACCGCTTGAAAAAGTCCTTGGCGTTATTGCCTCGGATACCTGCCACCTTCTCCAGGTCCCCCGACTGGAATGTCGCACGCCCCTCGTTGATATAGTCCAATAAGTCCAGGATCAACTCCACTTCGTCGTCGTTAGGCGGAAGAAGATTCGGAGGATGATGCATGGGTGGCTCCTTGCCGGGTTCGTCTGGTTGCTTCGGTTCCTTGCCGGGCTCTTTATTAGGCTCGTCTGGTCCTTGTGGGCAATCAAGGCACTTAGGATCCTTATGGCCCGAGGTCAACTCGCCATCCATGGACAAGATCTCGTCTTCACCGTCGTCATCTTTTTCAGCCTCCTCCCACTCTTCCTCCGTAGTTTGTTTCTTGTCCAAAAGAGACGCGATTGTCGAGATATTTTTAGACGAGGCAATGCCAGAGGCGGTAGGTTCGGCATGCCGACTTCCAAACGCGGCCTCAGTTGCCTTTAAGAAGAGTCGGATGGCTCCACGAACGCCTAAAATGTTGCCGAGTCCATAGTGACGCGCGGTCTCCAGAGGCTCATGTTTGTCTCGGTTCCGGAGGTTGCGAAGGTAGGTCCGAAGCTCGTCTCTGGTCATCGTCTTGAAATTGATAAGCTTCGGTGGCTCCTCCTCCTAGGGAGGGCCATATTAAAAATTTCAAGACCGTGTATCAGTTACCAACTTTTCCAATAGAGAGAGGCGAGCAGTATTTTATCGATGACGCTCCTACCTTGCGCGTAGCACCATCTGCATTGGCTCCACCCTTCTCTGATCTCGAGCCTAGAATAAGATTGAGCTCCTCAGCAAGTTTGGGGCCAGTGGTCGTCTCGGGCCCGGTGAGGGTGTAAATCTGACCATCGAATCTCTCCATCTCATCCAGGACCGAAGACGGAGTGTCCTCATCAACTGACCCTGAACTATCACTGCCATAGTCGGTTTCATGATCGTAATCACCTCGTTTGATGGGGAAAGCCACCGAGATCAACGCATCACCGAGATTAGTGATGTCCAAGGGTGCAAACACAGCATCAGGGCTGATAGACATGCCAAGCGATCCCTGGTCTCGAATCATAGAGATCCAATAGAACAAGGCTTGGAAGGGGAATCCTTCTCTGAGAGGAATAGTAAAGCAAACGATATAAATCGGGTTAGTATGGTGAGAGGAAGAGTTAGAGAACAAATCAAAAATAGGTTCAGTAGAGATGAAAAGGCATATGATACCTCAAGATGGTCCAGCGCTGGATGGCTCCCTTAACCTTCTCCTCAGTACGTACAAATCGATCGAGATGCTCTCTGTCTGTGGCATCGGTGCCGATACTCGAGATGAGAATGCAACGGATAACCCGCTCTTGGTCCATGATTTCGACCAGCTTATTAGCCCAGTCGACACGCTGGGGTTCGATCTCGGGGACAAGAATGACGGTCTGTACACCTCGGAGAGCGATGGTGATGGTATTGGGGTCATCGTAGGAGATACGAACGATTTTAACGTTCTTCTTCCTGTGGAGTTGACCGCAGTTCTTGGGTTCGCGAGCGAGACAGATGAGCTTCGGGGACTCGATACCGCCTTGGCTAGAGAGCTTTGCAAGGTGGTCAGCCAGCATGGAGGCAAGGACCTGTCCCTCGTAGGTATCGCATGCGGTGATAACGAGCGAGGGCTCCAGCTCTGGTGGTTGTGGAACACCGGGGTCTGACATGGGTCGCGAAAAGAAGGATGTGGGGTTCTGAAGCTGTAGGATGGATGGGAGATATGGAATGTGGATGTGTGGATGTGTGGAAATGTTAAAAAGGAAGACGAGATAGCGTAGAGTAAAGCGAAGAAGGAAAGGCTAGGAGATGAAGGATGAAGGACACGCGTCGAAGGTCCTGCGATTGATGGTCTCCCCGGCACGTGGTTTGCTCGCCTTAAAAAAAAAAAAAAAAAAAAATATCCCTAATTGCATGCAGACCGATGGTTCAGGCGGGGCAAAGCACTTTCGAGCCCTCTCCTCTCCACTCGCTCACACAGTCGCCATTATTCAGAGGACACAACACAGGCGTACACTAGGCTCACTTCTCCTTGACACCACCACCACCACCGCCACCCATTACTATTCCCGCTCACTCTCATTCTCACTCTCACTCACTCTTACTCTCACTCTCTCTCGCTCTCACTCTCGCTCGCTCGCTCTCTCTCTCCACTCCAACTCGCTCCACTCCTCCTCCTTGGTCCCTCATGTCGAATCGAAATGGGGAACCCGACTTCCAGCATTGGAGACAGCAGCAAGGCCCCTTCTCCCCTTCCACCTCTGCCTCGTCCATCTCTTCCGCATCGCCCTCGCCTCCGTCTATGCCAGAGTATGTCTTCTCCTCCAAAACCAGTCGCAAACTCTCTCTCCAGACCTATCTCGCAAACCTTCCCGAATGGTCCAGCTCCACGCGCCTGGCCTCGCTCTACTCTGAGTTCGACAAGCTCAAGGAAACCAATCCCTTCGGATACGAGGCCAACATCTCCTGGTGGCGTTCCGTCATTCTAGGTGCTGCCAGGAACGGCCTCCTTTCGTCCTACCAACCCCATGCCAACTATAACACTTCGGCCACCCATCATCACTCGACAGCACATTCGTCAACGGACTCTGGATCATCAGGAGCAGCCGCAGCTTCCAAATCCGTGTGTGAACCCACTGGCTCTGCAATTGGCGTCCTTGAACTCGACCTGGATCAGTTGGCGGCAAAGTTTCAGAAGAACGGACGAAGACCACACTCTCTTCTGGCAGTCATGAACGAGATGCACGCGTCGGGCGAGGTTATCCCTCGGTCAGACTTCTTACCCTGGGCAGGTGTTGGATGGACAGGATGGATCTTTCACAAGGTCGTCAAGGCGCCCTTGCTCTGGAGTCTCAAGCAGCTCAGCATTTCGGACTCAAGTTCATCCCCTGTATATCCGGCATCATCACCAATATTGGCATCCTCGGGATTTGGAAGTCCTGGCGGAGCGGGCTCAGGATCGAGCGGCAAGGTCGGTGTGGGAGGTAGCACAGGTGCAGGAAGTAATGGCTTAGCATTAGGAATATCTTCATCGGCTTCAGTAGCCTCGACTCACCGAGATACATACGTGATTGTCTCGTTTGTTCAGGAGGCAGCGGCAAGGATCCTGAAAATTCAACAAGAGTCAACCAGCTATCATGCATCGGATAACCTAATGACCTTTGCGGACTTTCGGCAAAAGTTCTCCAGGACAGCACTTTTGCCTATTCGGGGAAAGCTAACGAGCGATGCGACAACTGGAGCAGGATCGGTCATCATTTTGACAGACAGGGATCTGGAGATCGTGATGCGCTACATGCAATACGAGCTAAAGGTCCTGGTCACCGGCAAGCTAGATGCCAACAAGCAGGGCAACGAGGTTCAGGACCACGAAATGGTACTACAGAGCGCCATCCCTCACCGCGTGACCATCATGGCAGAGGGGCCGTGCTTCTATTTCCACTAAGCATGTGCTCATTATGTATCGTGCATTTGTGCATCTTGCTATCTCTTAGGTTGTCAAGTTTGCAAACAAGGACGTGATCCGGGACAAGTCGAAGCAGGAAGTCACAACACCGGACAGAGGGATCATAGAACTTCGACAGACCTGCAAGCGACTTGACAATCAGGTTCAGGACATTGAGGAGCGCATTTCGCAGTACGTGACGTCTCTCATGCTGGATCGAATCACTTAGCTATGCGGAGCAAATTTCTGTTGCCATACTAATCAACCGCTCGTCTTTTTCCACACCCATGTCTACTCAGGCTGACAGAAAAGGCGAGGGCATGCGTCAAGAAGAACCAGAAATCACAGGCGACCTTCGCACTCCGACAACGAAAGAATTTGGAGGATGTGTTAAACAAGCGCTTGACATCGCTGGATACCCTATCCTCGATCTTGTTCAGAATCCAATCATCCGAAACGGACGCTGAAGTCCTCCAGTCATACAAACTGGGCGCCAGTACCTTGGCCTCCGTAATGGCAACCAAGGACGAAAACGGACAGCAGATGCTCAGTAGGGACAATGTCGAGTCGGCCATGGATCGTCTTGCGGACGTATTTGCAGACCAGCAGGAGGTGGATCAGGCTATGAATGAGGGAACCGCGATTTTGTTGGAAAGCACGACGCCTGGTGGTATAGACGAGGATGACCTTATGGCTGAACTGGATGCTTTGATGGGCCAACAACATACAACTACTGCTACCCCTGCACACAAAGAAACGCCTGCTCCAGTGGAAACTGCAGCTCCAAATAAGCAACCCAGTATAGCGAGGCCGATACCCATCAAGAGGACGACACCGCCAATACCGAATGAACCCATGTCCATATCTCCAACCAACGCTAGAGAGCACAGCGCTTCCGCTCCTGGAAAGCGTGTCGCCGAGATACCCGAACAGGCCTCTGTCTATGCTAAGCAACGTAAAGTCAGCCAGACCAGTGTTCATTCGCAACGTAGGAATAGCGGAGAGACTCAGGGCCACGATGGCTCGTCCCATTCCAGTTCACGGGAGAGATTAGGCGATGCTGAGGCAGCCATGGTTACTGAGGTGCCAGAAGAAGACACGGCAAAGTTATCCAGAATGGAAACAGATCGTTCACCTAACGCCACTGCAACTGCTGTAGAGACATCCAAGCCCATCACATCAGGACCGAACGAAGACGAGGGCTTGTCGCTGGAGGAGCAGCGCGATTTGGAGGCCATGATGAGAGAGCTGGAGGAGATTAGGGCGCCAGAGGAGGACATTACCATGGAAAAGGAAGAGCCAGAGCGGACAACAGGGACTGTGGAGCACGCAAATGATGGAGCAGGTCAGGACCGTGATACAGAAGGCGTACAGGAGCGGTCCAAGGCGCGCAAGGAGACGCGCATGATGGAGCACAGCTAATAGCACAGTCTTTGTTTCTGAACTTGGTTTTATTTTTATTCATTCGTTTTCTGTAGTATAGTACTTTCATTGTCCAGTCTAATCCATCCTTATCTTCGCCCATAGTTTGCCATACATCTCCTGCAGCCGTTGTCGTTTTGTTCGCATTTACATAGGACTTGAAAAGTAATAGAGCGGTATCCTGCGCACCGCGTGAGCGCTCTGCTTTGAGAAGTCTTCTGGGCTTATTGCTACACTACCTGAGTTACTGTGAGAAGGTGTCAGTCGACCATCTGCGACCTCGTTGTAGTCCCCATCGGCATTTTTTGCGGCCGGTCTGTTTGATTATAAAAGCCCAGAAGTAGCTCCAAGAGAGAAGTGAGTGTAAGCCGCAATCCTCTTGTCAAAAATACAAAAGGAGTATGAATGGATAATGAAAAAAACTTGCCTCAGCTTACGATATTATGTACCGCGAATGGCTCGTTATAAAACTGACGAGTCTATCCTTGATCGCCGGCGGAGTATTCAAGGGATATACTTGTAGAGAGATGACCGCTCTAATATCTGGGTCATTCGTCCACGCTCCTAATAAAGAATAAGCAGGCCAGTTAGAGCAATAGATACTGCATGTTTTTTTTTTTTTTTTTTTGTTCGAGTAAACTAAGGATTTTTACCACGAATATTCAAACGTGAGTATCTTTGAGAGGTCCACGCCTCTCCTTGATCCTTCTTGATGTACCTTAGTGCAGCCTCCTCGCATATGGTGAGGTTATTTGATAGTGAAATAGATGGGAGTCGCTCCCCACATCGTGGAGCTGACGGTGCTATGGAGGACATGCAGTTGGAAGGAGGAGTGCGGAGAACGGGAAGCAAAAGATAGTAAAAGGTAGGACAGCCCCCTCCATGATAGCCGTTGGCCCATGGAACATCAACAGTGCAGAGCCCTACCACACGTCCCTGTCGTTTTTATTTGCTGGGTACTCTAACCTGACCAAAGGATCTTCCGATACCAGATCAGTCGAGGGAAAGTGTTTATTCCCTACGCTTCTGCACTTTCCTTTGCTAATCCTAGGTGCTGGCAGCTCTTATATCTTCCTCTCAGACTGATAAGGCTTTATACAGAACTAGCCAGCGCCAACAATTCATTATGTTACTATGGCCGGTAGACGCCGACAATCCCTTCAACTCGCCTTTACTAGCCTTGGCTGCTACCACTGTGAATACAAAGAATGCCGAACTACACCCTTTTGAAGCAGTGCATGCTGGCTGATTAAATTGTACTCCTTCCAAGAAACAGAATACTAATCGAGTCGTATTGCTATACACTAGAAAGAGGATGATTATTTCAATATATCGCGATTCAGTGCTTTCAAGTCAGTTTAAAGCTGTCGACAGGGCAGGAAGTTACGGCCGCTTTAGTAGACAAAGCTAGGAGCGAATAAAGATTTTTATTGTGCATTCTGCTGCTCAACTACGCCGGCACAGTTTCGACCTCAGTCCGCATGATCTTATTCCTGACAACTGCACGACGCTTGTTTGCCTTGCGGAGTCTCACATTCCTACGACATTTCAGGTACAGGAATATACCCACCAGTCCCAATATAATCACCCCACCTGAAAGAAAACAAAAAAAAAGTATCGCGTTCTAGTTAGCTGAAGCCGCCCTCGCACACATCTAAACCAAACAAATAAAAGGAAACCAAAAATGAGGCAACTTACCAATGGTAGACACCTTAATGATCTCTTGTAAGGCCACAGTATTATCGGGATCCTGATACGGACAGATACCATGCACGCCTCCTGGAACCCAGCACCCGGCAGTCTGCCAACTTGAGATATCAATCCAAATCATTCCTCCGTCGGGGGCGCCCGCAATCGGTGTCGAAGGCGGTGATAACTCCATCGCCTGCCTCATATCCAATGACGATTCCTTATTATCGCCGTCATCACTGCTCGCAGCCTTGTTTCCCCTTCGGGGCATGGATGTCAAAGACGATCCAAATGATGGTGACCATCCTTTGCGGTCCTCCTCTCCTTTCCCTTCATTATCGTCGCTACCATCATCTCCGTAGTGATCTCGCTTCTGATGCTTCCCGGCCGCGGCCAGTTTATCCAGCAGTGTTCGAAATGGATTAATGCCTCGTGCGAGTTTGTCTTCTTTTTGCGCACGTTTCTGCCGACTCATCGGTGACGCGTAGGATGAGGACGCCGTTTCGTTCCAGTAAGTCAATAACGTGCTATACAGCAGCTGGTTCTCGCGTGCAGTCCGCGGCACATCAAACATGTAACCGTCCGGGCACCATAAATCCCGATAGTTCCCCGCGCCCCGGTCAAATATGATCCACTATCGATGATGGTAAAGAAGAAGCAAAGAGATGAATACCGATTTTTCATTAGTAATATTGTCAGTCAAGAAACAGCTTGCGAATAATTTGATCCGCACTAACTTTGCTGGAGGAATTGATTTGGCGACAAGCGACGGGGAGTTTCAGGTTGCAATTTTGTACGATCCAGCGGCCATTGCTCTGCATGGCACCACAGCGTTGATCACGACTTCGCTTCTTACTGCTCGGTGGCTGATCCAGATCCCACGACCATATAGTCATTCCTGCGTGTTCTGCAAACGACAGTACTGGTGTGCGACCTTCGACCAGCGCCGAGAACCCACAATTGGTCTACAAAATAAATAAGAAGCGGTATGAAAATCGATTTTTTTTTTTTTTTTTTTTTTCATAGTCTCTTCAAATTCCCAAGACAACAAAGACACCTACAGCAAGTTGTCCAGACGTAAAAGACCAGGGCAAGAGATCACCGTCAGACACGCTGGAAAAGGACCAGGTCACATTCATGGTAATCGGACCGCTACTGTTCCTCCCGTCCGTTATCCTCGTAGTATTCTCCTCGGACCCCGTCCGCGTCATCATCACTCCTGGTACAGGATAATCGCATTGGTCTGATGCGAACGCAGACGAAATCCTTAGCAGACTGCTGTTCGTCATCGATGGCCCCAGAATACCCGGCTCGTACAACGTCGTGAAATCATCCGTGATGTTGTAGCTCGTGTTAGTCTGCAGATTGTTGGCGCCAATACCGATGACAATCCTCCGCTTGATGACCTCTGTGAGATATGAACTCGTCGGCCACCCTGTCGGCGCCTGTATCTTTCCAGTAGCAGGGTCCGTTGTGGTATTGTAGTAGTCGAGACCCACACGACTATCACTCCACCAAGTCGACCGTAAATCCATGCGGTCCGTCTGGAGCTGAGCAGGACTGTAGATCAACGAAGGGAATGCGTCCATAAACAATTCCCTGAGAGAAATCATGTTGGGAAGTAAAGCCTTGATGGTCTTATTGGTGTTGGGCGAGACGAGTGCTTTAAAGAAATCTTCATCGCTGACCGGAATGATTGTAGTATTTGTGCCGTTGATCGGCGGTGTTGGGGTCGGTGAGCCAGATGGCAGACGAGATCCCAGGCTGTTGTTTCCGAGCTGGTTGAGGTTGAGAACGATCAACAGGACATCTTCAAGTTCGCTTTCGGTCGTTTGCTGAATCCAGCTTTGAAGTGCTTGCAAAAGCATCACGACATCCTCGCCTGTGGAACAAGTAATCCCGTCCACCGTTTTGTCTATCGCATTTGATTGGTTGTAAGAAGAAACCAAGCCCTTGCTCATCGCCAGTCGATGCAGCCTCCCACGCTGCTCCAGAGACGACTTGAGCTCGATCCTGCTATCTTGTTCGACTCCAGATGCTGTCTTGTTATCCTCCTTGGCACGTGGTGCCTGAATCGCACCCAGACCCTTGGGTTTGATTGCCGGACGCTGATGCGGCTTCTTTTTCCGGTACCATTCACGAGCATTCTGACGAGTCCTTTGTCGGGGTGGGTTGCCACCCTGTGGTTCCTTGGTGTCGCTTCCTTTGTTTTTTTCTGGTCGTGTTGACGGATGTTCAGTCTTGGCCTTGATCGATTGGCTATCGTGGTGAGCCGATCTTAAATGACGGTCGCGTGTCTTCCCAAAACCTGTTTCCTCCGTATTCGCAGCTGCTCTCTTTTCCAGGTATTCGTCCGCTTGAGTGTCTATGGGATTCAAATGTCGTTTCTGTTCATGGTTTGGTTTCTGATCGAAAGGCGTTGTAGTTGAAGTTGAGGACTGCGTTGACAATAATGATGTTGGTAATGCTGGCGATACTGGTAATGCTGGTGTCTGTACCGCATCCAGATCCAGATCAGCATCCAGATCTAGTAAAGGGCGCCTCGACACTTCTTCCTCAACAGCCTGATGGCTCCCCATCCTCTGCAACTGTTCAGAAACCCCTCCATTCTCCCGCCCCTGCTCAAGGGCTGCCCTCAACGCCGAAAGCTGGGTCCCATCTCTCTTGATCC
Source organism: Gamsiella multidivaricata (assembly GCF_025024155.1). NCBI lineage: Eukaryota > Fungi > Mortierellomycota > Mortierellomycetes > Mortierellales > Mortierellaceae > Gamsiella > Gamsiella multidivaricata. The sequence goes on from NW_026251736.1 coordinate 239,280, forward strand.
TCGGACACAACTGCCACCCCAGATCTGTGTCATCCCACCACAAGTCAATCACCAACCTCCTCATCCCCGCCTGCAGCAACTCGGGGATCTTTGCAATCTTATCCCCACCAAAGTTGTTTCCGAAATACGCGGTTCGGGTATCGACACCGACCCAGGATTGTCGATCGAGGGGGATTATGGGCGCAGCAATGAGCCGCTGTGTGGCCAGGGCTCCGTCGACGTATTGGCGTGCGTCTATGAGGCTGCCGAGGGGCGTAGATTGTGTGAAGGCATAGTCGGAACCTGTCAGGGGGGGAAAGTCCTCAGGGGAGGGAGCATCTACTCGTTGGTTGGAGACGAGGTTGTATGCCGCAGCATCGCAGGAGTGGATTAAGGAGGAAACAGAGAACAAGGAGGAGGAGAAAGAGGGTAGAGAGAGGAAGCAATTGAAGCTTAGGAGGATGAAGAAGACGAGTAGAAAGGGTGGACTTGTCCGTGGTGCACGGACAGGGACAGGGGCCGGGGCAGGGCCGCGAGTAGCTGAGGGATTGGCAACAAAGGGGGAAGTGCGAATTAAGTCGTCTTTAGTATTACTCCGTCTCGCCCTTGTCCTCGTCCTGAGATCTGGTGGTGACCGTTGCGGGCGTATATACTGGGGAGCAACTAGGGCGGCGTACGAGTCCATTGGGAGGGTGTTGTGCGTTAGAGTATGCAGAAGAGAGGAGGGAGGGATGAGGGAGACTTAGTCGAGGACAACGGCGGCGGCCATGTTTCTCCTCCTGGATGCCTGGAGCGGAAGGGTTACAAGGGAGTGTTACGAAAGATCGGTTCTATGGAGACAGTAGAAGCGAGGGATGAGGAATTGAATGGGGATGAAGGAAAGGATCGGCCGAGAGGCTGCTGCTGAGATCTCGTAGTGCGGAGAGTGGGCTCAAGCCGTGGGATGAGCTAGCGATGCAAAAGCGAGAAGCTCGAAAAGAAAGCGGACGAGAGAAAAGAACGTGCGAGAGTGAGGCCAAAAAGGGAAGCGGACAATCACCATGGGGACATGAATGACGAGCGATGTATGAACAGTGTGGATTCTGTGGATGGAATTATGTGAATTATTATCTGTGAACTATTATGTGAATTATTATGTGAATTACATGTGAAACGAGGGTCTTTCTTTAGTCCGGCGGGTGAGTGTGCGTCAAGTGCCATACACGGCTGTTTCTTCAGGAAGAAAGTAAGGTGATCGACGCTCTGCAGTACCGAGCAGCGGACTACCCGTATCCGCGTCCGCATCCGCATCTGCAGCCGCATCCGATCCAAAATGACCTTCGCTAGCCATCTTCCACCGCTATTATCGTCGTCATCTTCAACAGCGAGCATGAATCCTCCACACACATGCTCTGCTCATAAATCAGTCTCAGTCTGCCCCGACCCAATGTCAAAGACGCACATCCCACGCCAAAGTTGGTCTTTTCCTAGACTAGGACTCGTCTTTGGGCCCATCCAGGGACATACCCACAAATCACGCGCAATTGAACGCGTTCGGCCCCACTGGAATGGACTCCTAGGATACCATGCTCGAAAATATAATGGCTATGGACGCGTTCATAATCTGTGTAGATCAATCTAGTATACAAACTCTACTGCCCTCTACTCAAACAGGCACATTTACAACGAACCCGCTTCGCCATCTCCTATACGATCCCGTCGTCTGGGTTCATCACCCGTAACCGAGGATGCTCAGGATCTTCCAGCCCCCGGAAACTCGCCAAACTACCCGAATGCACCTGTTTATGTCCATATCCTCCTCCTTCTGTTCCTCCTTCTTCCCTCCTTCCTGCTGCTATCAAATTCTCGTCCCCATCCGCATGCACCTCCTTCATCCGCCCCTCACCACCGCCTTCTCCACCACCACACAAATTCGTAACCCCACTACCGTGGTGGTTTAACGACTCGACCATACTTCTCAACAATCCGCGGCTCCACCTCCGCCCCTGGCTTCCATTCGCCTGTTCCGGCACAGGTCCTACCTCCTCACGCCCATTCTCACCTTTCCTCATCATCCCCAGCTTCGCATCCCTCTCCTCCAAATACGCAACCGACCCTGCAGCTCCTTGCTGCTGCTGTCGGATCGATTGCACATACGGCATCGATAACCTCCGAAACTGCTTCCCTAAACTCCCCGACAACAGTTTCCCTGGACTCATCCCCCTTGAAACTTGATGCTGTCTCTCCTGTTTCGAGTACGTTGCGTACTTGGAATTCGTCAACTCGATCTCACTATCAAGGCTCTCGCTATCTCCCTCATCCAAGACATGTGTCCGATACCGATGAACCACAGGCATCTCGTCGTTATCTAGCTCTGTTGAACAGCCACTCCCGAATGCGAAGCTTTGTGGCCGTCTGTATTCGGGTACTTCGACGGGGGGACACCGTGAGATGTTCGCTGATACGGGCGCAGAATGCGTCGTCGTCGTAGTTGTTTTCGGAACATGGATCAAATGTTCATGTGTCGCTGCTACAGGTGGCCCCACCAATACGTCGGCCTCCAAGTTTGTTCGACACTGCGTCTGCGGATCCAAATACGGATGCGACCAAGCCTGGGCCTGAACATGAGAACGCTGGTTCGAGTACGAGGCATACGCGAGCCCATCCCGAAACGGATCGTCATACTGGTCATACCCCACTTGCTCAAATGGAGATATCGGGCTAGACGTACACGCCTGTCGATAGCCTAGCTGTTGTTGTTGTTGTTGTTGCAGCGAGAATGACACTCTCCTGTGCGCAGGATGACGTTGATATAAAGAAGGATGCTGGTGTAGATGTTTTCTTGCTTGCACAGCAGCCTCCACAGGCTCAAAATTCGATCGACGTCGCTGGACCCTCCCTTTACTATCAGAGCACATTAGAGCGCCCGATCTTTCTGCCTTCGGCGCAAACGCATGCGCAAGCGAAGCAATCGTTGTCGCCGCTGAAGCTGGAGAACACACCTCTGCCAAATATGCACGTTCGCTCCCCTTCTCGCCCTCGTTCTGATTGTAATACCCATCATATCGATCCACATGGAACATGGACTCGTTACACTCCTGCCCCTGATGCATATATTTCACTGGACTCTGAGCTTCCTGACTATACCTCCGGCCATGAGCTCCAAACCTATGCGACTCTCGTACTACCGCAGCAGGGATCAACACAGAATTCTGAAGCGCTCTCGTGTAGGCCTCGCTTGCCAGTACAGAAGCGTGTTGCATTTCTGCAATAGTCCTAATCTGTTGCTGGCCCATCAAATCACTCTGTCCATCGCTGACGGATTCAAGGTCCTCGCGTTGGTGCGAATGATAACTCATTCGCGACATCAGAGTTTTACTGCCCGTACCGTAAAGGTCGTCGCCATTGCTGCTCTTACTATTGTGGGTTTCATGTCGTCCGCCCACTCCAAAGACCGAGTCGACCCATGCTGCTTGGACGCGTGCCCGTCTACGTTTCTTGGCCCAGTAGACAGCAAATAGGCATATGCCGAGCGCACACAATGCTGTAACCGCTGTCGAGGCCACCGGAATGCTTGATGAAGACGACTGTGTTCCTGCAAAAAAAAGAAAAAAGAAAAAAGAAAAAATGAATCAATCAGACAGGCACTCAACTGTGTAGAAACAGATGCAGAATAATATTTGGTAATATTACCCTGGCTAGGGATCGCCCTTCCAGGACTCTCGGGCTCCAAATCCTTGACATCTCCTTTGTCTCCTTTGTCTTCTTCGTCTTCTTCGTTTCCTCCATCTGCATTGCCCTCCTCATCCCCTTCTTCCTCAACGTCTTCGTCGCCATCTCCGTCGTCGCTCCAAGCTATTCTTCAAAAATATCAGCAAAGGGAAAAAAGTTAAGAGGCGGGTACAGTTCTCAATCTCCCGCCTCCTTTTCCAGTCTGCCTTCCCGGTTCATTGCTCACCATAAGAAACCAAGAAAACCCCCCCCCCCCCAGCTTCACACCGGATCCAAAAGCGGGTCGGCCCTTACTTACATTTATCTTCTTCCTCCCCACCATCTCCACCATCATCATTGTCGTTATCTTCACCATCATCTTCTTCATCAGCGTCATCCTGTCCCAGGTCCTCCTTGTTATCCACTGCTGACGCATCAGATTCAGTGGGATCTTCAGAATTGTTCCTGATCTGCAGTCGGAGCCCTACAGTTCTCTCGACCGCCGCTGCCAGTGCCGTCGTAGGTGTATTCGTAGGCGATGACCGCGGGGGCTGTACCACAGTCTCAATACTCATTTCCTTCCTGTCCTCGCGGTCGCTGCTGCTCCCACGAGTCCGTTCCGGTTTTGAATAACGGGAGGGCAGAGTGCTGGATTGTACCAAAAGCGAGCTCCCCACTAACGCCACATTAGCATATGAATCGCCCTCAGTTTCTACACCGTCCTGCTGCTTTCCTATCAAAGTGGACTTTGATCCATAGGTCTCGAATGGATAGCCAGCACAGGATTTATCACGCCTGCCGTCGTCGACTTTGTTTCCTTGGAGGAATAGTTGATTTGAACAATAACAGGTCGTGCCACCGGCGGTGATCCCATGCAAGAAGCGGTTGGATTTACAGTAGGCGCTACAGGCGTCCTGAGTCATGTAAATATCGTGATATGAGGGTGAGAGTTCTGGGAGGAGAGGGCGATGGGTGCGGGAGGGAGTGTTGTCGTGGGTCGTGGCTCTTGTTAGGTCGGAAGCGTAACATCCTAGGTTGGTTTGGGCATGTGTGGACGGGGGAAGAGCGAAGGCGAGGAGAAGAGCGAGGGTGATTGTATACGCTGTAAAAGCTTTCGTTGCTCCTGTTGTTGCGGTATCTGCGGCGGTAGTTCTTAAGGTCGTGAGCGATGGTGGTGGTGCAGAGCGCTGTTTGCTGAAGGATATTGACATGGTTGAAAAGGAAGATGTGGATGAGTAATGCATATTATGTGTTGTCGAGTTTCGAAGAAAAAGAAGTGAGATGTAGATAATGATGCGCTCGATCGTGAACATTTATCCAGCTGCTTGCTTTGATGTTGCTGCCAGTGTGCCCTGAAGCAATGGCGATGAAGCAATAAAAAAAAAACAAAAAAAAAACACGATTATTCTTTATTAGTGCTGTTGTTGTTTTTTGCAAGCTGAGCTGGGTTCGAGTGAGCGTATTGGGAGGACAGTAGAACTAGAATCTCAAACGATACCAAGCATCAAATAACATATATATATTAACATAACATACATATACACATTTCCATATACAGAAGAAGGAAGGAAGCCAGGTACGCGACATATAACCACGAGCCATGCGCGTATGGACATATGATTTATGGTTTCAATTTGAAGAATAAGATTTCTTCGCACTCGCATATTGAGGAGTTACATAAAAGCCAGGAGTAAATCAAATGCCTTCATATCGTTACAGGATGCAAGTCTGGTGTAGATAAAAAACACTACTCATTATTTGTAGTACTTTGCTATAGTTACTAGACTAAATAAAACACAACCGTGCAAAAATATTACAAAATATGGGATAAAGGGATATAACAATGAAGATGATGATCAGAAAGAATGCAAAAATGCGCGGGATAAGGAAAGGAAAAATAACGCCGAGTCGTTCTGGACTTCTGGCGTGGTATCATGGTCTTTTTTTTTTTTTTTTTTTTTCTCTTAGATACCCGACGTAGAAGAGGCGCTGTTCTGTCGACTGCACCTCAATCGCTTCAAGTCCTCGTTCGTAGTGCTTGTGCTCGTGCTCGTGCGGCGAGCACCAGGGAAGATGGCCGAGGATGATGACATGGACGCATCCGCAGATGAGTGCGTTGCTGCGGACGAAGACGATGTGGACGAAAACGAGGAGCAGTGCGCTTGTGGCGTCAAGCCGACTCCAAGAGAGTTCTTTCTCTTGGTCGAAGTCGAGTCATGGGTATGGCGCTGACTTCCATTGGGATGAATGCTCAAGGTGGACGAGCCCGACGTTGTTGCTGCAGAAGTTGAAGACGAGTTCGATGAGATCGTTGACGATGAAACGGGTGATACCGAGAGTGTGGTCGCGTGGCGATAGAGGGGCTGGGTCGTGAAATTCGTGGCAAAAGGCGACAGCGATTGCTGGTGCTGCTGCGAACGTGGTTGCGACATCGGCCTCGAAGTTTGCTCCATGCCAGACTCTGTTAGTGTCAACGTCGACAGTGATGCAGACGCAGCTGATGTTGATGTCGGGGACGGTGCAGAGGACGAGGACAAAAGAGATGGAGAGGAGGAGAGATGGGATCCCGTCGCTCCAAGAGTGCTGGACATGATTGCCTCAACCGTCTGGGCCCGACAATGCTGATGGCTTCCATCCGTGCCCTTGCATCCACGGTTCAGTCCAGAGTTCATATCATCATTATAGTCCGTATGTTGGTATGACTGCTGGAGTTGGAATGCATTGAGCGAGGTAGACGCTGGCACCGATGTTGTCCGGGTGCTGTTGGCTGTTGTTGGTGCCATGACTTCTGCTGAGCTGTCGAATGGGTGTAGGCATATGGCTTCACGAGTGTCCTCCATTTCCTGACCAATGACTGCCGACTGGAGAGACGACGATGATGTGCGGGACAGTGTTGAGCAGCCGACATTCGACTGCGTCTCATTGCCGGCACTCTCTATCATGACCACATCGCCTGTCTGATCCAGGTTACCATTTACAGGAACCTCCAAGGGCGAATGGTCCATTGGCGACAACGGCCTATCCTCTACTTGAACATTGCCTTCCGTATCTCTGCCTTCGGTCTGCTTGCTTTGCTCTGGCTCATGGCGCTGCCGCTGTTGAGTCGCCGTTGCCGCCTTTGGGGTCTGCTTGGACGCCACTGCTGATTGTTGCTGCTTCTGGCTTGTTTCCTCCTTCAGCGCACTCTCTTTCAGCAGTTTGCACTTGAATCGATGACTAATTCCCGATGCTGGATCCATGCACTGGAAGAACTCTGACAGTCGACAAAAGCTCCACTTCCTGGAAAGCTCCTCCATAAACAGTGACTTGTTCATGTAAAAGATTGGGCTGTTTGAATAAGACGACTGTTGCTGTAGCCAATGTTGTTTCGAGGTCGACATAGTTCCCGGCTGCGACTGCTGACGAACATGGGGGTTTGATCCGTGGCTACGAGATGTATGAACGATGCCACGATGTGGGTGCGGCTGTTGCTGTTGCTGTTGCTGTTGCTGTTGCTGCAACAATGGCGAGTGGTTATGATGTGAAAGGGTGCAGTGGTGTGGGTGATAGGTTGGATGTTGTGGTGGGGACGGATATACTGATGTTGCGGCCGAGACTGGAGTGGCTGTAAAGGATGGATAGTGTAATGGAGTTGACTGCTGGGTATGATCCTGGTGCCGTTGGTGCTGTGTAGGGGTAGTCGATGAGCTCTGACGGAAGTGGCCAGCTCGCTGGGGTGCTGGTGAGAGCGGTCCGGTCGCAGAGCTGTGCCGTCCCAGATGCAGGGCCGTGTCTTCTGCCGCAGCTGAGGCCATGGGCATGGGCATGGGCGAGCCTAATCTCCTGGAGATGGCCATGCGCCGGCCATGTGTTGGTTGAGGGCTATACCCCGAGAAGACGGGCGAGGTAACCATGGAGGACGAGGGCGATGACGGGGATGAAGAGGTCGCAGGCCGAGTAGACAATGGTGGGGTGGAAGGACGGGATGCCATTGTCAAATTTGATCCATACGAGTGGCCGTCTGCGCCAAGCATGAGCGTGGAGATGCTGACGGTAGGGGAATAGACCGGGGAACCAGGCAGGGATGGCATGCGTGAGTGGGAGGGCGAGAGCTTTAGCAGCGATGGTGGTGGGGGTGACGAGACGGTGGCACTGGTGAGGAGGGTGCATGCTAGACGGGCGATGTACTGGATGGCCCAGTTGTCCGTCAATGCCAGCACCAGCCTCGCTCTGTTCAACTCACCTAAGAAAAAGGACGGCAAACAAAAAGGGTCAGCATACTACCTAGTGGGTGTTACTGGTGTTCAATCAAAGTCAATTGCAGTGAAGTGCCCACCTTGGTCTCCTTTAGTAAGTACCCAGTCGAAGGTGACCTGTTTGACAAGGATAGCAATGGACTCGAGTCGCCATCCGTTGACCAGCCAACACAATGCATGTTCGATCCGGTCGAGGTCGTATTCGCCCGCGAGCCGCTGCAGATACGACGCAGTGACCAGGACATTGTCCTCAGACCGCAGCCATGTGTAGAAGGTCGCGTCGTAGAGATCGTCCATTTTGCGCACATTCGCCTGAATGTCCCTCCACAGCTCCGGGTCTACACGAAAAAAGCGTGATAAAGAATGTTTAGTAACTGTGCTGTGTGCCTTCGTCTTTTAGGAGGGAGGCAAACACACCAATGCCCTTCCTGTACTTGGCACAATGCTACCATGGTCCCACTGTTGCCATATATCCTCCCCTCTCCCCTTCCCCTCGGTATACTATCAGCCTCTGTTTTTTTTCCCCGCCGAGGTTCCCCTCTACCCCCCCTTTTTTTTTTCTTTGTGAGTGAATAAGGCGTTTATCTATGATAATCTCTTTTCTTCTTTTTCTTTTTGGTCAACAACATCGATGCTAGTTTACCTCGAGTGGATGACTACCACTAAAGATACGCTTTTCACGTTAATGATGAAGACACAAGGCAAAGCACAAAGAAGGAACTTTCAAAGTGTAATTCACTAAAGAAATAACCTGATGGCCCCGCTCTGCAAGAATGAGGATTGCACAAAGAACCACACACTCTCACACTGCATAACAAAGAGAATCATCCAATGATATCCACTGTAGATGTTTTACACACACACATACAAACACAATGCTAGGTGTGAGAGAGAGTGTATGTGCACACAACAACAACAACAACAACTCTGTTCAATTGTCTTTTTTGTACGCCGAACAGAGTACATTCATTCACAATCGTGTGTGAGTGATAGGGGAGGGAAAATAGAGCTGCGGGAGGAGCAAAAAAGGATGGATGGTAAAGCAGGGGGAATAGAAACCTGCTACTGTGTGCACACAGTAAAGAGATAGAGGAGGGGTCAACAGCGCAAGACCATATCATCTTCCGTGTGCTTTCGGATATCGATTGTTTCTCTTGGACAAACAAAAAGATGAGACCAGGTCAAGTCCAGAGCAAAGTGCAGAAGTGTGCAACAGAGGTGTGCAGGAGCAGGTTCAGGAGCAGGATGACAATGGGATTGGTGCAAGGGAGATAAGCACGCGAGGGTATCGATGATGCACTCATATGGCACTACTGCCCGTTGCGAGTCGGAGGAAAAGAAGAAAGGGAGGGGTAAGGGCGAGGGGGTAGGATATGACGAGTCGCATTCGATCTTCCTAGGAGCACGTCTTTTTTCCACCGGGCGAAAGCGACTAAGCAACTAAGCAACTGAGTGGTACCAACACACAAGCAAGGCCTCAAGGCCACGCCAAACCACGACAATTGGACCTCTCTAGCAGCAGAAAACCACTCTAGGACATTTTCCTCTCCCGAGTGGTTTGGTCTTCAGACAGCGACCGCGCACATTTTCAAGGGCAGAAGAGCGTTTCATTGGAAACGGGCCTTTTCTGTTCTCCATAATAATGGTGTGTCCAACAACCGAGATCTTGCCTTGCTCATATTACACAAGAGGGACATGACATGCGCTCGAGGGGAGGTGCAGAATCGATTCGAAGGGGGACAGCTTGAAAATGTAAAAAGAAAGAGAGAGAGAGATGAAGAATGAAAAAGAGGCAGGGCTCCGTACCTTCTTTAATCTCTGTTGATGCCTTCGCGTTCTTTGGATGGTGGATCCTCATGCTGACGGTGTTGTTGGGAGGAGAAAGACTCGCCATGGCCGGAGGAGGTTACTGCTGTACTTTTTGGTGGCAACTTATTGACACTTCTATTCTACTATTGGGAAGTGTGAAAAATAGGGAGGGAGGCTAAATATCAAGCAATTGTAATTGAGTTCTAGTGTGAGGAGACCAAGTGAGCGCAGGAGTGGGAAGATAAATAGAGGGCGAAAGAGAATATGAACAAAGGATAGGAAGTGGTGGAAGGAGGTAGAAGAAAGAGGGGGAGGAAGAGGGGGGAAAGGGTATGATGATGAGCAGCCAGGGTGGTGTGATTAAGTAAGGATGAGATTAGGAATGGGAAAAAGAGATGAGGAAAAACAACAAACAGGGGGCGTTGAAGGAGCAGCTGGGTGTGGCAAAGCGTGGGATAGGACGACAAAAGACTCGTACAGGGTACAGACGAGGATGTATCCGACAATGGGGTGGTATAAGATGTGGTAATGTAATAAAAATAAGAAAAAGAGAGCGATCAAAAAACGAAGGATGAAGGCGATGATTAAAAGAGTGAATGAACAATTGGACCAAAAAAAAAAAGGAGTGTGAAGGAAGGGAGAAAAAAAACCGGCAGTGAGCTGCTTCTTCCACAAGCAACAAACACATACAAATACGTACAAATAACAAAACGACTACGAGGAGCAAACATACTTGTAAAACAGTAAGGAGAGGAGCGGAGAGGAGCACATGGCCAACTTCAATGGCAATGCCTCAAGTAATTAAGTAGCACGAGAGACAGGCTGGATGCTCATAGCCATTCCTCTTAACAACAGAATGTGTCATAGACACAAGTACACACTTACAGCCATCGACGTGAACAAAGGGGCGAAACAGAAAACACGCCGCAGAGGATCTGCACCAAGAGAACAGTCTGGACAACAGAAGTAGGCTGGCCCTAAGAACCACGCCTATAAACTTGTCGCCGATATAAATAAATAAAGCTCCCTTTCCCACTCAAACGATCCGAGTAGACAACACTACTACGTCTACACATACAAAACATACATTGTACACAAGGGCAATTATGCGCACCGCATGGCAAAGGCAAAAAAGGACACGTCGAGAACCTCACACATTTCTTTCGCAAAATAGAGATGGATGAGGTTGGATGATTCATTCAAGGGTTTTTCTCTTCTTTTGAAACGTGTTGGGAGCGGACCTTTTTATTTCATTTTTTACGTACCTGTAGGTCGAATGATGATCTAGGGGCACTTGCTTCCATGAGGACATGGAGGATGAGGACGGGAAAAAGAAAAGAGCGCCAGGGAGGTTGAGGAAAAGTCAGGGACAGGGACAGGGACAGGGACAGGGGTGTCTCGATAATCGTTAAACTGCCCCCTCAACGATCTTATTTTTATCTTTTTTTTCGCCTCCATTCCATCATTCCAACTGCACGCGTTTTTTTGTTCAACGACATTAGGCGTCCTACGCAAAAGGAAAGGAGACGATCCGGCGATAGGGATAGGAAGGCGATGCAGATGGCTTATCTGTATATGCATCATGCTCCGTCTTTTCGCGTGCGAGTAGGCGCCGTACCAATGGGTGCTTCCTGCCTGTGGACAAGTTGCCGGTTCAGCGCGTCGGGCCGCTTAAAGTCCTTTTTCCATTGAAGGGCTACGTTAGCCATGTTCTGGCCAGCGGTGTGGCCCCGATCACGTTGGAGGCCGGTCTTGGGGTTCAACACGCGCGCTGTGTCATACGCCGATGGCCGGAGACCATCATAAGTCGGGTCAGGACAGATGACCGAACAGCCCTGAGTTTGGGCTCTCTGATGGCATCTGTAACCTGCAGTGCATCTATGCCCGGGATCGCTTCGGCCAGGTACTTCACCTTAAACCTCGTGAACTCGACTGAGGTCTTGCTGGCGCCTCCGACGTCCTACTGATCATCCTATTTACTTTCGGCAGCTTTGTGGAGCAAGAGGCATTGCTCTGGGAGGCGTTGTCGCTGCTGTCCTTGTCCTTGTCCTCGCCTTCTTCCTTCCTCCTGTGCTAAATCAGGCTATAAGCGTGGAACTTGAGCTGATGCCTATCGGTTTGCAGAGTACCAGCGAGCATGTGCTTCTCAGCCCGAGTGATGCTATCCATGACCAGGATACTCTCCTTTAATGCTGCCTCGACATCGTCCTTGGCCTTTTTGCTCTCTGGTGTGGACGAAGGCTGGATCGTAAGTACGTCGAGCTGATCTTGACAAGGCAATAAATGAAGATCAAGCACATGTGGCAAGGACTTGTTATCGGGAAATACCGCACAAGCGCGTCGATTGTAGTTGGTTTCCTTGCTATGGTTTCGAAAAAGCTCTTCCGGATAGTTTTTAGTTTGTTCTTGACCTCCTTGTTTGGTCTTCTCCTTAAAACAGATTCTACTAACCGCTTTCCGCTGATCAACCAGAAGGTATTCTTGTAAGCTGGCATCGGAAGATATGTGAAGCGGTTTGAGGATGGCAACTAGTATTGAGGACCCAAGGCGCGGACACTGGATCATAGACTGAAGACTTGCTGTGGTCGTGAAGTATATTAGAACAAAAGACATTGATTAATAAACGAGTATCTAGGTTGTATGATAAACCCGCGATAGAAAGACATACCGGAGCACTTTCCTTTTTCTTCAACTTAGAAGCAAATGGCCGGAGGTGGCATCTATCAGATACCCACTGTCTAGCCAACTTGTTCCAGAAACCGAGTCGGGACAGCCTTACCGAGGTGCCCCTTCACTCTTTGGATCACGGAGTTATTATTCCCGAGCATTGTCTTGGAATATTTGAGTGTCGTTGATGCTGAGCCAAAGCTGCCGCCGCTGTCCCCAAGTCTGTGGTCCTGGTGGTGCATCCCTTTTACGAGCGTCGAAAAATTTCTGATCCTCCTGTGGAGTATACTGGAATTTGTCGTGACGGATTTGAGTTTGAATGGAATGATGGATGCTCTGCCATGGTCTCGCTGATATAGTTGAACGTTGCCAGGCTCCCGGACCTGATCAAATCCCTGTTGAGGTTAACGAAGCCCTGAATAGTCGTCTCGATATGTTGATGCTTCAAGATAATCAACGGCGCCACAGTTCTGCTGCAGTCTGCGTTGAAGGCACCGATCAATCGTCTCAGCGTTCATCATTAATGTCGCGAAATTTACTATGTCCCCGATTATGTTTCCAACGTTCTTTCTAGGCATTTCTAGGCATTTCTGGGCTCATGTACTCTTGCTGCCGGAATCTTGTTGAGGCGGGATTGCGTAGAATTTTCTCTCTGTGGGTTTCTTGGTCCTGGACTGGCTCTTGCCCTCCTTGTTGCGTCGCTAGCCTTGCCTTTTCCCTTGGAACTGGTTTTCCGTTTCCTGCTCCTGATGGGGTCCGATGCAGTCGTATCATACTGGTCGGTGCTGAAGGTATACTAGGTGAACTCCTTCGCCTTGTAATTTTTGCCATACATGCGGCAATTACAATGTAAAAGATAAAAAGATGAATTCTTTTTTTTTTAAAGCCCTCTAGTTCTCCTATCATTGCCATTAACCTAAGACACGAAATATGGTCCTATTCTTGTTCATGTCACCCTGGTTGGTCTCCTCGCTCACCATGACTTCCTCAATGATCATGGCTACCTCACTGGTCACGGCCTCAATCCTATCCGCATCCGTCTCGCCGATCTTGCCGGAAGCCTTACTAAATAAGAAGAGTGAGTAGGAATCTGCATGGTAAGACAATAAAAAAAAGTAAACCATCGTTTATACTCTGTAGCAAAATGCACTTACTCTTCTTCCGAGATCTCAGCCTTATCGAAGAGAATCTGCTTGGACGACTCGAGCATCTCGCTGTTTATTTTCACCTGGCTGCAATACTAATCCAAGGCGGCCTGCTTGTCATCTGAACCGCATCCGTGCAGTACGGCGAGGCTCTTTGCGAATGACCGGCCTGTCACATGGCTCGTGTAGTCGTTGTTCGTAACGACGGCGGCTACAATCCATTGGGCCTCGCTGACACTCAGCTTCTGAGTCACGTCTTCCATCTCATATGATGTAGAGGTGCGGTTACGGAGGCCCTTTCTGAGGAGCACCTTCATCCCATGAACGAGAATATCTGAGTCAATCAAGGCAACCACGACCTGACCAGGATGTTGCTTGGCCTTGCGGCCAATACGGACGTCCATTTCTCTAATGCAGCAATACACGTTCCAGCCCAACTCCTCCTACCTGGTAATGGGACCGTTCTTCATGCTGAATTGATCATTCTTGCAGCGACTCCACTCTTCTTCGCTTTCTGGATCCACTGAACAAGCTTTCATTTGCGAGTTCTTGAGGATGGGTTGGTGTTGTGGTGTTATCGGAGTCCACCATCTTCTGAATTTTTTTAGCCTGATCATTCATAATATCCACATCCTTGCAGCAGCTACTGACCTTTCTCTTTCCCCACATCAGCGCCTTCTGCGTCGTCGGCGAACCATCAAAGTGCAGGATAGTTGTCAGGCCTTGAGTAAACATCTGCGACATCGTCTTGTGAGCGCGCGGGCGAGTCCTGTCACGACTCACTCAGTTGGTGATAATGGAGTTGTAGACTGGGAGGCACGTCGAAACGCTTCGTGTGCGCTTCACTGGCGGGTCGCACGGATGTAAGAGACTATAAACCGAGGACATCCGCGTCCACGTCCCGGACGAAGGCCGTGTTCATGTACTCTATCTCCACCTTCCGTTCCCCTAAATGCGGGAAAGTGCCTTCGACTCCCATCTCTGAATCTCTGAATACCAAAAAATAAGGGTAATAAAGGTGATTATGGAAGCGATAAAGCTGAGGCGGGATATGGGAGCGATTGAGAAAGGGTTGTAGGGAGCACACTTGATAAAAGAGTGCTGTTATTTAGAATCAATGCCGCGCGCTAACCATACAGCCAGGTCACGTTATACTCTTTACACGGTTAATAGTACTTATTTTTACCACGGTGTAGCATTAAAATTGATGCAAAGAGCAGCTTTATTATGCAAGTACAAATGAAATAGATATGCCACTAGATTGTCCGGATGGGGTTATTCAGCACAGTTTTTCAACACCGGGCTATTCAAAAATCGACGTGGCATAGATTAGCGTTGATCTGCTACCGTCACGTAAAGGGATCGCATATTTCTGTGGTTGGAGTAATGATTGTTATTCTATGATCGAGTTCAGTCAGTCCACCTCGAACTCCTTCATCGTTAGAATGGAAAAGGTGTATCGTTTGAATACGTACGGTCCAGCTATGGGCTGTTGGACTTATAGACTGTTCCACAGCGCCTTTTTTTATTGACACCAGATCCCCCCAGACGCGCAGGCGTGCCAAGACTGTTCCACAGAGTGAGGACCATGGTAATGATCTGACACGTGATCCATTTCGAGCATTACTAGAAAACTTTTTTGACACAGACCATTACATTTCCGCCAAAAAAAAACACACCACACAAAAGTCATCCACTGCCGCATCATCAACTCCTTTTCATTCTTCATCGCCATCCTTCATCGCCATCCTTCATCGCCATCCTTCACTCTTCCCAGAAGTCGCTCTTTTGTTTGTTCGCTTCCGCACGACTGCTTGCATCACCATCGCATCTTTTCTTTTTCCTTCCTCGTTCCTTGTGTACAACACACACACACACGCACAGCATCAACGCCTTGCGCCGTTGCACCGTTGTACGTTGTTCCTCCTTGTAGACCAGAGCAGACAATCAAGCCCTGACTGAACCCGTCTCCTTATTATGGGCCGTCCAGTGGGTCGCAATCTCGAGGATGAGTTGATGACAAAAATCAAGACGCTCTTTGACAGGATCCTCGACACCGTCAACAAGGAAAACGTACGTTTCTTTTCTCTTCTTTTTTGATGGCATACTCATGGGAGATCCCTCTTTCAGCCTACCTGGGATTCCTAACCTATCGGCTTTTATTTGCTTCCAATAGCCTGCGTACGCCTTCGATTTTGAGCAGTTTGTCGACTGCTTCGACGAGAACGATCACTTCACAAAGAGAGTCTTTGAGTTTCTTGTCAAGGAGACTGCCCAACGCTACAGGAGTGTGCACCCGAACGCCCAAAACTCAGCCCATTCTCGCCCGCACACTATCCACCATTACTTTGGTCAGGATAGTGGCAACAGCAACATCAGCAGTAGCGGTAGTACCACTAACAGCAACATCAATGACGCCGTCAACAGCACTAATGACAGCACCAGCAATGACAATGACAATGACAATGGCACCGATCAGAGCCCGAATCGACACCACTTTCACCATCATTCTCAGCGCCCCTCTTCCTTTTCGCAGCATACTCTGCCTGCCCTGGAGAGGGACTCAATCGCAAGGTCGCCCTCGAATCTCGCTGGATCGCCTGGTGGTCCAAATGAAGGCGCATCGTCCAGCTCTTCTTCGGGCGCTGCACTGAGATATCTCTTGTCGAGCCAAGGATTCGGCCAAGGAGGTACGACACGGCGTGCTAGAATAGCCCAGAGGATCCTTTCCAGCGATCTGTTTGCTTATCATCAGGGTCAGCCTTCGCTAATGAGTACCATGGGCTCCCTTTCCAACCCTGCTTCATCAACGGAAACGACGACTAGTCAGAACAGGTCAGGACAGAATCGTATATCACAGGAATTGGAGAGAACGTCCACATCGGGATCCGTCATCGCAGCAGATGCAGCAAACACATCGGGAGGACCATCTTCATCCTCGCCTTCTTCCACTGCGGGTACGGGGTCAGGCCCAACGCTAAGACGATCGTGGAGGAGAGGAGAAACATTGGAGCGACAGCGTGCATTTATTTACCGACCATTATCACGAGCAAACGATACCTCGACGTCCATGGAGAACGTTCCCGATAGTTTTCACACGGATGGATGGAGTTCGGCGTCACCAGGGGCGTCTTTTACCTCTGAGATCTTTGATCCAACCTCTGGCGAACTATACGGCGCCCGTCCAGCCTCCCCAGATAGAAGACCTGGACATGTTGGCATTGATCAGGCACGTCAGATGCAGGAGCAGTATCGTCAAGCTCAGGACCTGCGACAGCAGCAAATTCGTCAACTGTACATACAAACGTTGCAGTCAAGAGGACGACAACGGCACCACTCGCTTGCACAATTGGAGCAGCATCGACAGACACTTCGGGCTTTGCAAGGAGAACGAATTCGGTCGTCAGAAGATACCCAACAACAAGATCAGCAGCAGCAGCAGCCACGATACCAATTACATGACAATGGCCTGATGTTAGTCCAATATTATCCCACATCCCCTTCGACACCAACGCCTGCATCTGATGCTCCAGAGGGAAACACCAACAGGGACGCATCGTCGTCATCAAATCTCACCTCACAGATGCCATTATCGGAGCGTTATCACGAGTTCAGCGATAGTACACAACGCGGCCGAGCTGCTATGAGGAACGCTCTCACATCAGAGCTGCATATCGAGGAGGACCACCAAGTTTTACAGACTGGAGAAGTAAGCAGACGTCGAAGGAGGCGTCTTGTTGGACGATTCTCGAACCCCACTGGAAGTCCGGATATCGCTTCTGATAATTCCAGCGCCATTATCAGCCAATCGCAATTGCAACAAGGGCGGACGCAAGAACAGGGCCTAGGGCAAGTTACTGCCCTTATCCCTGCTCAGGGTCAAGGATCACTGGAACAAATTGCAGCCCCTGTATTAGAACTTACGGTCAATAATGCATCTGGATTCTCTGGTCAACCACAGGATCAGAGTGACGATCGTCAGCAGACAGTCGACAATCCACTAGATATCCAGAACAGTAGCGATAGCACCAGATCACCATCGATTGGTGACAGACGGGCTACCTCAACAGTCAGCGCCCCAGTACTAACACCGGTCCTGGAGCTGGCAGAAGGCGAAGTTACAAGAACCGCAGATGACAATGTGCCGGATGTAGTTCCCGACATCAGTGGCAGTGCAGATACGCATGGCCAAGGGTTGAGTGTGGACGGCCACCAACCACGAAGCGTCCCACCGACACCCCCATCTCCGAACCCCAACCGCAACCCCATGCCAACATTTACGGATCGGAGACGGTCTTCAATCAATCCTGCGGATATCGAGGCGGTTGTGCGTCGAATGCGGGCTAATGTCGAGTCTGCGACCATTGCTCAGCGTGCCTCGAGAAGTTCCCACTTGGTACTCAGTAGTAGGAACGGCATGTCCATTCATTCTTCAGCTCTAGCCTCCACAGCTCCTGGATTCACCATGGCGATGCGCAGAACTTCGGCTGAGCCAGCACACGAGCAGCCTTTACCATCACCACCACAGACTGACCCTGAAGCCGGTGCGGTCTCGGGAGGAACGCACTCATCTTCTGGATCGCCTGCTATTCAGTAGCATTTGCCTCATTTTTTTGTTTCTAGTGTTTCTAGTGTCCTCCTGTAAAATACCATTCGAAGTAATAAAACCGGATATCAAGGTCCGTGGAAATGCTGGTATGCAAGTCACAGCTCTATTTGCGAGCGTGGTCTTTTTGCGCCAGCAAACAAAAATAGCTTGTTCTCCGTTGATCAGTTACCGCCATCGGTTCTAGAACACTATAACGGCAGCATCGGACAAGATATTTCAAGAGCCGGAGCAGAGACGCAATCGCAGGAAAGTTGCTCGAGGCAAAGCTGGCATTAACCTGTTGCAGGCATCGGCTCATCAGCTCTTCATTCCTGAGGTATGGGATCCGGTATATATTTGGTGGCGTCAGAACGTCCTCCAATGGACAAAAAGGTATGCAAACATATACTGATAACCAGCTTTGACAACAGATAGGCACGACTCTACCAAGTAAAGTTCTGGATGATATAAAGGACCCTGCCTACTTAATACATGGTACACAAGGAAGCGGCGCCTGAGAGTATGGTGCGACAAGGGGCCTATTCATCCCAGCATCGCTCGCCGGGAGGAGCGTCTGGAGGCCATTCTAGGTCCAAGTACCATGAAGGCGACCAACAGAAATACACAAAAAAATGGGAGGCCAAGCACAAGCGATTTGAAAGTGATGATGAGGACGAGCTATTCGATAGGAGCAACGACAGGACGAATAAGGGCCAGGAGCGACGAGAATGTACAGATCGAATGAACAGCGTCGTTTCGTCCGAGGATGAAGCAGGATTGGATGAGAATTCTCTGAAGTCGATACCTCCCAATATCAAGCAATTAGTGTCAAGGGGGCAGAGAAAAAGCCATGATGGTCCACCTAGCAATCTTCAATCTCCGCAGGGACGAAAAGGGGATATGATAGAAGAACACGATACTCAACAAACGCCACAGCACCGAAAACCACAGTTCTCGTCATCATCAAAACGATCCACGTCGACACCCAAGAGTAAGCACTACCAATCATTGCGATCTCCGATCGCTTCTCCACCATCAGTCCAACGCACGAAAGGCACTCCCATCAAGATACCGTCTCTATACCCTTCAGCACTGGGAGAAGAATCGCCGCTACTATCGTCGCCTTCACAGCGAGCACGGCCGCCGCCTAGCATTTGCATCCCAACGAAGAACAGGAGACCATCTTCGCAGCGACAGATCGAGCCAATATCGTCACTGCCGCCGCCTCCCAAGTCTATGAATGAGTATTACGCTCTGGATCATAAAAGCCGGATGCGATGGGGGGCCCCTGAGGATATGAGACGTAGACTCCAGCAGCAGCAACAGCAACGACGGCAACAACGGGATGATTCGGATTCCACAAACAGAAGCGAAACTCACAGTCGGAACTCCAGCTATGAGCAGAAAGAGAGCAAACTAGGAGGCAGAATTCAGCAAGACAGCACTATCAAGGAGCCTTCGGACTCGGAATCTGATTTGGAGGATGCGAACCCGCTCAGTACTCTACCGCTTGGTATCGGACCGAAGAAGAAGGATGTCCCTTCATTTAAGACAGAACTCTCATCGAAACAACCCTCGTCAGGCCTTCACTTAGTTCGCGACCGAGAACTGGTGTCCTCAACGGACTCTGACTTGGAGGATGCGAACCCGCTCAAAGCTCTGCCACTTGGTATTAAACCGAAACAGAAGGATAACTCGTCATTAAAACCAGGACTCTCATCAAAGCCGTCTTCATCGAGCCTCTGCTCTAATCGCGATTGGAAATCGTTGTCGTCAACTATTCCAACAACACCACAATCCAGTGAGACGAAAACGGAACTTATTTTCGTGCCTTGTAAAGGGTCTCGGGCCAGCTACGCGCGTTATAAAGGATCAGGGAGCGATGACCATGACAGCGATGACCATGACAGCGATGACGATTTTCAGGAGAACAGCACTCAAAGCAGGATGTCGAATACCTCAGGTGGAAAGGCACAGTCTAAAAATCCGACTGAAGCACAAATCCCAGAGTCAAAGCAAATGGAAGTAACGGACAATGCTCGTATAGCATTTCACGATATCTTTGGAAACACAGACCGGTTTGGAAGTCAATTAAATGGTGCAAAGAGGCAGCTTCGAGAGGATGCACAGGCGGGCGGATCGAATGACAGGTCGAATGTTAGGTTTGACAAGGTCAAGGAACGTAGAAGCGAGGAAAGGAGAGCAAACAAGTTTTTCAATAAGGGGCATCGGCTTTCCATGGCTACGAGAGAGGGGCGCACTAAGTCGATCAAGCCTCGCAATAACCAGTCGAGTTCATCTCACTTCGCGAGAAAGGATGACACGGGCATTGATGAAATTGGACGGAAACGGGATCCTAGCCTTCACGAGAAACGAGAAGTGAACTCTTCAGCCAAGCCAAAACCTCTTCCCAATACTACGCGGCTAATCGACCAAGACCGGTCCTCTCCAGCATTCGGGTCCAACAGCGCCCAAGATCCTTACGACACCTTGAGTTTGTCTGAATTCTCGAATGATGAGAACGCTGACCGGATGGTGGGCAGGAAGCGGAATCGGGCTCAATCGAGCGAAACTAGTGAATGCGAGAGCGATCCAGTGTCTCTTGTAGCGCCTGGATCGCACCATAGTACCCCTGTGAAGCGCGTCCCTTTCAAGACTCCGGACGACGATACCCAACTCAAAAGTGCTCAGGCAAAAGGAGCACCTGCTGATAAGGAAGGGTTTCAGCTGCCCTCGCCTAGCAAGAAGCGGACTCGAACAGATGACTACATTTTCCTTTCGGATGACGATATCGAGTTCGGTGAGACATTTATTGCTTTATTTCAATTTTCGAGTGTCGAATGTGTGGACGCTGCTTCGTAGCCTCACTCATTTATTTCTCTCCTTTTTTTCACAGTGGAGGTGGAGGAAGACATTGGATCTGAGAATGTCTGTCCATATTGCGGAGATGCCTTGCCCAAAAGTAAATCTATGCGACTGGCTAGTGCTTTGGCCAAAGTTCTTGCCGATATGAAGAATTTGAAGCAGCTGCGGTCGCAGCTACAACAGCGACACCAGCAATATCAACAACAACAGGAACAACAGCAGCAAAAACGACACCCCGCGGGTTGGAAGGCGCAGAGCACTGCCACGATATCTGTAGTAGAAGGACCGAAACCTATCATGAAAAGGCCACGACCACGATCACGCAGGTTACAACCCAGAGGCGGTGGTCCTGTAGAACCACAGCCTGCAGGTGCGCGCGGAAGCACAACTCCGATAATCCATATGATCAGTGATAGCAATGGGTGCGTGGATGAAGACGAGGACGAGGACGAAAATGGGGAGGAGAATGAGAAACGAGAGAATCCGTTTGCTGTCAGAGGCCCCTCATTGATGGATAAGTTTGAGTTCTGTCGCGTTCACATTTCGGAGGAAAATATTGTGCCGATGGGGATCGAGCGCCTGTACCCGATCCATATTGATTTCACTCTGTTGCCTGAGCGAGTCAGGCGAATGAAGGATGAATTGAGAGGCGTCATTGAAGGAACAGTACCGAGCGTTTACTTGGCCAAGGCACTGGAGAATTATAAGCGCATGGGGGCCTTAGGAGCAAGGAATCCTCATGTTATTCTGGCGAATGTCGCACAGACCATGGTGCGTGCGCCAACACACCGCTGTACTACAATGCTAACTCCATTGAATAAGTGAGCTAACGCTCCTTTTTCCTCTACATCTGCTTTTGTTGGGGTTTACTCGACACTAAACAGCCAGGATACTATGGATCGAAGGGCTCAGCAGAGTTGTGCAAGATCCTGACGTCGATGTTTATAGAGACGAAAATTCTAACCTATGAACTGGCCCAGCCTCAGAAGCCAATTGAATATATCCAACAGGTTCTTGTCCCTGAAGCGGGCCTTCGACTGATTGCGGAGGACAGGGTGAAGATTCATGGAGATGGCGGCCTAGTCTCGCTGGAGGACGCACGGGAGATCATGATAGACAGCGTTGAATTTGGAAACTACATGCACGACATTGAGTTCAACCCATAGTGTTCTATTTCTCTACTTGTAAATAATATTAATTATGGCATTTTGCCATCGGCAGCTGCCAGTGATTTTGTAAAGCATGCTTTCCATAATATCGTACAACTACACTAAAAAGAGCCATATGCATTACGTTCCTAAACTTTTTTTTCAGGCCCTTTGTATTTGAATAGTATGTTGGCACCGCTAGCCCTCATTCCATTAGCGCCATTGGATTGAAAAGATCACACATCTGATCTTCCCCTTTATATATTCGAATAATTGAACAGGCGAAATAAATGTCTCGTAGGCCTCGCGGTCCCCCGCTTGATGTTGCCCGCATGGAAAACTCGGATGACCCTTCGTATACTGGACCCCAGCGCTTGCGTATGGGCTCTGTTACATAGGAGGGATCGTATAGCACGATATTTAAGTTTCTGTTCTGAACCCGGTGGTACCAATGTTCACACTGCCTCATTTGAGCTGTCACTCGTCTGTACCTCGCACTGTCCCACAACCTGATGAAAGTCCTTTTCTACTCTATTCTTTTCTCTGGCAAGAACAGAGTCCCCTTTTTTTGTTGAGCTCCCCGCATGTCGTTTATGTCCGGGTTATGAGTCGCAGTTTACGCGATTATCTGCTGGCCCACTGGCAGTAGATGAGTTTGAGCGTTTCTCCCGCACGCATCATGCGAGGGCCCGAAGATGTCCACATCTTTATCAACCTCACCGCTGTATCATGCAAAGACGTCGCATACTGGCTGTATATCGTCTGACACTAGCGCCGTGAGGGATTGGATATGAAGTTCTGTCGTGCTCGGGTGCGACATCGACAAGCGATGTAAAGTAACAACAACGGCGGTGATAATGCACAGCATGGACATCGATCCTATTGCTTTGTTGCTTTGTTGCTTTGTGGTTATGCGGTACCGCAGACACGTTTTACTACGCGTGTCAAGCCGCATCAAGAAACAGAATGTATGCGCTACAAACAACGCAGACAATATATTTGCTGTAACAAGGTAAATCAGGGCCAAGATAAAATAGACTATATAATGATGCTGTGGTTAAGAATGGTAAAATAGACAAGCTTGAAAACACATTTATTTGACGACGTAGGATAGGGAATTGCAACGTTATGCAGGATCCGTGTCCACCAGCTGGTTCATATCATACTTCGCAATAGAGTCAAACAGATTCTTGCAATGCACAACCCGAACAGTTTTGCCCAACGACTGTGCCAGCTCTTTCATCGATCGTACTTCTGTCTTCAGCTTCTTTAGACTCATCACACCCTCGCTGGTATGATCATACAAGATAAGATGCCGCGTAGATTCGTCAACTACGTCCGTGTCTGCAGAATTGTGATGGCTCGCAATTGACCGTGCAAACCGTGTATCGCGAAGAAAAAGTTGTGGGACGACAGTTCCTCCACCGGTTCTGATAATCAATTCGACTTCTTCTTTTGTGGGTTTGTTGAAAATACCAAAGAGCTGCACCTCGCACCCAGTAAACAGAGGAGGTTCCTAGCGATATTGAAAAAAAAACAAGACAAATTATTGCTTAATGACCTGGGAAAAAAGAACAATCGCATCAAAACAGACAAGAGATTGGGGCTTACCCCTCGCTGCTGACTGATACGCGACTTCTTGGGAGCATTGACATCAAACTCGTTATCATAAATTTGGTACGGCACTTCATCCACCCAATACCCTGCACTCATCGAGACATTAATCCCTTTTTCGACAAAATAAGTTAAGGCGGGGTGTCAGGGAACAGCTCGACACAAGACAATACACACAGAGTGAACGATATCACTTACATTCATATCGAAGGACCCAACAGCCGCGGAGCACACCCAAAAAGTATTTCACGGTCCGTCCGCTGCCGCTTTCACTTTGTTCCAGCGCTACGCACGATATGTTGAAGACTAAGGTTAGTACAGGAACAACTTTACTGTGAAAATAAAACATAGAACGATAGCACTTACTCAAATCCATAACAATATGCGTTGGTCGGGTAACCAAGTCATCAATGGCTCTCGCCTTAAGTATCCTCGCCGCATGCTCCAGTTGTTGCTAATACGAAGAGCAAAAGAGTTGTAGTGTTAACCAAAAAATCCTATGCTATTGAGAGGGATCAGTTACCATAAAGCTTATAGCTCACCTTTTTTGAGGGTGACATGAAAGTCGCACATAGAATGACGTTCGTCTCTTTTGACGATGGGCTCTGAGTTGGAGGACAGGTGTCAGCGCTTGCACCGGGGTCTGCCGTTGTAGATGCCGGTTCCTGCTTTGGGATCACAGGGTTTAGTTGGTCCTGAAGTGTGGGAGTTAGTCGAACATTGTCGTCATCTTGCTCCTGCTTTACTCTTCGAGAATCAGGTTGCGAGTCTTCCTGCTTTTGGCGTAATCGAATCTGTGGTCGTGGCGCTTCTGGTATTGGTGCTGTAGGTCTTATTATGGTCTCGTCCAATGTGACAAGATATATCATAGATATCATCTTCTCGGCGAGTAAGGCGGCCTGCGAATGCGGGATGGTGTCGAGATTCACATCAAAGCTATCAATATCCATGTCAAACTCGCTAGCCTGATTCTGCGGTAGAGCTTCATCGTTTGGCTGTGTACCGTTACTATCTTCCGACTTGTTGCCCGGCGCGATTGTTGAATCTGTATCATTACCCGCATCTTCAGGTCTGCTGAGTGACGAACTTGGATATTGCTCTTCCTGAGGCCTTGGTTCGGTGCTCAGAGACCCCCCGATCTTTTCAGGATACGGGAACAATTGTGTTAGATTGGCTTTAGGTTCGGTCTCATAGATTCTGGGTGCCTGCGATAATGCTATGCAGGCGAGACGCCATGATACGCAGTACATACGGTCAACAACCAAACCAAAAATCTTTGTTAAATTGGTGGCAACAAACATCACCGAGTGTAAGATTTTGTGACATACTTGATCCATTCTCGACTTCGAAGGCCTCTCTCAGTCGGAGGAACGCGTTGATTAATTGTCCCAAATGACCGACTTTGTTCAAACTTCTTTTGGTCACCCGAGCCTTGCAGAGAGGACATCCTTCCATGCGATCCAGCGCATGAAGAATACATTGACGGCAAAACGTATGATTGCACCCGGTTGACATTGGTTCATCCATTGTACCTAGGCTAACGAGATAGCAGTTGACGACAGCTCATTGTCAGTGCCAATACAGGAGATCATTGGCCACCATAGCGCTTCCTTGCACTGTGAGAGGCAATGTCCAGCAGTCATTGCACCATACCATATTGGGCACTTGAACTCTTCTTGCATTCGTAGAAGGATTCCGACTGCAGTGTCTGGCAAGATCTCCTGTTGTGTATGCTGTTGCTCTTCGTCATCTTGGTCAGGAATCCTGGCATGGCTCTTTCCAGCGTCTGCATTCATCATTGTTGTAGTCATGAAGGCATGCCGCATTCGAGAGGACGAGGGGGTAGTGGCAAAGAAGGTGAGGAGGCATTTTCAGGTATGGCCCTGGATCGAAGGGGTCGTGACCGCAAATATGCATTGCCACCAATTATGTGAACGTTCAGAGGAACGCAATGTTGGATCGTTTTTGTTCCCATTCCGATGCGACCATGAATCACAGAAAGATCGCAGCAAGGAATTTAGTCAACAATCCGCGGATAGACCTTCACAGCTCCACAAGACCTGTCAAGCAGCACCAACGGCCCGTTATCAACAACGTGGGACCTCATGATCGCACCAAGGACACTGCCGGGGTAGAGCAAGCTGACAGGCTACTGGCGGCCATCCTTGTATTCTACAAGGACGCCATCATCAACTCTATCGCCCCATTATATCTACCATCATTACTGAAGGATCTCGCAGCCTACATAAAATCTGTTCCTCCCCAGACCACCCAATTGATATCCAAAGGGAGCACCGATCTGGAGAACGATTCGGCCAATGTTGTGTTAGCAGCAATTGACTCAGAAATGCTGATACCGCTCACTGACCGACTCTTTCACGCCATTGTCAACCTCTCAAGGCCATGTAGCTCCTTCAAAGAATCCATCGAGGTATAGTATAAATCAAATGCTGTTTAGGCAAAGTGCTAATGGACAGAAGTAGAGATTAATGCTGGCTGCGACTACCATGCGAAAATTCCTGCATAGCTTAACGCGGGTGCTATATTCAATGTTGTTATTGCGTCTATCATGGAGGGATCGGAGACCCACGACTGCGAACGGCTATTGACACTCTGCATATATCTCAAGGACACCGAAAACTGCTGTAAGTTGGCAAACTCGTGCAGCGATGTACGGACATGTTTGATAAAAATCCGATTCATCTTATTTTGCTTGAACAGATCCGCTGCGTAGTCTCGCAAGCACTGTCTGCTTGGATGTTATCTCCGTATCATCGCTGCCACTCTATGCACGAACATCCATTTTGCGATTCATCTTGGGACCTGCTAACTTTATTCTGCACCATCTGGAGACGCGGATCGTCCTCTCGCAACGAATACAGGACTTGGTATGGATTCAACAGCGTGAACTAGCGTTCTAGTATTTGAAAATCCATGGACTGACTCGCCAACGTACACATTGATCATTCAAATAGCTCCAGGAGGACTTGTACGATGACATAGAGTTCAGATCTGCGGTTAAACGGATTGCGAGAAAGATCGGTCTACGCAAGCCTAGTTCTATCTACGAGCAACAAAAGTGCAGGTATTTTAGCCTCAACCAATGCGCCGACATAGCCCCAGCCACGATTGACTTGATATTGACCATCGAGTTTTAATGTTCTTGATTGTAGGCTGTACCGGTATCTGGATCTTGTTGTTCTGGATCCCACAGGATATTGTCAAAAGGATATCATCGCTGAGGTTCTTTATTACAATCTGAACTTCACACTCATGGATACTTATCAACTCAACAGACTATAGTCTAACACAATGATCCTGTTTCGCTTGAACTCTAGCACATGGCCGCTGCTCAGTGGAGAAACACTCTTGATCGGGATTTGATCGTTAATCTTTATTTGACCGAATACAGGCACCAAATGCTACCGTTCCTGGAGGTCATACGTGCGATGGGCATTACTTTCACCATGTTTGAGCCCAACCCTATCTACAGTGGAGTTATGGGAGAACAGGGTGTCCTTGACGAGGTAATGGTCCACCTCTGTCTGGCTCAACGTCAGGTTTACTCGGCCTTAGGCCATCGGGACACTTTATCAAAGCAGACGCAGGATAAGCGTACTATCTCCCACGCTTTTGATCTAGCTTTGGATGCAGCCTTGTTATCACAGGATTCGTCGTCTTGGATTCAGTCATATTTGGAAGAGGCTAGTGAGAAAATTTGCTGCTCATTTCGAAGCTCCGGGAAAGTTTCGTCCGAGAGCCATTCAAGTTACCTGCTGGACTTTGTGAAGCTACTGTTGAAAAGCGTTGTTGTTGCACCTTTACAGCTCGTACCCAGGATAATGTGCATGACAGCCGTATGTTTGCGGTCTTGCAAAAAATTACATGAAGGCGCCTATTCAAGGCATTTTATGGTAGGTAGCGCGAGGACTGCAATATTTGCCTCGCAATTAGATCCACAGTGGTTTTTAACCGAGGTAATCTGCTTAGACCCGTAAAGTGATAGCAGTGTGTCTGGACATATTCCTGGCGTGTATCGTACACAGAAACGAACCACGATCCAATGTCTCAGCCAGTGCAGAGGACCAGAGCCGGTGTTTTAAGGACGACCTAGAGATGGCCTTATCCATATTTCTGCTGCTCTTCCCAGCTCAAGATTCATCGACCTGGTTCTGTACATCGTTCTCGAGTGCTTCCCGAATGTCTGGCCTTTCAGCTGGACCAAGCGTCTGTGCCGACTTTTTGCTAGAGTTGTTCGAGCAGTTGGTCCCTCTCCTGGAACGCCAAGCTCAACTGGAACCATCCTCACCAACACTGATGCTGGCCGGTCTCTTGTTTGAACTCCTTTCATTTCAAATACCATCTATTATTCTCATTCGAGACAGATTGCGGATACAGGATGTGATGAGCAATATTGCCGATCTTCAAAGGGACTCCAGTTTGTCAGCATCGCCTCTGTGGCAAAAGATGTATGACCCGACGCATTGCCCACACCCGTTTCCAGGATTGCAGTCCAGGTTACAAGCACTTGGAGTAAATCCGTCATAAAATTGAACAAATACATTCTGCAGTTGCATAACGACGTCTTTATGGTGTAGAGGAACTATAAGAAAAACATTTGGCGGAACAGAAGATTGGGAAATATGAGGTGGTTTATCGCGTTTGAACCTAGCAGACAAAAGAGCATTGGGATGCGCGTTAGAGACAAATACTCTTTAAATTCGAAAACATTATTGTCGGTACGGAACTCTTGCAATCTGAATTCAAGGCTGGGGCTTACCAAGTCGTCGATCTTGAGCAGCATCTTAACGGTCTCGGCAGCCAACTCGATCGCACTTGTAGAGACGAGTAAGGGTTGGATGACATTCTCGTCCAAGATATTTGTAATAGCTCCCTTGCGAACGTTGATTCCAGCAGTGGTTTCACCCAAGGCGTGGCGGTTACGCAGTTCTGTGACGATGGCGATGGGGTTCAAACCGGCGTTCTCGGCCAGGGTGATAGGAATGACCTCCAATGCCTCAGCAAAGGCCTGGAAGCAATGTGCCTCCATGCCACGCAACGTCTTCGCATACTCCTGCAATCTCAAAGAAATCTCGATTTCAGGTGCCCCTCCTCCTGCGACCAAGTACTTCTTCTTGACCAGGCAGCGAATGACACACAGGGCATCGTGCAGCGAACGCTCCGCCTCCTCCAACACAAGGGAGTTGGCTCCGTGGCACAAAATTGAAACAGTCTTGCCAGCATGCTTGACTCCAGTGATCTTGACCACACGGGATCCAGCATCTTGAACCTCATCGATCAAATCAGCATAACCGAGCTTGTCCTCTGTAAACGAGTCAATGTCCGCAATGGGCTTACATCCCGTGCTCTTGCAGATGAACTCAATTTCATCGCGCTCAATATCCTTGACAACCATGATCTTCAGCTTAGCCAAGAAATGGAGTGAAAGATCATTAACAGCATCACGGAGGATTGATTTTTGGATTAAGAGAACATTGCATCCAGACTTCTTGATCTTCTTGACCATGTTGAGCAGATACTGACGCTCCTCCTTCAGAATCTTATCCATCTGGCGGTAGTCGTTGACAATAATCTGGTTCTCCATCTATAGAGCGGATTGGCGAGTATGGGATATTAATACGGGTTAGTACATATACGGGACAAATTTCAAAATGGATCAATCAGTATTCAAGAGAGGTGGGTTACATCGGGCTTGGGGGGTGAGAGCTGGAACTGAACGAGACCGATCTTGGCCTTCTCAATCCTGGTGGGACCTCCGGCAGACTTAAGGACATTTTGAGCCAAGACCAGACCATCGACCAACTCAGTATCATCGATCGTTCCTCCGACTTTCTTCACAATGCGAATATCCTTCAAATCTACGTTGACAGCGGTGGCGGGGTCAATGACCCTCAAGACGGCGTCGACAGCGATAGGTGCAAATAATCCAGAATACTGAGAGACGATCTTTGAGTTGAGAGATGTGCTGGCACTCTTGAGAAGGGAATCGCGATCCGAAAGATCAAGCTTTGTGGCGACCTCAGTCAAGAACTCGTTGGCCTTGTGAGAGGCCTTCTGAAATGACTCTGCGATAGTGGTAGGATGGATGCCCTTGTTGAGCATCTTTTGAGCAGCACCCAGCAAAGATCCTGCCAAAACAACGACCGACGTGGTACCATCTCCAGCCTCAACATCCTGAGCAGCCGATAGATCGACCAGCTAAAGAGAAATCGAGAGATATCAAGTGCAGATTGATTGTTGGTAGCGTGCACTAGAGCGGGTTCCAGATGCCAGGCATAGCAAATCGCATTAAAGACATCCTACCATTTTAGCAGCTGGGTGGAGAACAGCCATGTGCTTCAAGATGGTTGCACCGTCGTTGGTGATAATAACCTCGCCATTGCTGGTCTTGATCTAATGCCAGCACCATGAAAATGAGTACGTTAATTGCTGTGTAACAACATGATTCGCAAGGTATGTTGTAAAAGGAATGCAACTGAATAACCTGGGCATTCCTTCTTACCATCTTATCCATGCCCTTAGGGCCCAAAGAGGTGCGGACGGCATCACTGACAGCTATAGGAATCAGTTAATGTAAGGAGAAATGCGGTACGTGTCAGTACACAGCAAATTGAACTGAAACAGAGAATGCGTGGGCAATTGATCCATGGTCGCGCGAATGGCGCTCGAATCCTGGTTATAGTCCTGTTTTTTGACTGAGCAACATTCTCAGGTAAGCGCAGCAGTTTGCGTTATTCTGTGTCGTTCCTTGTTGCCGCTTTCAGCCGTGATATGATCGAAGCAGTGAACAAATCAGGGTTGCCCTCTCGCGGCGCGCCAAAGATCACTGGAATCTGCCGAGAAACGTCGTTGCTACCAGTGCCGTGGGCACTAATTTTTTATTCACCACGCTCGAATCGAAGTGCTTCTCGAGGTAGTCCAGAGAGGCTGAATACTTGGTAGATGACCGAGAAGAGACGCGATGGGGAGGGGAAGAAGAACATTAACGTGAGGGGCTCAGGTCGTACCCTTGGCGGCGATGATGTTGCTAAGTCTGACTTCGACGGGCTTGTCCTTGTCCTTGAACGATCCGCCTCCGGTCCTAGGTGCTGGTGCTGCGTCAACCATGGCGAGTGCTGTATTTGTGGGTGATGGGAAGGATGGGAGGGATGGGTTGATGGAGGGGATTCGTTCCAGAAGGCCAGAGAAGAACTGATCAGGTCAAGTCGGATAAACCACACGTCACTGCCTGGCCTGGCCTGGAAATAAATCTTTTTCGCCACCATTTTTTTTAAAGGCCAGTTATTTATTGGGTCTACAACACTATTGACTAGTTGGTCTGTTTGAGCTGGCCAACGAGCTGCTTACTCAGAGATCTGATCGGGACAAACGACTCAGTGTTATCAGTAATAAAGTGCTGCTGTTTTGACGCATTACTATGGTATGCAGAGCCTCAGAGGTCCAGGTTGTTTGCACTAAACTCATGTAAAAAGATGCGACCCCCATCATATGGTTGATTGCTGCCAGATATTCTTGTCTTCTTAATCTCAGGTACACATCCATATCGAACCCCTCAGGCCTAAACCCAAGTGCGTCATGGTACATCAAGAGATATTGTTTTCTTTATTCTCTAGTATGTATATACAGATACTGTCCTCAAGGAGCGAGGAGCACTACGCCGTAAGCTTAATCCCCTGGTCCGACATGCCCTTGAGTGCCTCCATAGCACAGTACCGTACAGCCTCACTGCTGCTCGTCTGGATCAGGTTCGCCAGCTGTTGGATCCCACCATGTGATGCTATTTTTTGACTGATCTCCTTGCCGCCGATCGTCACTAGGTTCTTGAAGCACTCTGCCCCACGATGGCGCAGTTCATCCATCCTGCCCACTGCCACCGCGTGGTCGACAACTGTTTCCTGGTCCGACATCACGTCCTCAATAGCCTTGGCCTCAGCCTCGTCAGCGTCCGCATTGGATGTGGGTACTCCAAGTGCGATCAGGCTTCGAAGGATCTCCAGTCCACGCTCCTGTGCCATGATCATATTGCACACATCTTGACTGGTTGAAAGCACCGCCAGCGCTCCTGATGCCGCTCTCCTGGTCATAAAGTCATCAGCGTCGCACAGTGCCAAAATCAAATGGATCTTGCTTGCGCTCTTCTTTGGATCGCTGTATAGCTCAAATACTGGCTCAAAAAAGATCATGTTGCAGAGAGCCTCTGTCGCTGCACGTCGAACCAAAATGTGCTCTGAGAACTGCAAGTTCTCCATCTTCTCAACTCCTCCACCCTGTACGATAAGACCCAGTACCTGAACGTCGCCCATGGACCCAAGGTTCGTTAATGCCATTAAACTCTCAAACTGGCATAGCTGATCCGTACTCTCTAATAGCCAGATAAGCGGTTTGACCAACTCTGGTATCCGCTGGTTTTTGAAAGTCAGGCGCGGGTCCAAGGTGATGCATAGTTTGGCGAGGGCCTGTGCTGCTGATGCCCTGGTTGATTCTGTGATGGGTTGTTGTTGCTGCCCTTGTTGCTGCTGTAATGATATGGGCATCAAAAGTCGCACAACGCCCTGCTGGACAAGCAATCCTCGTGTCTCTGTTGGTGTAATGAGGTTCCTCAGCACCTGCGCCAAACTCTGTCGGATGGTCTCTGATGCCTGGTTTCCGATTGCATGAAGCGCAGGCATGATCCCTAGCTTGACCAGGGCGATGTTCCGCTGGTTAACAACCGCCTCGCTATCCAATGGGTCGTCGTCGTCCTGACTCTGCAAGCGCTTGGAGTCGCTTTTGGGAAGTGTTCCTGCCATTTTCTTCAGCTTAAGCATTTGCTCTTGTTCCGGACTGAGTCGCTTCCTGAACGTCGTGAGGTTGTTGAAAATGACGATCAGTCCATACTTGAGTGGGTTGCTTTTGGTTTCCTCTCCAAGCTGAAACAGGGACAGAAGTAGGGCCCTGTCTGATATGATGAGGTGTTTCACTGCTGGCTGGATGCTGGCGTACGCGAGACCCTCAACGGCATTCAGCTGGATTCCGGCATTGTTATCGTTCCTGTCGTCCTTGAGGAGTGTTGAAAACAACTTTGCAAGCTGGGCTTCCTCGTCCACATTGTTCTCTGATAGCTTGGAAGAACGATCATTCGATGTATCCTCAATGCCGTTCAGTCCAGTCGATGGATCTTTCCGCGAGTCCGCCAACGAGATCTTGGTTAAGGCAACGGCCGCCGCTCCCTTCAGATGCTGGTTTTTGGTCGCTCCCTTCAGAACAATCGATTTTAGAAACTCGGAACAGTGAAGTGCCACCGCTGTCCTCGTCTTGGCGTCCGCGCAGGCCATCGAAAGTATCTCGGCCAAGATGATCTGAATATTCTCGGGTTCCAGCTCGATACAGTCCATCAATTCGACAAGTAATCCCTCCTTATTCAGAATGCCACAGCCAATGGCCATATCCGTCTGTACGATTAAACCCAATGCCGTAAATCCTGCAGAGCGAATCTTGAGCTTGTCCGATCCAATGTCCGCCAGAACGATCTCAGTACTCCTGTTGCGAACGTGATCCTTGTTTGACGCGGTCTCAAATGCCTTGGCTAGAAGGATGGCCACCATGGGCTTTAAATCTCCGGGACGCGTTACTTTCTGGCCTACTGTGACTGATGGCGTTTGTGGTCCAGATGCGGTGGCAGTTGATGTCGAGACAGTGCTAGGAAGGCGCAGGATGGCGGGATATGCTCTGCTCTCGAACAGCGCGTCGACAAAGGGTGTATCATTCATGGCCATTCGAAGGAGTGACTTGAGGACCATTCCTTGAACCTGCAAAATTGGGTCGCCCTTCTCATTTGAAGATCCATCAGCTGAAGGATCCTTTGATAGCAGAACGGCGCAGCGCTCGAGAAATTCTCCTTGTTGGGTCCTGACAAGCGTCTTGCTGTCCTCCGAGTTTGCGCTGGCGAAGGACGCAATAAGTGCAGCTGACAAGTCCGAAATAAGCTCTGGTTGGATGTCATGAGCAGTTTGCAGTTGTTGGAGGTAGTCATCGATCATTTTCTTTTGCTCGGTGGTGTTTGACATAGTGCTCGTAGGATGTGTGATTAAAGAATGAGTATGCCATGAACATGGCGATAAATAGGGGATCATTGTCTAAGAATATATCACGTGTATTTTCTGCACTTTATTGCTAGCGGAAGCCCTTGGGGCCCTAGAGACAGCAACGAGATAAAAAGATTGAATGCCGTTAGTGAGCGTCAGATACAAAGCCAGATGAACATGCGATGGCAAAGATGCCTGCGATGATAATGGTATCTCAAAGGACATACCATTTTGAACGACTCAAAAACGGCTTGGAGGGGCTGCAAAGCTGCTGAAGTCAACTCGTGTTCCGCCTCTTCCACTTGTCCATTGACCTCTTGCACCGAAGCGGCAACCACTTCCACCAGAACCTATGTCCAAATAGCCAATCAGTGTTAGGAACCATTGTGAAATTACCTCTGAGCCTGGCGATGGTAATAGTGCTAAATGAAAACGTACAGCTAGCTCGTCAATCCGTATATACATTTGGTCCAGTGCCTTTGCGCTTTCGACGAGCGTCTTTGTCCGCTGGTTTAGGTCTGGTATTTGGTTTTTGATCTAGACGGGCGTAAGGTCAGCAACGATTGTTGCATCCATTGTCTGCTCCAGTATGTATGGATCGATAGTGAAAAGTGTAATATGTACCTGGCTGACCTGAGTCCGAACCCCGTCCATCTGAAGTGCCACCGTCTGGATCTGACCCTGGGCCTCCTTGACCTACAGCGACAGTCCAATATACATAGTCCAATGCGCCAAGGATGTTAGTAAAAGGTCGCTTGATGGTCCCCATGTATATTGCAAGTAGAGCGGACGCGATAGATCCGTACTGCTGAAGCTGAAATAGTCTCTAAACTGAACTCCTGTGCCAACTCCTTTGCAACAGCACGAATAGAGTCCTGCTGTGTCTCATTGTTGTCGCCGACATCGCTGACTGCAAACAAATGGTGCTCAAGATGCTGCGGTGGTTCCTCCTTGTCTGACTGAGCTGATGGCGAAGATTCCTTGCTTTTGCTGCTCCGTGCGCTGCTCATGGTCTCGTCACTGGTGGCATGGGGAAAGAGAATTGTGACTTTGCCATGGCATTGAGTCCCTATTTTGTTCCTTGACCTTGAAGCGATTATTTTTTCCACGTCCAATACACAGTGCGAGCGTCCGAACAAAGTCTGATATTCTCACCATGCACGAAATCGTTACCTTGCAGTTTGGTCATTTCGCCAACTTTGTCGGGGCTCATTACTGGAACGCCCAAGTACGTCGCCTTGAATTCTACGCACATCAACAACCTGCTAAACGTTGTCATTGCTATCGGTGAAATTTTGAATCCTGGCTGTGCACTCACTATCAGTTGCAATTGGTATCATTGCGCTACAGGAGGCACACTTCAACTACCAGCAGCCGTCAGAAGAAGAGGAACCCGCCCCAGAACTTGTCAACCATGACTGTCTGTACAGAGTGGGGATCACCAACAAGGTATTTTGCACGGATCGGGCATATTGATGGTGCGGATTAAATTTTGTCTGCAACTGGAGGTATAACCATGCTGCGACTTGCGTTCTAGGGCGTCGACACCTACACTCCACGGGCCCTGATCTACGATCTGAAAGGTACGGGACTCTTTCTCAATGCAGAAGTAACTAGAGCATATTTGAGGCATTTGCTAATGCGTTTTAGAATAACTCTAGGAGGGTTTGGGTCTATCAACAAATACAAACTGTATGAGACTGCGCCAATGCAGGATTATCATCAGCAGCAATATGATCTTACATGGTAAAGTGCATGCACGTTATATTAATACTATTCGATAAAGCACATCAATGGAATATCTTGTCAGCATTGCGACGTTTATTGATCATATTTGAATGCAGGGATCCATCGAAAATGGAGACATTTCAGGAGGAAGAATACATCAGATCAGAATACCAAGAGCATCTGGAGAACGAAGAGATGGGCGTGAGTACTATAGCCCTTCTGCTGAAATGAATCGGCTTTACAATGACCAGCGTTCTCTTAGCTAATTATCTTCGGCTATTTGCAAACAACAGTTGGCCACAGAAGAAGGCGAGGACGAGATTGAAATGAACGGCATGAGGACTTGGTCAGACTTCAACCGTGTCTACTTTCATCCAAAATCCATGGTGACTATGAGCGGATATCAACTGGACAGCGAGTTCATGCCATTCGATGTCTTTTCATATGGTCATGCAGCATTTACGGAGACTGAGAAGGTAAAGATGTTGACTAGCGGTCTGAATACATATCCAGAACGGATTCGCTGTGATAGGGAGATATGGGGCTTACAACCGCTTCTCTCCAAAACCTAGGAGAAGGACTCATACGACGAAAATTTCAGATTATTCACGGAAGAGTGTGACCAGCTCCAGGTACGCTAATGGCTCAATGGGCATTAAGACAAATTCCAAAGCAAGTGAGTAAATGCTATCCTTAACGGCTTTTCGTTTGTGGTCTCATAGGGGTTTCAAGTGTTTGCGGATGTGCTGGATGGTTGGGGCGGATTTACTACCAGTTACCTGGAACAGTTGCGCGAAGACTTTCCAAAAACCTCTATTGTAACATATGGTCTGAGTGACAGTCAAATGGGAAAGCGCAGTACTTTGGTGAGTCCATGGCTTCATCATTTAGTCCACATGAGCTACAGCTGAAGCTGACGCAAACTAACCCTTACTCTTGTTCTTGTAGAGGGAGAGACAAACAGCCGCTGTGAACGAAACATTAGCCATGACAAACCTCTCCATGTTGTCATCCTTATATGTCCCTGTTCGCGCTCCCACTCAGTCCATGCTTGTTGCGGACGGATGGTCAAAGAATATCAGGATCAACGTAAGGAAGCCTTCGTCTCGTGGCTGTTGATGCTTGCTTCAGGATTTTGTTGTCTTAAGCAAGCCTCTTGTATATGCTTAGCCTTCAAATCGTTACCATACGAGTGCATTCATTTCTGCAGGGATCGATTCAGCCCTACTTCCTTGCAGGTAAGGAGCTTGCGGCAAATTGCGTCTGCAATAAATTTCTTGTTGCTTTAACGATATATGATAACGATTGTTAGATTGCGCCAAAACTCAATCTTGATGCCAGACCTAGTCGGTTCTCTTAACTGGAGAAACATTACGACTGTTGGCACACTCTCAGTGGGGCTGCCGTTTCCCTTTGGCTTAAGCAAATTGCCTCAGCTGACAGGTAAACAGTCGCCTCTTCTGGACCTCTCTTCCCTGAAAGAAGACATTGTGAGTGAGCAAACCTGTGAACGACGCCCAAGATTCGAGTTGGTTTATGAAAAGAATATGCGTTTAACTATGTACACACTAACAATGTCCTAGGATGATCAAGTTTTTTCGCAATCAGTGGTGCTGCGTGGATTGGAAATAAACCAGTTTGCAAAATATGCTGCTGGGTAAGTGCCGGCGATATTACTGCAAGTGTCTCTCTCCATGTGTCTTGTTTAGTCGAGTTCGATGTTCTAACCTCTTACCGTACAGAACCCAAAAAACGCCGCGAGAGCTTGTGGACGAAATGTTGGATACGCTTCCGATCGGAAAATCGCTGGGCGACACTAGGTAGGTTGCGTTTTGTTCATTATTTTCGTTTTACAGCTCTGGGTTATGTCGGCTTACTCTAACGCCCTTTCACAATATTAGGACCCAAACATCAGTAAAATATCCTATCCCGACATCCTTTCCGCGCTTCTTCCAGAAACTCACCCCCGAAGGCTATCAGACAACAAGGTGTGTATATGTACAAGGCAAACAGTCCGAATATCGATCGAGTACGCCTTCTATAATGCTGTTTCGCTTTATTATTATTTTTATCTTAGTCATTCTCCTCCTAATCTTCGTGAGGACGGGACAAGCAAAGGTGAGCTGACAGTCAGAAACACTGCGAATAATTTTGCGTTAATGAGACGATACGGATTTTGACCTGTTCATGTAATCACACTCACCATAGTCAACAGTGTTCCCACTATCACAAGGCTGGCTGTCTCGACTACAACGCGGTGGCATCTGCAAACCCTCTCAGACTCTGTCGCTAAGATCAACTGGAGACTATTACCTCAATTCGAGGGCGATGGCCCAAGCGGTGTTAGCAGCGAAGAATTTGCAGAGGCGAAGGAGTCGCTGTTGGACATGTACGATATCTACAACGAATAAAGCACAATATCAACAGCCGAAGCCTTCAAAGTCTACAAACTCTTCAAATACTGCACGTTTATTGGCCCTTATTGTCATCTGGTTCCGGAATCCTGATAACAGACACCATGAACGGATCGACCCCAAAAGGATCTGTAGAAAATGGGTCTCCGAGCCTTTGAGCGCCAGTGCTTGGTGTATCCAGTTCTTTGACGTGCATATCCTTCAGTAACTCTCGTTCAATTTCCTCGGGATCAATATCATACTTTGATAGCAGTTCCTGCAATAGAGGTTCGTTCTCTGGGGATGGCAGATATGCATTTGGGTCTTCGGAGACCACGGGTGTCCTGTCAAAGACACGTCTTGCTCGATCATACACAAAATCCGGCCTTGGCTTGTAGCTGACATTAGCCATGATGGACTCAATACTGCCGTAGTACTGCATCAGCTTAACTGCCCTGTTTGGACCAATGCCTTCTATCGTCTGTAAGCAAATAGATCCATCAGTACATTTCTTGTTTATGAAATAAAATGCACATCCAACGATCCAACAAAGCTGTATTGTACACTCACCCCTGAGAAATCGGTACCGCACAGGATGCACATATCCCGAAATGCATTTCGACTTAGCCCAAGACCAGAATGCGCCTGCAACGGATCGATCTCAATGATATCCCTATCATTACTTGCGCCGATCTGTCGCAACAAAATCCCGTTACCAAAGACTGCTGTGTCCGTGTCCTCGCTCACAGATGCATCTGCCCAACCGAGCGTTGTCAGACGTGCACACACCGCCTCTGCTTCGGCTTCGTACGCCTCAATGACAGGCTGACCCATGGCCCGCAATAGCTCTTGGCAAGAAAGAACCAAGGGTCTTGTAATACGCAGCGTTCGACGCTCAAGTGTCACAAAGAGTGACTCATGCTCCGAAAGAATGTCCTGTATCATCGAGTGTAGACCGGGATCCTGCTCCGTTTCCGTGCCAGCCTCGGCATTCAGGTCATCCTCGTCAAGAGCATCGATCTTATCCGTCATGTCATCCACTAGCCGTTCATCCCGGATCCTATTTGACATGTTATCCGACATCAGTTGGTCTTGTATGCAGTCCATAATATCATTCGGTGGAGCTTCGTCCATGGTCTTGAATGAAGCACCGTCCAGTAACCCCGAACCGTCCGCCTCGAATACTTCATTTTCTGATGCCTTGGAGGTGGCGGAATCGCTTGGTATGCTTGAAGTTGAGAGGAAAACGTCTTCGGAAACGATACTCGGCTGTGATAAAAGTGCAGTAGGCGGAATCTTCGACGTAACTGCCTGTTTCGCCTCTAATACTGCGGATTCCGCCAAAGACCGCTTTGTCGGTGATGAGGTGTTTTTCTGTGCCATTCGTTCGTCAACATTTATGCGTAATGCTCGCTTAATGCCCTTCGCCAGCTTCTGCTCTAACACGCCCAAAGCTTTCTGTCGCCGCGTGCCACTTTCCTGGAGCTCCACCATGCTGGATTTGACGTCCGACTCCACAGTCTGTACGAAATCCGTAAGCGCGCTACGGACCTTCTCTCTGATCTTTGCATCACGTCCACGGTTGGGAGAACCGACATTCTCCACCTTGGGGAGATCGCCTGCTGGAATTAGACTTTGAATACTTGTTCCTGTCCTCAACTTGAGCTGCATGTCATTGCTGTGCGAAAGCTCATTTATCAGATCTAGATCACCAACGGTCTCGAGATCTAGCTCCAGCCGTCCTATCGCTTCCAGATCGTGCTCAGACACATCAAATTCCAAGTCGTCCCCAACAGCGCTGTCTTGAGGAATGGGTCCGCTTTGGGTGTAAAGACCATTTATGAGCCGTAAATGGTTATCAAGTTGTCGCTGTTCATAATCGGAGATCGAGGGTATGTGCCGAAGAGATTCATACTCAAGGCTGTCCTCGTGAATGTTGTAGACATCATCCAGGAGATCCAGTGCTAATGGTGCGTGCAATTGACTCATGTCTAGTGCCTTCTTTTGATCCGAGGTTGTTTTTGCTATTTCACCTTCAGTTGCTACTGGCTTGCCTGATCCTGTTGCGGTCGCTGTAGTCACCAAATTTTCATGCGTTCGAACACCTTCCAAGATCGAAGACAGTTGCTCTGGTGAGATAGTTTGCAGCAGTTGTGTCGAGCCCCTGAGTCCCTTCAGTCTTGTCTTGCGGTTCTTCTCCAACCGAAAGGCACGCTCGACTTTTTCCTTCATAGCAGCTCGCTTCAGGGTCTCTCGATGTTTCTCAATAATTCGGCCCTCTCCATCAAAGACAAAGATAGGGTTGATGCCATTGAGATGAAGGTACATGCACAGCCTGTACACGCCACGCTGGACTCGAGCAGGATGTGGATCCAATCCGTAGACTAAGGCAGTGAAGAAATACTAAAAAAGTGAGTACATTCGATCTATATAGATTCGTTTGCATTCACTAACAACATAACTTACTGAATCGATTGAGAAAACAGCTAACGTCGATGGCCAGGGTCTTGCCCTTGTAGTTGGATATATGCTGCAGCGTGACAGAGTTGGGTGCCATACGCTTTAACAACGCCGTAAGTCCCTTGACGCCCATGAGTGCACCCCAATGACTCGTCTCCGATAGAATAGGTCTACAGGAGAGTGCGGATCAGGAAAACCGAGGTAACGTATAGTGGACGGTAAGAAAGCGTGTGTGAAGGATAATGAAGGCAGAAAACAAGCACTATGTGGCGGTCCTGTTGTCCAAGACGTTGATCGCGCAGCCAGTCACCAAATATTGGTGGCGCCCAGCGTCCACTATCAACTCTTCTTCCGAAAATAGGGTCTGATCAGTTGCCTTCTCAGGATCACCAATCGCTCATTCGCTAGAAGTCAAAAGGTCGCCGCGATGAAAGTTCCCCCGGGCTCGGTGCTCCGCTCGCTCCTAAGCCAGACCAGCAGCACGTTTTCGGGATGGCCAGTTTGTCGTCATGCACACGCCAACCCCGGCTGCTACCCAACAAGGTCCTTTATGCCTCTGCAGTCGACCAGATGGTATAGCGCACATGGTATGGCGAAGGAGTCGCGTGTTTTTTTTTTTTTTTTTGATGATAGCTGCATTACTCCAATTGCTCACAATTCGCCGTGAATAGCCCGCAAAACGGATGTTGCGACCCAAAACTGCAGGAATATCGGAATCATTGCCCATATTGATGCTGGAAAGACAACGACCACAGAGCGCATGCTTCACTACGCAGGATTTACGCGCAGAATCGGTGGTATGTTAAAACTTTCTCTGTTTTTGTGCGGTCTTGGGCACGAATATTTATACGGACGGTGCTGTCTAACCACTCTGGACTTTAATCTGGCGTGTTAGACGTTGATAGCGGAGACACGATCATGGACTACATGAAGCAAGAAAGAGAACGCGGTATCACCATCACGTCAGCTGCCATCACCTTTGGTTGGAAGAATCATCGCATCAACTTGATTGATACCCCTGGACATGTGGATTTCACCATTGAGGTCGAGCGATCGATTCGAGTTCTGGATGGGGCAGTGACCATCTTGGATGCTGTTGCTGGAGTTGAGGCACAAACAGAGACTGTATGGCAGCAAGCTGATCGGCAGGGTATTCCTCGTATTGCATTTGTGAACAAAATGGATCGCGCTGGCGCAGGATTCGGCAGGACCATTCGTGAGATGAGGACTAGGCTCGGCTGTCGGCCTGTCATTGTTCAGATCCCACTTATGGAGCCGCTGAATGGATCCAGTGGCTCAGGATCGAATGATGCCAAGTTTTCCGGAGTTGTTGATGTACTCTCGATGGAGATTCTCAGATGGGACTCGGACTCGAAGGGCGCAAAGTTGACAAGATCACCACTCGATGCTTCATATTCGGATCAAGAACTATATCAGGAAGCGGTGAAGGCCCGCGTGGCACTAGTCGAACAACTCTCAGCATTGGACGAAAAGATCATCGAACTTTTCTTGACATTGGAGGACCATATGGCAATTGAAGCTAAGGATCTGCAGGCAGCTATCCGCCGGCTTACTTTGTCCTTGACTATCGTGCCAGTTTTGTGCGGGGCTAGTTTCAGAAATATCGGTGTTCAACCTTTGATGGACTCTGTGGTCGACTATCTCCCGTCTCCAGACGAGCGTCCCGCTGCTCTAGCCCGCATGGCAGATGGCAAGACGGTAGAAATAGGGTCAGGCGGATCCAAAGAACGACTTTGTGCTCTCGCGTTCAAGGTGATTCACGACTCACGACGAGGATCCATGGTGTTTGTTCGCGTCTATGCTGGCCAACTGAATGAAAGAGCACAGCTCTGGAACAGCACAACACACACGAAGGAAAGAGCCAACAAACTGCTGCAGATGTACGCCATGGACGTCGAGGAGATCCCGCACATTACGAAAGGAAACATTGGCGTCGTGTTGGGACTCAAGGATACCAGGACCGGAGACACTCTCCTCGATGCACACGATTCTCGCAAGGGCTTGGCGCTGAGCGGCATCAAGGTGCCATCGCCCGTGTTCTTCGCCAGTGTGGAGCCCATGTCTACATCGGACGAGAAGCCAGTAGAGGAAGCCATCAAGGCTTTGATCCGCGAAGACCCTTCGTTGGGAGTAAGAATTGATGAGGAGACTGGCCAGACGCTGCTCGGGGGCATGGGTGAGCTGCACCTGGAGGTAGCCAAGGATAGACTTGTGAGCGACTTCAAAGTTAACGCGGAGATGGGAAAGATGAGGATCTCTTTTAAGGAAACTATGAGGGGCGCCGGGGTTGTCTCTGAGGTCCTGCAATGGGAGTATGATCGCGAAATCTTAGGCAAACGTGGACGCGCGCGAGTTGGTGTGACAGTAGAGAGGCTCGAGCCGATCGAGCAGGATGTAGCTGGATCTTCGGCATCTGTTACCACCAAAATCAAGGCGAACGGATCATTGGGCATCGGCTCAGAAGAATATGACGGAAACGAAGTCGTTATTGCACTGACTGAACAGCCTCCGATCGCCGATGAGGCTGGTGCGGTCGCCGCCGCCGAGAAAGCAGCTTCCACTGGAGTTGTCATCCCATCCGGGTCTACTGATTTACCCACGCCCGTTTTAAGGACAGCGGTCAAGAACGGCATTATGTCTGCGCTCTCCCGCGGACCTTTGCTGGGATACGCACAAACACATCTCAAGGTTTGTTTGACAGACCTGCATCTGTACGGTGCTGACTCGACCCCGGCGGCAATCTCATCCTGTGTCTCTGCAGCAGTAACGGAGGCAATTCGTCTGGGAGGAAATTCATCCGCGGGCGGGGATGATAAAAATTCAGTATTACTGGAGCCGATCATGGATGTCAAGGTGGAGGTAGCGGAAAAAGATGTTGGTACGGTGATTGGAGATATCAGCGGCACGCGTCGAGGCCGTGTTCTGAGCCTGGACGGCCATAGTACCGGGGAAGGCGAGGAGCCCGTAGATGAGAGTGAATTTCAGGTCTAT
The DNA here is from genome assembly GCF_025024155.1 of Gamsiella multidivaricata. NCBI lineage: Eukaryota > Fungi > Mortierellomycota > Mortierellomycetes > Mortierellales > Mortierellaceae > Gamsiella > Gamsiella multidivaricata. The sequence goes on from NW_026251736.1 coordinate 282,698, forward strand.
GCCCCACCAGATCCAACGTACACAGGACCTGACGCAGGATCCTCACCACAATCGTCTTTATCGCCTGGTAGCAGCATTGCTGGAATGGCTGATCGTAGATATATTCGTGCTCAAGTTCCACTGTCGTCCATGCTCGGATACGATTCCGCTCTGCGTGCCATGACTGGCGGAACGGGCAAGTTTGCGATGGAAGTCAATGGATACGGTGAAATGGACTATGACCGACAGCGCGAAGTCATCAAAGAAATGCGTGGTGGATGATTGGCTGGTTTGTTAGATTCCGTATGCACTGTACAATACAATCCGTGGTAAACTGTCGTGTCACGAAAAAGCGGCTCTTTGGGGTCCACTGCTCTAATAAGTGAAAGGACCCAGAATGTCGACGCGCAGAATTCGAGTTTGGATTCTGCTGCCTGCATGTTATAGCAAAGAAAATGCACAGCTTGCTGTTTCCGTGGCTGTAGCGAGGGCTCTGATCTTTTCCAAAGCTCCTCTGGGCCCTACTCGCAGTTTGCTCAGCTGTAGAAAAGATACAAAAGGGGCAAAAAATAGAGGGTCTTTCGGTGGATGAATCGGCCGCGAGAGAAGCGCAACTAACAAGGAAGAGGCCAGAAAGTTGAGAGAGCTGAGGAGCTGTAGGACGGAAAAAACGAAGCGCGTGGCGAGGGCACGCGGCAAAGAGTATCTTTCATAATTTTCAGCCATGCTTTTGCGCATTCTTTTTCAAATTACCTATATACAGCACCTAAAGAATTATACAGTCGCTATGAAATTCTTCATGTCTGTCGAGGAGCTCTGGGGAAACATCCTTGGTGAATATCAGAGTGGTGTATGCTGAAGGATAGAGTTGAGACTCGTTCAATATCTGCCATTTCCACCGCTGTACTTTTTCACGGATTCCAGTCTCAGAGGCATCGTATCGACCAGCCTTGCCAGCTGTTCTTGTGGTAAATCATTCCACTCCTCCACTAGAGCTCTCACCAGGGTTGCAATGTCCCGGGATTGTCTTTGTCGTCGATTGAGAGGAGTACCAAGGAGAGACCAAACATGTTCGATGGGGTTCAAATCTGGAGAGTTGGCTGGCCAGTCCTCTATCTTGTGAAAGCCATGTGCTTGGCGCCGATTCTTTGACAGCGCGCAGTTGCGCACTGGCGTACCATCTTCCATGAGGATTCCATTCTGTATTTCCGTCATAAACCTGAGCAATTCATCCTCATACACATCCTCCACGAAGTACTATCCGTCGCGACGTCCTCGCTCAAAAACAACCAGCCTGGACTTCTTAGTAGCTGTAAATGCGCCCCAGACCATGAGGGAGGTCCTACCGCTCTTGAATGTGGGTGCGAGGCAATCGCCATCGTACTTTTCCTCCGCTGTTCGCCAAACTCGAATTTGGCGAAAATTCTCTCCAACCTCGAATGTTGACTCATCAGTCCATACTACCTTCGACCATTGCTCTGTTATCCATTTGCTGTACCTCCGCGTAAATGCGAGTCGACTATCCTTGTGAACGTCGCTGAGATAGGGTTTCTTTGCGGCTACCCGGCTGAAAATGCCAGTTGAATGGAGCGCTCTCCGAACGGTGACTTCGCTCACTTCATGGGGTACCATGGTGGTGATATCCTGGAGAGTGACACGTCCTTCACGCTTGGTGTTGCGTATCATACTCCTAATGTCTCTCTCACTGAGCGCTCTTGGCCGTCCAGAAATTGGGGCGTGTGCAGCGGTGCCTCTTTGATGGTAGATGTGAATAATATTGGTCACCGTGGACTTGGGTGTGTTGCGCTTCGTTGCAATTTCCGCATGGCTCAGTCCCGCTAGACTCATTCCAACGATAATGCCTTTTTCTTCCATGGATAGCTGTTTCGGCATGGTGGTTACTCAAGTTGCTGTCGATTGTACTTGGAGAAGAAAAGCCGTGTTAAAGAAAAGATGTATTTATTTGCTCATGGATAGAAAAATTCAAGTTGGCCAATTAAGTTGCTGTATGCTGCGCTCTGCAAACCAAAAGGCATTTGGCCGTCGGCATGGCACACGAGGCCCGCGGAATCGGAGCGATGAATAGAACACCAAGGCCGTCAATGCGCCAGGAGCTCTTGCTATCCAACCTTGGAAATGATATTGCTAGTGATTACTTCTGCCTAGCTGACGCAAACTGTGGTTTCCTCTATGGTTGCCCTGGCATTGCTTATATCTCTCACCAGCGCCTTTGCTCCTGCGCATCACATTCATTACCGTAGCTGCACAGCATCTGACGGGGACTGCGAAGTCGCGGTTGTCCTGGTGAACATAACTGGAGTCGAGTCGACCCGAGGTGCTCACCCAAGGCATCCATGATGCACGCCAAGAACACACGGTCGAGGGCGTCAAGGGCTTTCAGGGCGTGAACTGACTCTTCGGAAGGGATCCTGCGGTCAGGCCAGAATAAGGTCGCTCTATAATGGTATAAAGGTGTATATTCGCACTTTCGATGATATAGAACAAAGCGCGAAGAGACCTCTAAGCATTTTTCTTGGTCTTAGGCACAAGTCCAAAAGCACTAAGGACCTATAGGAAGCCGTGTCCAGAATATTACCGCGGCTCTCGGGGAGTATTCATGGCCAAAAAACGGTGTGCTTTGTGGCTCTGCAACTGCCAAAGAGCGCAAGTTGCTTTGTCTTCTCTTCATCCTTTACGTGCATGTTCTGCTTACCATCGTTTGTATCCAGCACCCATTCTTCATTTCGGAACAGAGCTACAAGAAACGAGCTTCGAGCGTCAGGAGGCAGGCATGTTGCGTACATAGCGCAGGATGCTCAGCTAAGCAGCGACGAGCCAGCTTATTGCCATACGCACAGATATCGGGCGCCTCTTTTGTGTACTATACTCCGGGTCTCCGTGATCATAAAGGATATTTATTAGAGTAGTACATGTGCTTCTATAAGTATCAGGTTCATTAAGACTAGGAGTCAAACTCTAGCACCCCGACCTTATTCATATGCGGGGGATAGATAGGTCTTTCGCATTGGAGGGTTATACGCGCTGATGAGTTACGGACAAAAAGGATAACAGTTAAGTATGCTGACTATTTATCTGAGCGAAAAAGAACGTGAGTTCGGCGCGGTATTTGATAAGATGACAGTAGTGATTCTCACCGGTAAACAGTTAACCACGATGAACAATTTTTTTGAGATCCTTTCACCGACGGTGAAAAATAAAGTTCTATATTTTCTACCAGTGATTCTCACCGGTGAACAAAGAATCGGTGAAATCCGGTGAAATCCAGTGAAATCCAGTGATATAGAAATACTATTACCATATGTGAAATTCACTGGTGAAAAAACCACAAAAAAAGTTGTTCACCGCAGTTAACCGTTCACCGGCGAGAATCACTATTTTCTACACACAACAGTATTAGCCGGTGAGAATTACTAGTTTTTATTGACTTCGCCTTGATGTGCTCTAGACCAGGCCCTTCGGTTACATCGTGGTTGGAGCAAACGACTCCTATACGTCCAAGGAGTGCCTAGTTTGCAAGAAATTTGCAGACTATATTGCTCGAACTGCAAGACACTCATGCATCGCGATATCAGGGCTGACCGCAAAATATGCAATGTCATTCGCAGCCATTTACTCCACCAAGAGTGGCCATTGTATACTACCCTTGGATGCGGCAATATGCAGGGCCGCACACAAAAGCCGGAAGCGGCAGCAGAGTGGTAATAGCAGTAATGAGGTGGCGCAAAGGCAAGGGCGAGCTGGTGGACGCAGGCGAGCAGTCTCCATGGTAGGGCTGGAAAATCCGTAATAGACTTACTATGAAAAGTGGGATCTTTTCCACTGAATTGAAAATATAAGGAGGTGTTATTCAGTCCATCTTTATTTCTGCTTGGATTTACGGATCACCAATCGTGCTGCTTTTCGGGGAAAAGTGAGAGAGGGAATAAGTGTGGGGATATAAGGTAGGGTCACCGCCATCACAAAACTGAATAACACCCCTTATATTTTCAATTCAGTGGAAAAAATGCATTATTCTGCAAAAAGGACTGTAGATATCAAACCTTATGTGTGTCGCGTGCCCTGTGACTGCTGTCAGGATATATAGAATTCTGCACGGACCGCGCCACGTGAGAAATAACGTTACGCCACCGCCACCACATCTTAGGGGGAACGCATCAATAAATCATATTCTCTGATCTCTACTTCTGCATGCTCCTATGCATTCTGTCCATCGTCCTCTCTCCTGCCTTCGAGAACTGTCCAGAGCACCCGCCGCATCTGACAGAGCGACGTACGATCAAACATAACGCGATAAAAGTGAACAGAATCACTGCTGTGAACACAGCTCCCAACTCCACTTCCACAGCGCCTGCCCTTTGTGTCCCCGCAGTGTCTGCCCGTTGTGCTGCCGCAGATGCCGAAATTCCGCTCCAAGCGGCCATTGACCCTACAGATGCTAACATTTCATCCGAAGCGGCTAATGCCCCCACAGATGCTGAGAGTTCATCCCAAGCGGCTACTGCCCCAATCTCCAGTCTCCCATGTCAGTCTACTGCTGCTCCTCTACAGGACGATGACGAGTTCTCTGCGCACCTCAACGAGCTCGAAAACATGCTCGAGGAAGAAAACGTCGGCGCGATCCCGATAGCCCTCCAGGTTGGCTCACAGATTCGTGAGCCTTTGAACAACAAGCGCGCATCGGCTCTGGTTAAACAAGAGCAAGCAAACCTCTCGTCGTCGATGCCATCCAAGAGCGGAGGACCCACTGTGCTTAGTCGCCCACAAAGTACCGAGCTCTCTGCGAATGTTACTTCATCCTCATCGCCGCCGCGGCCCATTAAGAAAGTCAGATTCTCCTCTGACATTTTGAACCTACTGATAACAGCGATTATTGCCGCCTACACAAGAGACAGCGGGAGTCAAACGAAGAGGCGAGACAACCACGGATCAAGAGGCAGCGCCTTGTGAATATTGTCACCAATACCTCGAGGGTGGTTTTCGAGCCAAATCCAAAAGTAAGTGCCAGGCGCAGGTCAGCCCGGCTCCGTGAAAGATCGTCGAACGCTGCCTCTAACAGTCTCACAAGCGCGATCACAGGCAGTAGTAGTCAGAGCCAGAGTCCTGTGAGTTTGGCCGCTATCATGATCCGAACCACGAACATTCCCGCAGCTGGTACGCTTCCCACGTCGACCGCAATGGTTCCTGTTTTACAGCGAACTATACATTGTTTCCTTCTGGACGAGGGCATAGAGGTGAGGCAAGTTCGGACAGAGGAGACTACACATAGCCCCATTCTGGACGAGGACGTATAAATGAAGTCAGTTTCGACAGATGAGACTACACATAGTCCTATTCTGGACGAAGACGCGGAGATGAAGGCAATTTGGAGAGAGGGGAATACCGTTCTAAAGCATCGTCTGCACCGCCGACAGCAGATTATAGAGAAGAGACCATATCAGAGACCTCGCCGCCCTCATCCCTCAAGATATGCGTGATTCCAGCACAAAATGAACAAGACCATCTTCAGCACTCTACGCACACGCGTGACCTCGCTTCGGGGAGACACTAGACATGGATCCGCGAGCGGAGTCAGACAATCTAGTGCTGGACCAATAGAGCAGGGCTCCTATTGTACAGCACAGGCCAGTACCGAGGCCGTGAAGTGGTTAATAAGCGTCGATGAAATCAATGTAAGTGCTTTGGCTGGGGTTATTTTGCTTTGCACTTGACACTGAAGCATAATGTTCACGATCACATCTTCTGCTCTTTTACCGGTTGTTAGATTCAAGAAAACTCAAGCAAAAACCACAAAAAAACCGTAAAATCAAGAAACCCAAAAAAGACATTGCCCATATGGTATGTGGATTGTGGGAAATCGTCGAGAATAGATTGTTCTGCAGAGTCCCCTAACATTTACCTTGAACTTGTTAATCAGTTTAAGTACAATTGGCCCACTGCGTAAATGTAGTAGAGGCACTCATTTATTCTCAGCAACGTGTCCATGAATCTGGACAATGACCAATAAGGGGAAGATAGATAGTCAGACCAAGAATTTGGTGCCGACACTGACACAAGAGAGGCCAGAGAATCATGCACTACATCCAAGAGGGTAACTAGTTGAGTCTTTGCTGCTTCACTTTTGCAAACTGCTTTTGCTACGGAGTTTCTAAGTCGTGCCCGACTTTGTTTCCTGCAGTAGGATGATGAGTTTTCTGAGAGCGACGACAATGACGATAGACATCCAGCCAGTGACAACGAAGCATAGGAGGCCGAGGCAGAGGAGGTCGAAGCAGAGGAGATTGAAGCCGCGGGAGAAACCACCCGAGCGGCAGGAGACGCGAAGAGGACAGGATGAACGAGCTGCGCTTCAAAAGAGCAAGTATCGAGCAGGTACACTGGACGTCGATGTAGTTTCGTCGCAAGAAGAGCCTTTGCCAAGTGATCTGGGACCTTTATTGACTCGCTTCATCTTCCTTGGCTTAGTGCCAACGCCCTCTAGCTCAAGGTCCTCATGGATTATTACGACAACCTCTTGACCAAGAGCTCCAGCGAACTTTCTAGAGGTATCAGATATGGTAAGGCAACAATTTCAATTCTTGCTGTGGGTTATGAAATCAGCTTTGAAAAGAAGATGCTCCAGGGCTTCCTGCATACTGACCTTGCTGGTGTTCTCATCATATCTCCCTGGCTAATAGGCCTCAGCTGTGCCTCCCGGAGCCTCCAACCCCCACAAATCATAGAAGCCGAGGGGGTTTCGGGCATGTACAGATGACCTACTGCAACGGGGCCTAACTTCAGCCCCAGCGCCCGTTGCAGTGGGTTGATCTTTACGGATCCATCCCGCCCATCGCAGCCACGCTGCCTCCAGCTGCGGTGGGAGGGGTTTTCCTTGTCTCCTTCCCATCCCCTCTCCCCTTCCTCCCCACCAGATGCTCAGGACTAGCCCCTAACGGCTATCTCATGGTAAGCGCACCTCTGCTTTTCTTGTATGTGATCGGCATATCCCACCTCCGCCGTCCCGGCATCAAGTGATCAAGGGCGCCTGTTCGGTTCGCCAACGGGACCCTACCACTGGCCTCTCGACGCAATGGGATGATACGCCGCGCGTTAGGGATGAAACGAGCTCTCTGGTCTTTTGGCTGTCTGATGCACCTGCTCTCGCCTACATCTTAAGGATCTTGTGGCGCTGCGAACGACTCTACTCTCCCATATACACATCGCGGCGCGCGAGGTTGTGCGGATCAACGTGATCCTCCGCGGTGCTAGCCAAAGGAAACAGCAGGCAGAAACAGAAATATACACAGCAAAGCAAGGTAAGGATACTAGAGAGCTGGCGTGCTCAGGGCTCTGGAGCAGCAGCCGTTGGGGTTGCAGGGGATGAAAAAATCAGTGGTCCTGTCCGGATCATAGTCCTAGACTAGACTGTCCCTTGCAGTTCAGGATCCTAGGCGATTATCGACCATCGTCTGTTTCTCTTTTCCTTGGACACTCTGATGGTTGGAGGCTTTCACTGGCTTGTAGTCACCGGCTCAAATGCACTGTGCACTTCCGGAGGTGGGTCTGGGTCTTCCACTATTGGTTCTTTCTTTCTATCCTTTTTTCTTTTTTTTTCTTTTTTTTTTCTTTGTGTTTATCTCTTTTCGCTAATGATCTGTTGGCCTGGGGTTGGGTGAGAATGCAGGAGGCTAGCATCCTCTTTTCTCTTTCCTTGTTCGTCTTTTCTTTCGTTCGTTTCCTCCTCCCTTTCTTCCTTGAGACCCAGACCGTCCGATGAAAAGCGTCAACTCCAGAATCACAAAGGTAAGCTGTCTGTCTGTCTCTGTTACGTGCATGTCTTTTTTATGCAACGGTATTCAAAACTTTATACTGATTAATACAACACAGTCTTCTCTTCTCAGTTTCCTTGAGGATCATCGGTCCGCATGGTAAAGCAAGCTACCCTGCGTATCCGCGAAAGTAGAGTCTGACGTCGTGCTAAGGTCCTGGTACTAGAGTAGGTGGGGCATTGGTGTGGGTGTAGAGGGCGGTCCAAAAGACCATGGCATTCGTGGACCAACTCACGGCTGAGGACCATTGCCCGGGAGTGTCGGTTGATGGTGGTACCGAAATATGACCGTGCAGGTAAGCCCTCGGGCTGCTTGAATGTCGGAAGGAGCGGGGTCGGCTTGTCGGTTGCATGCTTGGAAAGCATGGGGTGCACCTGCTATGGGCTAATTGGGAGGGGATCTGGGACTGGGCAGAGAGAGGAGCAGGGTGAAGGGTTTAGCATCAATGGGATAGGTTAGAGGGGTTTAGGGAAATGTAAGGAGGATTCGGGTGGATCAAAAGGGTCTGGGGCGGAATGGTCTCGGGCTTTGTCACCGTCCTTGCCAAGGTATGCATACATCCGCTGTTTGTTGTGCCTTTTTTGATGGCAAAGTGGCTCTGGGTCTATGCGAACTGACTGTGATCTTGTGTCTGATACTGGATAGTCGCCCCCACACCTCAAGCAAGCAAGCACATGCTGTCGTCGTCCGCCCACCCGCCCGCCCGCCCGCCATCGCCACATGAGCATCAGTACCAGCACCAGCGCCATTGCACGACAATGGGTGCAACGACTGCGACGATGGCAATTATCAGAACAGCGCTGCATCGAACAACAGCTATGATCACTCAAAACGGCAGAGGTCTCGGCACAATCAACTCAGCGCATTAACGCCGCATGGACTCCAAAAAAGCAAGACCAAAAAAGAAAAAAAAAGCTACTACACCGAAAGCACAAAGACTACACAATCAGCAAGAGCAAGAAAAACAACAACGGCGGCAAGCTAGCGACGAGGACGGTAAGACAGCGATAAGGATCGGTACCAGAATTAAGATCTTAGACAAGGTTCCGCAAGAGCGAGGGCAAGGCCGATTATAAAATCGGAAATAGGAATAAGCACAACCTATGGGTAAGACCGATAAGAGCCGCGGCAAGACCTCGACAGGAACCTGATAAGCACACAGCCGCGGCCAGAACAGCGATCAAGGGCTGCGGTCAAGAGACGCGATAGTAACGAGCATCCTATCGTGCTACAAAACTAGCCCGCGTGAACATATTCTAGTATCCAATGGTGGATCTTAGGGGAGCCTCAACCATACAGTGTGAGCGTCTGAAATAATAAAGCAATTGGCCAGACTTCAAGATACATATAATTCTTCATGGGGGCTTGACCTCACCTTATTCTTATTCCATAAACTTGCTCGGTCGCCAATAGTCCATCCATTTCGTCGCAGTAGGGGTGGTAGGGGCACACGTTCTAGCCCGGCTCTTTCAGCCCACCTGAACCGATTGCTCTTGTGGTGGCCCCAACTCTACCTTATTTTTGGAGTCGGTCGAGCAAGCTTGCACTGCAAGTCCTTGAGGGTGGGTTGCTATCACCCGAGTCCATAGTCTCTTGGATCTTTGCAGTCTGTTCATTCATGGTACCCACAGCCTTGAATTCCTGATCCTTCTCTTTCCCCACGCTCTCACCTTCTTAGTCGCCGGTGGACCATCAAAGTGTAAGATTGTTGCTGGGTCTTAGATAAATGTGTAAAGACCCTTCTTGTAGAGCGTGCGGACGAGTTGCGCCATGACTGAGACGGATGACGATGAAGAAACTGTGGTCTAGGAGGCGCACTGGAACACCTCAAACGTGATCTGCCGGTGAGTTGCGCGGATGTAGGAAAAATATATGCCGAGGACACTCACGTCCGCGTCCTGAACCAGGGACATATCTGCGGACGTTGCCTCCAGTCCCTGTCCCTCCAAATGAGGGAAGATACCTTCGATTTCATTTGTAGCTTTCGACAGGAGTAATAAAAAGACAGCAAACAAGATGTGGGTAGGAAGCGCTTTTTTTCGGTCTTTTGAATAATTTTTTGAAGTATCAATGGATGTGAAGAGCAAGGAAACAAATAAATGGTACAACTGACACAAAAACGCAAAAGAAGTAAGGACGAGGAAGGAAATTGTTAACGCAGGAAATTTTGAGGTAGAGCTGACGCAAGGCAGAAGGGGAATCTTGAGTTGTTATTTCTTGTGAAGCTGAGGCATGGAGAAGGCTGTGAATGGGAATGAGGGAGGAAAAAAAGGCTTGCTATGGGCGCCGTTATGAGAGTGCACGCTGTTATTTAGGATCTAGTTGCACATCGACCGCTGCTCACGCGTTTCCTCTTCCTTCAAACGGCACTTTCCTAATCAGGGCATGGCAAAGGTGCGCAGTAGACCTGCGCGAACATGAACTATATCCTTGCAGCCAGCAGTGTTTCCAGGTGCGTCCAGATCCAGCATTAAAGAATTTCAGATGGTATAGTACACACAGATAAACGGCGAGTCAGTTCTGGAACCGACATTAAGAAACCATTTTATTAAACGAGTGTAAATGAAAGAAAGCTGCTCAGAATATATCGCCAAGTCGTCTGACTGAGACCACTCAGCATGATCTTTCTTATGGAAAGAACACCGACATGGCATAAATTCGCGGATAGTTGCGGTCGAAACAACGAACCTGTAAAAGGTCGCCCGAGTGAGAAACCCCTGCTGAAGAGCAAAAAAAAGAAAAAAAGATCCTGCAAACTTTATGGCAAAACCATATTTAGAGCATTTAGAAAAAATATGTTAAACACGAAAATTGGTGGCGTTGACTCGAGCCCAAAAACCGGTCGCGTTGAACATGGAGCATGTCCATACTCTCCAGACATCCCGCTCGATGGCAATGACACCACCTGATCCATCCCAGGCACACCTCGAATCAACTCCTGTGGCGGCTTCTGATCTCACATTCGAATTCTACACCGAGAAACAGTTCCTTACAAGTCATCGCCTAGAAGCTTGGTGTCCTACAGCAGATCTTCTCGCCCTCGTCAGCCTTCAGAACGACCTTGAGCTCTACAGACTTTCGTGGCAACGGCATTGGTCCATACCTATCAGAGCGGATGCATTTGATCCAATTGCTAGTGCCATAAGCAGACCTGGTCATGGCGCAGGAGCAATTGGTGCGTCTGCAGGATTTTCTCAGATGCATCGCACAGGCGTAGGAATACCCACAAACACAGGAGGGTCCTCAAGAGTGGATGCACTATCATTAGCCTGGCGCCCTGATGGTGAGTAACTAATTTGAATGCAACTGTATACTACTCGGACCCATATCTGACACTAAGGGGTTTGAAAAATATCATCTAGGCAAGATGATCGCTGTAGGCCTGAGTAATGGGCAGGTCAACGTATATGACTACAGGGATGGATCGGTCGTTTATGTTATGGCGAACCCGTATCCCTCTCGCTCAGTATCAGATGCTGGTTCAGGAATGACCGGCATGCATTGTCTCAAGTGGGCGGACATCTATCTGGGACAGTCAACCTCTGTCTCCTTGTTTGATTCACACGTAAGTATTAAAGCGACGTTTAGTAATCTTGCCCCACTCAGAATGTTGCAGCCGATGGTAACGCAGACAAACGTGCATCGATAATTTTGTCCGTATGGACACTACCTAGCGATCTCCAAAATCGATTCTTGAGACATTACCGCTCCTCTCTCAGTTACCCTTGTCCAGCATGCAGCAGCAAATGATGTTGGCCCGATCTATGTTCAACAAAAGCACAGCCCAAGGTGGAACAGGGCCAGGAGGCTTCAAAAGCGCGCCCATACAGGAAGCGGACATTGATGGCATTGCCGAAGAAAGTAGCGATGTCATGAACGTACTTTTCGCCGGCGACAATCAGAGCTGCTTCAAATTGAGGATGTTTGGCGAATTTGAAACGGGTTCGATATCACTGCTTGACCTGATGGGCGTCTACGGAAATAAGAACTTCAAGGTATGCTCGCCCTGGAGAATGTGAAAACAGGTGCACGGAACCATTTTTCATTTGCTTGGATGATGAGTTGACATAAAACTTTTCTATAATGCTTGGTGTAGTTACTAGATATACTGAAGGCAGACATACAGGCAGACCTCTCAGAACTCGTCATTATTGCTGCAGGGTCACGGCTCCAGGACCGGACGTCATCCACTGAGGACATTCGGAAGGGGGACAGGTGCCTCCTGCAGATTACCGTCTCTTCTGAACTGCTGCACAGGCACTCTCTCGAGACTCGCACCTTGGGCCTCAAGCAACGACCAGTCAACTTTTTGCTGAGATATCTCTCGGACGGTTTTCAGGTCATGCGAGCTGAGTACAGAAAGATTACCCAGATGGCTGAGGATTGCATTGAGAGCGTCCAGCGGGCTTTGACGGATAATGGGGGTTAGTTTCTATTATCTTATGCTGATGATGTGGCTATTTTTGAGTGTACCATCATCATCATCATCATCATCATCATCATCATCATCATCATCATCATGGGATGTTGTGAGCTGTATTCCTAAAGAATGCTTTTTTTATATTATCTGCTAGAGATGACAGCTCCAACGTACGAATTCATTCAGCTGCTGATGACAGGACGGCCGAGCCCCAGCATGGATCATTACTTGCAGCAGGAGCTCCGTCGTCATGGGTTGAGACGATGGGACAAGTCAGTCAAGGCTGCTTACTCAAATATGCAAAAGGTCGCTTTTGAGTGTCTTTTACCAGCCTGCGAACGACTCTTGATTCATCTGTCAGATATTCTTGGATGCAGCCGATGGTTAGTGTCACCTTTGCACACATTTGACCATATTTCGCAATGAAATAGCATTGTTCGTTAACGCGTTAGAAAATGCTATTGAATGTAGGACTGATCGCTACAGGCCCTTGCAGCTAGAGGAGGGTCCGGTTTATAACTGTATCAAGATCGTTGGAGATTTTGTGGGCTTACTTGAGCGTCTATTTATCGTGCTCAAAATGGAAATGAAGCAGTTTAGCGAGTTTGAAAACTGGTTGGAGCAAGGTAACCCGCGATTTGGACTACTCCAGACAAGGAACGTGAAAATACAATTGCAAAAAAGAGCAGCTTTGGCCAACAACGTTTTATTATTATTTGCGTGTGTAAAGCGTTAGAGGTCCTGCAACCGACGATTCGCGGCGTAGACGACCACGGAGAGGATGAAGCGAAGAAGTTTCCCCCGATCGACATTTTGAGCGTGTCAGAGTACCTCAAGTCGGGCCTGGCCAATAAGGAGCTCGAGAAGTTTTTCCAGGAATTAGATGAAATGACTGCGCCCACCGAGGATATTGACAGCGCGAATCCAGAGGCATCGAAATCGTATTCGTCAAAAACGGAAACCAATGAGAGCGTGGATGCAGCTTTAGGATACAAATCGAAGCCCTCGTATCCCATCGTGTACTCATTCTCGGAAAAGCTGCTTGATATTGTGCGTGTTCGAGAAACTGTGGAGACTGCAGTCCCGGACGCGCTTCAAGCATCAAGTTCCAGTCAGAAGAAGTCAGGCAACCCATTTTCTGGGGCGGCTGTTACCGCTGCATTAGCCGGCCGTGGATTTGGGCCTCTGACGTCTAAAAATCCAGGATCATCATCTTTGTTCGCGAAATCCAACTCGAAGAATGAGACCATGCAGCCTGCTGACTCCTCTGGCGGCAGTACAACAAAGGCGCCGTTTACACTGGAAAAGCACCTCAAGCTAATGATGAGACATTGCCAGTCGATATTCGAGGGACCTTCAGAAGCTGTGGCAAAGAGCTTCAAAATCGTGCACACATTGGAACTACCCTCGCCTTCCCTATCAAAAATATACTCCGTCAGCACGGATGCCGTCGACACTACTGCGGATGCAGACGTACATAGTGATACCTGGGAGCACCTCAAGTTAGCAACGCGCTACTGTTATGATGTAAATCAAGGCCTCTGCTCCTTTACGGGTTTAGAAACTGGTGTTAGTATTATACTAACTGCTCTGCTCTCACAATTACGCATTGCGAACCATAGGGCGTTCGTCCGTGGCATTATCTTGCTTTATACCTCGCACCATCCAACACAGTGACCGAACCGTATCGCAAGTTTACTTCAAACCCATCTCATCCGCGTAAACTTTTTGCCTAATATGTGTTTACCTGCATCTTCTAAGTGAGTATTCTCTGGGATCTGTCTATGCTTCTTCTAGTTTTCATTCTCCGGGCGCGCCACAAGACACACCGTCGCCTGTCAAGGCCTGCGCAGGCAATGTCACAAGCCGATGTCAGGATAAGACTGGGCCAAAAACGAAGGGCATCTAGCGCAGAGCCATCAACTCTTACTCTATCCTCTAGGTTCCGGACAAAATCTCCTCAGCGCTCTGCAAGAGAAACACCTCCGCTAGAGACCCTAACGCTTAACTCGCCGCTCCACGAGCCTGTTGCTAAAGCGGGAGGCACTGATGTCGACGTAACAGGAAATGGAGCAGCGGCAGCAGTGTCGCCGCATGGACATGGGGATTATGACTTTGAAGGCCTATTGTTTTCGGTGCGAGAACATGGTTCAGCCGATACAGACGGGAACAATCTGGCGGCTTCGGATGTTGTAATGGCACACGTTAGTAAAGGCGAGCCTTCATCAGGACGTCCGGTCTCTTCTTGTATGATCCAAGATGTTACCTTTTTGGACGACGATACTCTGGGCGTGATTTACAGCTCGTCCAGCAGTAGTCGTGGACATGATACCGCTGATATCCCCATCAGTTCTGGCCCCACCTTTCAGGAACAATTTCTGATCTCAGTGCCAATGTGGAGCCCGGGTCGACCTTATCAGCCTTTGCAACCTCGGGCAAATAGTTCTTCCTCCTCGATAATGGACACCATCGGCTCGCTTCTTATATCAAGGCAATCGGAAACTATCAATGCAGATCAGTCACTCGCCGTTTATACGCTTCCTGTTAGTCGGTCGAGACGAATCAGCTCGTTTGTCAACGACCCATCCCTTTCTTCTCACATGGAGCCAGAGAGTCGAAGATGCAGCGGTAGTGATGTAGTACGCCCAGGAAGAGATGAAAGACTGAAAGGCCCCTGCCGAATAGCGAGCAACGAACGTGACAAGAAACGGCTGATTAGCGTCCATGCTCCATCACCTCCGTCTTCAACGGCGTCCACATCCACGTCCCCGCTGACGACTCGAGAGACAGGGATTGACTTGACTTGGCAAGGCACAAGCAAGGTTACAGTTTTTGAGCTGTGAATGTCCTGCTTCCTCTTATAGCGCCACGGCAATAAACTACATGTCCTCAAATGTGTACGAGCGCGAAAGCGAATGTTCCTGCAGATCGAAAACTGAGAGGAGGGAATAAACGAGCTTTTGCCACCAAAATGTTTAGCCTCAAGCTTGTACCACTTGACCGAGCTCGTCGATATTTCATTTTTTTGCTGTCGGGAGAAAGGCGATCATTTATTGGGTACGCCAAGTAGGCGACCTTCGCATCGCATGGGAAGACAGCACCGTATCCTCCATTGATTCGCTGGATGTGCTATCGTCGACAGTTAAGAGCTTGCGTGGAGCCGCGTTAAAAATCTCCCACTGGGACCTGAGATTTTCGCGCCCAACAGGACCCTTCCGTTTAGGACAACGCCATGATTGGCTATGCTCTCGGTGAGTCGAGGTCGGGAAGGTCTCCAGGCAGGCCCTCGAGCGCCCCCAGGATGTTGATGGGACCAACTCTTCCGTATCCCTGCGCAATATCACTGCAGCAGGCCTGACCGAAACCATCAAGTGTTGTGTGTCCCACTGCAACGACCAAGTACATACACCTTTTTTCAATAAGCGTTGGAAACGCTGAAATACAGTAGATCACCTTGCTGTTGTAGTCATATTTTCCGACTATGGCGTATGTAGCACAAGCATCCTGTTCAAAGTCCGTGCACTTCTTCATTTCATTAATTTTATGAAGGCAAACTAGCCGGGTATAACGTCGATCTTCAAGCAGATAGATAAACGCCAATATACTAAATATATTCTTTCTTCGCTATCGTTTCCAAGTCCACCTCCATTGAATAAGAACAGTAAAATCACTAGATAAATACACTTGCGAGAGGTTAAGTACATATGATGGTGTGAGGGAAAAGTACAATGCTAAGAACAAGAAAGGTAGAAAAGAGAATGCATATGTAAGGAGGGAAAAAGGACTCGGAACGAATAACAGGCTTGCTTATCAGCACGGCTGAATTGCAACAGGAAAGAGGAAAGATGCAAGGAAGATAATTGCCAGGTAGAAAAAAAAGAATAAAGCATAAAAACATCACGTCGATTTTCAATATCCGTAGATGTACAGCGAGCAGAGGACGATACCACAAAGACAAAGACACGCCAGCACTTTTCGTCCATGTAGTCATGCAACCGCAAGCGAAGGCTGCGTCTCATGGGCCATATCCACCTTGGATGTCGAGTCTGCATCCTTCGTGGAAGCCGCATCCGACGAATCCAAACTAAACCGTCCTGAGCCTAGTAACATTTCGTCTGAACGCGCCTGCGTCTCTGTCAAAGATGAAGTTGAAGATGAAGACAGTGGAGGCGAGACAGAGGACGATCCTTCTGTGTCCGTGGTCAAGAGACTGAGCGGCGAGAGCGGGGATGCCATAGGCTTGCAGTCACTAGTGTCGTACTCCTTGGACAAATTGCTCGGGGACATAACTCTCTTCACCCGCAAGTGCGATGGCTGGAAAGCACTGTTGCTGTGGTGACCATGTTCCGGATCAGGATTTTGGTCACTATGGCTGGTATCGAGTGGATGGACGTCGTGGACGCCATTGCCGCTACTCTGCTCGCTGTTTGTGCCTAAACCCGAGCGCCAATCGCGCTTCACAAACGAAAACGCATCCGATGCACGACGCGGCAGGCTCGGGGTCTCCAAAGCCATCGGTCCCAGAAGTGCTGATCCGCTCGTCTGTCCACTGATCAAAATCTCGCTCTGAGATCGCCTTCCTGCCGTGAACAGACCACATCCAAGGCCCTCCAGGTTCCTTCGAAGAGGTCGAGGTGTTTCCATGCGACAGGTGCGGCTCTGAGGAGAGGTAGGGGACGCGGATAAAATCCCTGAAGTCCCATCAGTAGAGTTACCGTCATTCGTGGACAGCACTTGACCACATCCCGCACACTCACCAGCGCCAGAGTCGACTAGACTGGCATTCGACGACGTAGCACTGCACGATCTGCCAAGGGTCGGTGTCAACGAGTGACTATTTAGAGAGGAGAGGGCGCTCTGGCAATTGGGCGAGTGGCATTGATTCCTGAGTGCAAGGGCTGCTGACAAGCACGCCTCGTTCCTTGCCCGAAGTGCGCCGCTGTTCCAATTACTGACATATCCGTTCAAGACACGCTTCATCTCCAGCAGGGCGAATGGCTTCGTCATGAAATCATCCATTCCTGCCTCCATGCAGCGCTCCTTGTCCGAGCCCATCGCAGAGGCCGTGAGCGCAATCACATATAGATTCAAGTAATCCTTGTAGATCGAAGAAACAGCTGTTGTATCAGTCGGAGGAGTGGCCAAAGTTGCAGAAGCACCCTTGTTGTCGGGGTCCAATTTGTCAGTCTGTGTCTGTGCCAAACTCTCTGCGGCTGCAAGCAGCCCGCGTCTCCGCCTTTCCACAATGGTCTTAGTTGCATCGATGCCATCCATGACCGGCATAGAGACATCCATCTACATTAACCGCAAACAAAATTAGTTAGTTTTTGAACGTCAGCGAAAGAGCTAGGTATAATACGTGCGGCCTGCGTATCCAGCGTACCAAAATAACATCGTAGACAGAACCGTTGTCCAGCTTGTCAATGACTTCGAGTCCGTTCTGGGCGACGTCCACGTTCTCATAACCAAGCTTCTTCAATACACCCACAGCGATCGTTTGATTGACTGTTCAAGGGAAAACAGCAAGTAAATAAATAAAGAGTGGTAAATAAAAGGCTGCAGTAAATATAAAATGATGCATAGTAACAGCCATGAAAACATACCAGCATTGTCTTCCGCAAGCAAGATACGGAGAGGTATGCCATTAATCGTCAAGGGCTTCAGACTCGACTCCACCATTTTGGCATACGTTGGCATCGACGACTTTGGAGATCCTGCAGGTTGTGCAACTTCTTTTGGAGCTGGTATTTGAGCACGACTCTTCTGTTTCTCATTCTCGTTGGCCTTCTCTTTTCCTGCTTCTTCCTGTGTTGAGCCAGAAGTCGAGTTGATAGACGCAGGCAATGTAAATGTGTCCAAGTTACCGCGATTAGCTGATTCGTATCGTTCATGTGTAGAAACAGGCGATGAAGGTGCAGTAACCGAGGGATGAGAGTCCGTCTCTGAGGACTGGCACACTGTGAAGGGGATCGTGAAGGTGAAACGAGAACCAACGCCTTCCGTGCTCTCTACCCAGATGTTTCCGCCCATCTTTTCCACCAAGCCGGCACTGATGGCCAATCCCAATCCCGTGCCTCCGAACCGTGTGCTCACAGATATGTCGACCTGTGAAAACGATGTGAACAGCTCCGTGATCTTATTGGCAGGGATACCAACACCCGTGTCAGAGACCGCAAACTCCAAAATCACTGTGTTTTCATCCAGTTTGTCGCCCTCCAGGGAATTGGCTGTCGGTGCCACCACAGTCAAAGATGGCGGCGTAGACGAAGACGAGCTCTGATCATGGCTCGTTGGGGGACCAGCAGCCATCAAAGCCACATGGCGCTTGTCTGCAGGACGACGTCGTGTAGTCGCTGTCGGTACTTTTGCATGGGCGGTCCCGGCGTTGTTGCCATCCGCCTTGACATTAACATCATATCGTTGCTGGAATACCATCTGTGTCCTGTGGTCATTCCCCGTCAACATTGGCGACGACGGCAATGACGATACATCGCCCGCCTGACTGCCATGAGGTGAGTTGCGAGAGACTATCGACGGGCAGTTGGGTGGGATGGTCGGATGCTGAGCTGTTGGGTTGTGGATCGAGACATGAACCGAGACGCGGCCACGTCGAGTGAATTTGAGCGAGTTGGTACAGAGGTTGATGAGAACTTGTCGCAAACGGGTAATATCGCCCAAAAGATGCTCTGGCACATCGTGGTCGATGCTCCAGAGTAGCGGTAAGATATTTGTCTCCTCTAGCTCGGTGAAAGGTCCCAGATCGTCCATCTCGGGAGGCCATTCAATTACGCTAATGGACCTCGAGACATCGTGCAAAGGAGTAAGTCCCGCAAGGCTCACAGCATCTATTAGAAACCCAATAAACGATAATAGCCAACAATGGATAGTTAGTGCCAGTAACTAAAGAGAGAAATTGCTGCATTGCACTATTGCACTAGTGTCAATGAGGCGTTTTGCCCGCATGTTTAGACGGGTGACCAATCCTTTTGTTTTGTGCCACGAGATGTACCGACATGCACGCATGCATGCATGCATGCATGCACGCAACTCTAAGGTCCGCCTTGTCTCCCTCTAAGCCTTCCCGTCTGTGCCACGTTGTGCGCCCTTTTGCCTTCCCATGTCGTCCCGAAAGACCAGTTGTATACCTTTCAGACACTTGCGCAGGCTCAAGGGCCTTCTTTCCAGCAGAAACTTTACATCCTGGTCGATCCTGGAGATGTCCAAAATATCATTAATGACCTATATTGGTATGTGGAAAAGTGTGCCCCCACCCAATATGCGTTAGTACAATTCCGCTGTTTCCAGTTCGAGAATGCATGTTTCGTGCCTGTTATTGTGAATGTCTTACCGTCAATAGGTGCTGGCCACTTGTGCGGATAACCTCGATATAACCAGCTTGCTCGTCGGAGAGACCAGCTGTGTCCAAAAGAATATCGGTTACTCCCACAACAGCATTCATTGGGTTCCTGCGCTCAGAAATTCAAGCGGCGAAAACGTGTGGTTAGTATTAGACCACAAAAAAAAATATAAAAAGGCATTGTCATCAACACAATATACCTGATCTCATGGGACATGTCCGCCAGGAATTTGGTTTTGTTCTTAGCCGTCGACTCGGCAACATCCCTTGCGTAGATGAGGTTTGTTTCGATCCGCAGACGATCCAGCTCGTTCGCCACACGGGCCCCAATCTGGCCCAAGACAGCCTTCACAATTGAGCCATCCTCTTGTGTAAGAGGCCTGTCGTGGATAATTCCGATGACGCCCATAATCTCTCCCTGGGCGGTCTCGAGACGCATTCCGACATATGACTCTATGGTGTGATCCATGAGACACTCTGCCACATCTTGGTGTTTATCAGCAAGGCTCGCACTCAGAAAAGTGATCTTGTCCTGAATAGTGCAATCGGCAAGGTAACCCTGGAACGCGTGGGGGTTGATGTGAGATCTATCCAAAGTGAACAGTAAAATCAGATAAATGCGTTAGACATAATAAAAAAATACCCCCATTGTATACAGCCCGCATTGATATTGAAGTAGACTCACTCTCCTGGCCAGCTTGAAATGTTATGCATCACGCCATCGACAGGAGGAACTACTCCACCAAATTGGTCAATCAGGTTCGCATATTCTGTCGGGTCCAGTTCCTTTAGTTCTTCCAGACTGACAAGTTGCGAGATGAACGCATACTTGACGCCAAGGTGGATCGCTAGCTCTTCGACAACGACGTCGAAAAAATTATCCCCGTGTAAAGTCAGCAAGTTGATGGCAATGGGTGCTAGATACGAAAAGTAAGGATCTTCCCAATCTCGGTCCTGTTTCACGTTTTCATTCAGAAGCGAGGCTGAATGGCGGTCATCAGACGAGTGCGCAAGTGAGTTATGATGAATGTCCAGACGGCTCTTGTCAGGCGATGAGGACATGGAAACGGACAATTGTGTCCCTGAGGAAGTGTAGGTGATCGCCGTGGTGGCAATCGAGAGTGCGCGCGGCCGAAAGAATGCCTCGGTGTTCAGAAGTGAGTGTGGAAGCGAGTGTCCTAATGAAATCGAGCGAGTGGTCGGTCGTACAGATGCTGAAGACTCTTCGGGATCGATAGGCAGAGATATGCTGTTGCTACGACTGACAGGCATTGATACCGATGCTTTCTTGATGCTGCTGAAAGGAATCAAGTCGCGCAGCGAGGGTACAATCGGCTTGAGTGCTGGTTCTGAGAATGGGTCGACTGGTGTGACTTCTACAGGGAGACAAGAGAACCCTCAGATTAGTCATTAACGTCGCTTTCGTTTTATTAGGTGCCGAAAACAACGCGTTTTGGTGTCCTTCATCACACATCAAAATAATAGGACTAAAAAAAAAAATAAAAAAAAAATAACTTTGGAGAAGGTAGGGCGAAGTAAAAGAGAGTTAAGGGAGCAAGTAAAGGGCACTTTATCGTCCATTACAGCGGAGGTACACGCACTAGGGTGCATGGGCGGTTGACCTGATCTGCATTTGTGCCGTCCTGTTCCCATTATAAATAAAATTCATCCCAATATCCACATCATCAGCATCCATGCTGCTTGATGGCGAACAATTATCGAGGGCTGATATTCCTGGGTGCAACAAAATAAAAAGAGGAAGATAGCCCTTGGAGCGATTCAATGCGGCCATGTTTGAATGAACTCGGTGCTCCATGGTCATATAGCGAAAAAATTATCTCGGGGCGCCAATCTTATTCTCTACCATGACCCTCGCAAGATCAAAATATACTGGGCTCAAAATTCTGCGAGATGGAAAAGGAGAGAACAGGGAAGAGGAAGAGGCGTTCGATGGGCAATGCAAACAGTATTGGACATTGGCGGAGCAGCAATACCTCAAAATGGGAATAGTGCGGTACTGTGTAATCGTAGCAAAAAATGCGCTTAAATTTGAACCAGAAAGCTTACCTGGGCCAGGGCCAGGGACAGGATCCAACGGAGAAAGCTGTACCACTGGAATGCGCACAGCTTTTGGACGCTCACCAGTCACTGAAGTAGGAGGTAGTGGCGGTGTGCTGACGACCCCCATAGAACTGAGGGAAGCGGCCGTCGTTGATGATTTAGATGCAATTGATCGCTCGTCAAAGCCCGAGTCAGTTGAATACTCACGAGAGGTTGTTGGGCGAATGCTGATGGCTGGGAACCTGAAGGAGGACTCTTCCTGTTTGTCCTCCTCCGCTGCAGGCGAGAGGCAAACCGCTGTCGTGCTGAGTGCTGCAGATGATGGTGTGGATACGGATGTGGTATATTTGGCAATTGAAGCTGTCATTGTCGAAGTATCCTTAGCAGTGACTGTGGTCGATACTATGGAGTCGATTGCAGGCCCTGTGGTTGCGGGTAGAGTTGGCGGCACCGTTTCTGGTGTAGCATCAGAAAAAAGGGTGCTAAAGGAAGTCGGCGTTGGTGGTAGCGGTACTGGTGGAGGAGGAGGTCGTGGTGGCGGAGATAATGACGATGACGATGACTGCAGCTGCGGAGAGTAGACGGCCGAGACAGGGGAGTTTGGCAGTGTGGACAGATCGGTGAGGATGACGGAGTATCCAGCCAGTGCGGGACTCGTTGTCTCAGTTCCTGTCCCTGTCCCTATCCATGTCTTGAAATGGCTGTAGTTGTGGCTGTAATCGCAACCGTTGGGTACGACATGGGTGCCATTTCTATTGCCACTGCTGATACCATTGGTACCATGGCTATGAGATCCACTGTCACATTCACTTGCTTCTGTTGCCTGTTGCTGCTGTTGATGGTACACTGGCGATATGGACTCTAAAAAAGTGTGCTGCGTCCGATCTTTCACGTTTCTGCTGACGATCCGCTTGATGGATGCTCCTTTCAAGGCTCGTAGCTGCTCCAGAGTGCAGGGGTATAGTTCAGGCTCTGAGGGCGCTGACGATGATGATAATGGCGGTGGTGCCAATGCAGCTGATGCTGCTGGTGCTACTGGTGCTACTGAAGATAATGTTG
Organism: Gamsiella multidivaricata; assembly: GCF_025024155.1. Lineage (NCBI taxonomy): Eukaryota > Fungi > Mortierellomycota > Mortierellomycetes > Mortierellales > Mortierellaceae > Gamsiella > Gamsiella multidivaricata. The sequence goes on from NW_026251736.1 coordinate 305,400, forward strand.
CTGCTGTTGAGCAGCTACTTTTGGATAATGAAGTTGTGCTGAGCAAGAGTTGGTTTAAATCCTTGCCGAGCGACTGCTTCGAGGGAATGCCAAAGATATGATGTGCCCCCTGATTCCACGCGCAGACTATGCCATTGAGGTCGCAGGCGATGATTGCGTCTGAAGAAGAGGCGAAGAGGGAGTAGATCCAGGGGTCAAATGCGTCGGGAGCGAGCGAGGCTGTGCCGGAGTGGTGGAGCAGCTGCTGCAGACCAGACGAGGGGATCATGGCGGATGATTCAGAGATCGATTCGAAGTCGTGGCTGTTTGATCGAGGATTATTTTCGGGGATCCTTTGAGTGTCAAAAAGAGGGAGAGAGGAGGAGGGTGCGGAATCGAACGATGGCTCGCCCACGGATCTTTGGAATCAAATGCAAAGGGGAGGATGAAAGAGAAGGTGAGGGATGCCAGCAGGATAATCAAGAGAGCAACAAGGATTATGAGGTGCTGGGAAGGTGTGCAGTGCGAAGTGATAGAGATGGTGCGATGGAAAAAATAAAAATAAAAAATAAAGAAAGCCAGGGATGAATGAATGAGGATGCTGTGCCCTGGCAAGGAGGCGAGAGAGTAAGAGGATGGCGGATGATGAATGGGAGGATGCGGAGTAAGTGTGCGGAGGAAGCGGCTGGGAAAAAAGGAGAGGGAGGGGGAGAGAAAGACTAGAGCCAAGAACGGCTAATTTTTTTTTTTTCTATCCCAAGGCTAAAAGAGTAAACACACGCTCGCCTGGAAGACAAAAAAAAGCTAATAGTCGCTTACAACTGAATGGTGGAGAGAGTGCTAGTGATTGATGGGTCGCAGTGCAATGGAGAATGGGTGGGATGGGTGGGATGGGTGGGATGGGCGAGTTGTATGCAAGAGTAGACGTTGGTGGATGTGTAAGGGGGGTGTGAGGTGATGATGGATTGCAATGGTGTTTCCGCGTGGATTCCTAAGCAATGGCGGCTTGAGTAGTGCGTGTTGTGCAGTATGATGGTGGGCTGCATATTTGGGGATGCATGGGTCACAGTCAAGGACGTGGACATTCTGCTGCAGTGCGGGCCATCGATCATTCATTTTGCGATACTCTCTAAACGCAGGAGGATTATGAAGATTATGTATAGACACGAAGTACAAAGCACAACGTAGAACGCACACCGCACCGTACAAAGCACAAAGTACAAAACAGGAGCTGCTGCAGAGGGGGATTGTCTTTCCTCCTCCCCCCTCTTTCCTTTTTTTTTTGTTTTTCCCCTGCTCCTTCTTGAAATGAAGCAGCAGTTACTGCAGATAAAACACACACCACACACACAACGCGGATCGAGAGCAGCCACAAAATAAAAGCAGGCATGCAAACATGCAACAACCATGCACGACGAAAGAAGAGAGTGTTCCTCCGCCATGGGGACAGGGAAAGTGGATGGGAAAATATGTGGAAAGCGCCTTTTTGCTTGTAGCCCCTAAAACAACATTTGTTGCATTAAATATCTAGTGCTGGCTTGGGCTCTGTGGGTATTTTATTTCTTAGTCATTTCATTTTCATTTTCCGGGCAAAAAAAGACTTGAGTTGACGAATTGCTCAGAACGCTGCCCCTCGCTCCTCCTGACATATACGCAACTGCCATGCACACATGGCATTGTTGAAGACAAAATAAAACAGAGCAAACTGCGGAACTAGAATTCAAAGGGATGGCTATGATACTACGATAGAGCCGAACCAGTTTTTTTCAGTCCCCTCGATTCGTGGCGCACAAGCCCTCACTTGACCCTTAAGTACAAAAGAGATCGCCAGACTCTCCTCCCTTGGGCCAAAGCTGGAAAGCGAGCGACACATCCACTCCCTTCCCACATCCCTTCCCACATCCCTTCCCACATCCCTTTCACATACAAGCAAGAGGGCCAAGATGAAACTCGTCCGGTAATACATGAAAGCATGTACTTCATGTCGACATCGGGGGCTGGTCTTCAGGGTCAAGGACAGGACAAGACAGGACTGGACTGGACTGCACCGCACTGTACTGGACAAGAATGAACACGACACTTTACCCATGACAACCTCTACAGATCAGTTCTATGATGATAAAATCATTTGAGTGATGGTATCAGGCATCCTACCAACACAGACTATATCCGCTGTATTCATAAAGAAGACACTGTCAGTAATCAAACGGACCAGCGCTTTCAGCGCCTCCAGCACCCCCTCGCCATCCACAGCCCTAACAGATCAAGTATCCGCCGCATTCACGGAGAAGACGTCGTCAACAATTACTGAACTAGCTTCTCAGCAATTAATACCATATGCTGAACCAATTCCTTCAGCCTTTGCAGTACTCCCTCTCCATTCAAAGACCTGAGCAGATCCTGTATCCATCAAACTCCTTGTTCACGCACACTCACGACATCTCTTCTACTTTCTTGACAGCTTTCTCATGAAGCTCAATACCGAGACGGTGACCGTCGAGCTCAAAAACGGGACCATCGTCCACGGCACCGTGACCGGTGTCGATATGAGCATGAACACCCATCTCCGCGCTGTCAAGATGACTGTCAAGAACAAGGATCCCGTTTCCCTCGATACCCTCAGCATCCGTGGCTCCAACATTCGATACTTTATCCTTCCGGATTCTTTGCCATTAGATACCCTTCTCATCGACGACTCGCCCAAAAGCAAATCCAAAAAGAAAGCTGCTGGTACTCTTCAAAGCAATTTTTTTTTTTTTTCATTTTGCTTTCATTGCGATGGCACGGTTTATTTGTCAAGGCACACTGCTTGTTTAACTGCTTGTTTAATTAATGGTGTTGCGATCTCTTTTTCTCGTTATGAATGATAGCATCGGGGCCACCATCAACAAGGGGACGCGGTCGGGGTCGTGGTGGTGCAAGAGGCGGACGCGGTGGACGTGGTCGTGGTCGTTTCTAAGTCATGGGAAATAAACATTATATCCGGAAAAGCAACAGCGGGATAAAGTTGTGTGTCTTCACGAATGCTTCTTGCCGCCACCGAACTAACAATCATCAATTCAAGCACTGTTGATCGACTTTATGTAGCTTGGCCTTGGATACCGAACGGGAAAGACACGGACTTGAGGCGCTGCTCATTTTATGCTGCCGCAAAGTATTAAGGATGAATGGACACGATAATGTTTTTCGTGTTTGATTCTTAGGAGTGTGCATACAGGTTAAGCTACAAAGGCTAGAAGCTATATAGCGGACAAATTTTGCTCCAAAAAATATGGCAGCGGACGCAAAACATCCTAAAACGACCCGCTGTTGACCTATAAACATGAACATCAAATAAAAAAACCGGTTAGTCTGAGGACATCTAGTTCCAGTACCTACGATCGCCAAACTATGTGGTTGTCATGTTACTTACCCTGTCCTTGAGATGACCAAGGTATTGATAATAACTCATGATGGGCTCGGCACGGTCCTCAATAAGGTGGCTCAAGAACCACAAGCGTAAAGCCGCATCGCCATCCTCCTTGACGATATACAGCTGAGGATAATACGAAGTGCGACGCATCTCTCGTGTCTTGCCGATAATCAGGTTTACCCGCTGGTTAAAGTCCGTCTCCAGAGATGGGAGCGTCGTCTTTCCGCCCCTGATGCTTTCATAGTTGGGAATGCCAAACAGATCCATGCAAAGCTGAGGAACTGCGTCCCGACCGATCCACAAAAAGATGTTCTGGCTATCTTCCAACATAAACAATCCTGCGCGAGAAAGTCGCTCGCTGCTTAGGTTCATCGCCTGGGGCATCTGAATGCCATCTGTCCCGATCGTTCCACAGTGCTCGGGCATGTCGTGAAGAGAGTAGAATCGGGGATGGATAAACGGGATCAGACATTGGGAGGGCAGCGTTGAAAGTAGGTGCATGGCGTACGACCGAAGGTCCGATGGAATCTGAGAACCTCCACGAAGACCAACCTAAATAAAAGGACCTTCCGTTAGACCAATCGATCAACAGCTAAGCAGAGCCATCCTGAAATACGCAAAATGGGATTTTTAAGGATCAAGTTCTTACATGCTTCAGCATGCCGAGCGTCAAAAGCGGCAATAGCTTGAGATTGTCGCAGATCTGGAGGTTGGGAGTGGCACCAGACGATGATGCTGTCATGTGTGTCTTGTACACGCCAAGGATATCCACGCATTTGTTGGTCAACGCATCACGGGCATCATCCAGCTTCGAGTCCCTTCCACGTTCAACGGCTTTACAGGCAAGCAACGTTGTGATTGCCACCTGATCAGCAGACATGTACAGCTCTGATAGACTTGTCGTCACAGGAAGTGCAAGCGTCAGCACACGAATACGGCGTTCACCTGTAATGATTGCAGAAAAAGCAACAAGAGAGTTAGTATTTGTTTAAAAGTCGAGAAGGCAGTGCTCGCAAGGAGTTCGCTCCGAGGCCACTCACCAGAAGACGACGTGTGCAATAAGGCCGTCTGGAAACAAACGATAGGGATAGTCAGATTGTCATCGTAGCTGATTTCAATTGAATACGATTGGTCGCGAGGCACATTGGGTAAGGATAGCAGATCTGTCGAGCGCACAAAAAAGTTGCCATAGAAAGCCGACATTCTCAGTCCCTTGGACGCGCGAACCCTCATCACAGCCTCCAATGCTATCCTCTGTGATAAGAACTCTGCCAATTCATGCGCAAACTTGAGTGCGTCCTCCGACTTGGCTGCCGTAAAGGCAGGATAGAAGAATGTACTTCCGCCAGTAAAACGTGGTAGGCAGCCTACGTGTCAGAGAAAAACACTCTAGTTAGTTTTGGGGCAGGTGTAACGTATCATTACTCCATAGCATGCTGAACATCCATTCGTAAAACTTTACTCAGAGTGGCAACATCGGTGTACTGAGACCCGAAGAGGAACATATCCACGCAAACTTGCGACTTTGAGCATTCGATGGCAAAAGATTTGTAGAAGGACGATGCTGATTGTAATAGGGTCGATTCCTTGGATGTCCCCAAGAGCTTCGGGTCCTCGCGCATCTTCAGAGCTCCCGCCTCTAGGTTGGGCAAACTGGCCTGCAAGCACAGGATCTTTCCTCCAATGGGCGAGATAAGTTTATAGGCCGAGTTCAGGGCGGGGCCTAGTGCGTTGCCTACATTATGGGTATCCTTGAACATGTCATTCATCCTGTTCAACAACGCCTCCAACGTGGCGCGACACTCGCTGAGATTGCAGAGCAGATCCTGAGGCTGGGGCAGGAACGCCTCTTCCAAATCAGACACGACCAGCATCTGAGGTTCTCCAGAGGCAGTCTATTGATCAATGTAAAGAGTTCCTTCCTTAGTGTCATCTATTCATTAGCCATTCAAAACAGATGCAGAAAATAACATACCTTCAAATTATAAAAGTGGATCGAACTATCCACGGTAATAATTCCGACTTTGGTGCGCCCTTCGTCATTGGGTATCCTGTCCAATGACTCCAAAATGGTCGTCGCTGCCGTTGCCACCATTCCACACTGAATTGCTGGGTATGATACGTCGATGACAAACATATACACCAGGGGCTGGGGAGGTCGGACCATGTACTCTGTCGGAGCAATGTACTCCACAACAGCGTGATTCAGCTCTTTGCGCTGCCAGCGATCCATAGGTTGTTGTGTCTGAGAGTCATAGTCGAATGAAGAGGGAACTAGAGATACACGATGAGAAGTACAACCATGTGAGTAATAACGTCTTGGCGCCGATAAACACGTAAAGATCACCACGACATTTCCTGGCAAAGGCAGTTAGTTACCTTCATTAAGGGTGTAACACATGTTGCATTTCCAGCGCTGACCACCCTCAACGAATTTGACAAATGGGTTGATATAGGTTCTGCATCTACGGCAGCGAGCAATGATCGAGTCTGAGACGACAGGCACGGGTTCCTAAAGATGGCAAAAATTGCACGATGGGTTAGTATACAATGAGTAGGTACAGCCGCGCCCAACTTGGGATCACAGACGACCCTGTCTGAGTAAGTCCCAAATACCAATGGCTAAGTCAAATGCCTACATCGCCTTCCTTGACGCTCCGATACGGTGTAATGACAAGGCCAAAGGGCAATCGAGATTTTGTCAAGAGCTGCGAGGTTGCTGGGATCGCATTCAAAGTTGATCTCTTGTATGAGGGATCACAGTTAGCGAAGGGTGATTTAGTTATTGAGGCCTATAGTGTACATAGCACTGATTAGTATCTCATGCCGCAATTAATTCATGTGTTCAGTATGCCTTAAATGTCCATTTTTCTTACTGTTTCTGGCAAGCTGATAGCTGGAGGGGGTGCATCCAGATCAAAGACTTTAGGTGCCGATCCCATGAGAGCAACAGTCGACATTGGCTATTTAGCAAGAAGTTAAGATAGAAACAGAGTAATACCATGTCAGATCGGAAGAACGTACTCCAGCAAGATTGATATATCGAGCAACGGCTCAGTCCTGGAAAAAATGAGCCACTTACTGTAACTCCTTGTGCTCCATAGCCACCGCTGACATTCATGGCTCCCATCTGACTCGAGAGTTGGTTAACATTGGGCTGGAGAGGCTGGCCAGGATGAGGCTGAAGACCCTGCTGGTAAGCTGGGACAGGATGTCCAAATGCAGACGCCTGCTTCTCTCCAGGCACGAAGAATTGGGAACCCTGTATCGCAGGCTGCATCGAGTTCATGCCTGCGACAGGAGGAGGCGGCATTCCCGGAACATTTGCTGGCTGAAATGCTCCGCTGGGTGTGGCATCGTACCCTGTTGGCGACTCTGCGTAGGCATTGATGCCTGCAGGATACATTCTCTTTGGCTTGTGTGCTCCTGGCTGTGGGGTTGAAGTGGGCGGTCCAGCCATCATGCTAGCGTTTGATGCTCCAAGATCCTGTCCCGATGGCTGCTGATGTTGATGATGTTGCTGTTGTTGATTTTGCTGTGGCTGGAACGGAGTTGGAGGTCCTGGCTGATATTGCTGTTGTTGTTGGAACGGCATTTTTGGTGTCGGGGGTTGAGATCGGTTCTGTCCATTAGGAGGGCCAACATTGTATCCCATTGGGTTCATGGCAGGCGAGCCAGGAGCACCCTGCAGCCCCTGACCCATAAACGGACCGGATGGGGGCCTATTCTGAATCTGAGGCGACTGATAGGGACGCGCCATGGCCGGCGATCCTGGCTGGGACACGTTCATAGGTCGGATCATAGGCGAAGGCGCACCCTGCATGCCCATGGGTGGAGGTCTTTGGAGTGGGGGACCGTTCCTCTGCTGCTGAAGCGGCTGCTGTTGTTGGCTAGGATGTGATCCGTGGAGTGGAGCTGCCATTGGAGGTCTCTGGGTTGAAGGAGAAGGAGGCATGGGTCCCCCAACTGCCGAGGATCGTCGTATGGCGTTCTGCTGTTGGAGTGGACTATTGGGATCCTGTGATGAAGGCGGACGTTGCATGCCTGGGGGCGCCGCCGCAGGTCTCGGTCCGTTATTCATGGGCCTGTTATTCATGGGTGGTTGTCCACCTGGAGTCACTGGTCTTGACAGATTCTGCTGTTGCTGTTGCTGTTGCTGCTGCTGAGGAGGGAACTGTTGAAAGTGCTGTTGTTGTTGCTGGTGTTGCTGTGGGGGTGGTCTGAACCCAGGTCTCGGAGGCGGGGCTTGAGCAGGATGCATGGTCGGCGTTTGCGACTGCGAGTACGCCATCTGAATAAGGGCAATAAGGGCAGGACACGAGAGAGTACGAAAGGATGGTCAGAGAGTAGGCGTCTTCTACTTGAGCGGTTGATGATGGATTGATGAGGAAGAGAAGGAAAGGTGGATACAAAAGAAGGACGGATGATGGGCCTCTTCTTCGAAAAGGGACGTGCGAACGTGTGGACTTTTGCGGATGACACGAAACAGTGATCCAGCCCAGTCTAGTCCACAGAAAGGAGAGAAAAGGATGAATACAGACAGATACGTGAATCAACCATGTACTGGCATTCCTGGATGGGATTGCCACGTCGGGTCCACGCGTTGGAACGTCATATTCTCGTGCAACACGCACGTGATATCCATTTATTACAACACATCCATTCCGCGACAAGTACAAGTCTCACTCTACTGCGAAGATGCCCTACTCTGCAACTTGGCCCTTCTGCTTGTTGCTGATGGATTCGATCCAGTTCTCGGGATCTTGATCGGCCCCGCCATGGTCGAGCTCCTTTTGGCGCGTGTCGAAACGCGAACCTGCTCTTGAGTATCGTCCTCCTGCATCTGGTCCGCTTTTCGCTTGGTTCCCCGCGTGATAGCAACCTTCTTTGGAGCGGTCTTGGACGCTGCTACTCTCTTGCTTGCGACAGTGGTCTTGGCCAACTGCTTGCCCTTCGTCGCCGTGGATTTGGAGGCTGTTGCCGCCTTGGTTGTTGCTGCCTTGCCTGTGGCTACTTTGGCTTTGGTGGTAATGGTTCTCGACTTTGGTTTTGCAGAAGCAGTAGTTGCCTTTGCTCTCGTAGGCGCTACCTTCGTTTTCGCTGGAGTCATCCTGTTCTTGGCCGCAGTTGCCTTGGCTTTGGCCCCAGTTGCCACCAACTTCGATGTGCTGGCAGCGGATTTGGAGGAAGAGGCACCAGCTTTACTTGAAGACCTAGTCGTCCTGGGTCCAGCTTTTTCTGTAGCCGCAGGCTCTGACCTGGTTCTCGTCGTCAGGGCAGCATCCTTGGCCTTGGCCTTGGCTTTTGCTGGGGCTTCAGAAGCTGCTGTCTTCTTTGCAACACTCTTGCCCTTCGATTTGGAAGCGGGTTCCGTAGCGAATACCTTGCCTTTGACCTTTACGGAGGATGTAATCGCCGTAGGCTTGCTCTTGGGCCCGGGTTCCAGAGCTGGAGCAGATACTGCCTTTGTTCTCCGCTTTGGTACAAGTGCCAGGCGAGAGTAGTTGGCTAAGTATATTGGACGATTGAATGTCATGAGAAATGGCTTATGAGTGGAGCGACAAGCAAACGAATTGATCTGGATGGTGGAGAAAAGATAAGCAGACATAAGACATACCGTTCATATACTTGAATATATCTTGCTTCACGCCGAGCTGTGGAATGACATCGAATAAGGGAGAAAAGAAGAGTCGCTTTCGATATCAATGATCCTCTCTTTATCTTGTGGACCTGCTCGCATCAAATGACCATTCGCGACGCGTTGGTGGGTTTTTGCTCTACCTTGACAGCCTTGTTGAAGTGAGCGTCGATCGTCGTGAGATCTATGCTGTAGGTCTTATTGATGTAGTCCTTAATGTAGGACCGCGTCGACCCATTGCGGTTCTTTTCGTACCGGATGCCTCGCTATCGTTTAAGTCAGGTGCGCAGGTATACCGGAGAGGTTAGCGGAAGAACGAGACAACAGTGCATTATCGAGGAAAGAAGAAATTGGTGGCGCTTACCGAGATCATCTCGATGTAATCAGGGTGATCCTCGCCCTTCTCGGGTGCCTTGGAACCCCTGGAGGATGGCTTACGAAACGTGCGCGTACTCTTCCTGGTCTTCTTGACCACAACCTCTTCCTCCACTTCTTCCTCCTGCTCTTCTTCATGGCCACCATCACCCTCGTCATCCTCTTCATCCTCGTCTCCTTCTTCCTCTTCTTCTTCTTCTTCCTCGTCTTCTTCTTCCTCTTCCTCGTCTTCTTCTCCCTCTTCCTCTTCCTCTTCTTCCTCGTCTCTGTATTCGTCTCCTTCCTCCTCATCCTCTTCGTCCGCTTCGTATTCTCCATTCTCTTCTTCACCACTGTTTTCTCCTTCGTGCACGTCCTGGTCATTTCCTTCCTCGCCGCCATCATCGTGTTCCTTCCCCGGCTTATCTTTCTGCTCATCTCCTTCTTGATGGCCCTCTCCACCATCCTTCGCACCCTCTCCGGATTGGTCGCCATCATGTAGTGCCTGGGATTGCTCCTCTCGATTTTCAGTCTGAGGTCGAGTATGGCCTTGTCCATCCTCTGGGTCCCCTTCTGCAGCACGAGAAGGCACAGTGGGTTGAGATTGAGGAGGGGTCTCCAGTGCTTTTATGATGCCGTAATTAAAAGAAGAACGAAGAATGTAAGGAAATGAATGTCAGTGTTTAAAGATCTGTAGCGGTTGCGAGGCTACCACCAAAAGAGGATTGTTACGTACGTGTGGGTTGGGTGACAGTGTGCTCCTCCTCCTCCTGAGATGCCTCTGCAGAGGCACTACCAGATCTAGATTGATGTTGAGGTCTTGTTGTTGCTCTGGCCATGGCGATCGGTGTGTTCTATAAAACAAAAAGTGTCAATCGAAAGACGCGAACACGTAGGGGATGAATTGTTATAGAAGAGTGCTTTTTTTCTTTTTCTTTTTCTTCTGTTGTAATGGTAGATGAAAAAAAAAGATGGCGGGTGAGTTTTGTTCATGGAGTTTTAAACCGCTTCGCTCGTTTCGATGATGGTGGTCACTTTTTATTGCCTTTGGTCATACACAGGCGTGCATGCGGTTGTCTTTGAATGGCGATGGTGAGAAAAGACACTGTGGCAGCTTTGACGCGTCTTTTAGTCAAAACGAGCCTTTGTCAGCAGTTGGCTTTGCCTCTTGTGGATCTTTCTCTTGAAAATGGAAGAAAGAGCAAGTGTGGTCCCGCTCTCGGAATTCAGCGTATCCCTGTCGTGGTCTTGCCCGAATGTCATGGGCTCCACCATAAAGACAAATGGCCGGAGATGGATGGGAAGAAGGACACCGCAAATACATGCATGCATGCTTGGAAGGTTGATTGCGTAGGGAGGTGGTTTTTGTCGCTTAATGTATGTTTGTATGTTTGTATGTTTGTATGTGGTCTACGTTTGAGAGACCAGGCTACTGCATTCCTTGACGCGTCTCACTTGGATAAGGTTCAAATTTCTACGGACAGTGTGGGTGTGGTACTTACTTTGCAGACCCGTGGGTCCTAGTTATCAAAAAAAATGGTATTGTACTTTGCGGACAGAGCCCTCATCCCATTCTCCATCACTCACCACTCTGATTGCAAATGTCCCTCGCGGCTGATCCACACCCATGCTTCTTCTATGGATCACTCATGGAACCCAGAATCCTGAATTCTGTCACCCGTCCTGGCCCCGAGGCTGATCTCTACACCGTTCGTGCTTCCATCAAGGTAAAGTCATCCTCTTCCAGTGTCTCTCTTACACGTTATTGCATCTTTCAGTCTAACGCCATTTTATTATTATCAATGTAGGGTTACATTCGACATCCTTACCATAATGAGCCATACCCAGGCATGGTTGCATCCGATGAAACCTCCCGTGTCGTCGAGGGACTCTTGGTCTTTGGCCACACCATGATGGACCGTTTCAGGCTGGACCAATTCGAGGGTTCGGTACGGAGAAGGGAGGAGGATCATGCTGACTTCGCCAGTCGAACGAGGACAAAAGGGTCCACAGCAAAAAGATTGACCATTAAAATCTTATTCCCCGCTCTCTGGCATTCTGTTTAGGAATACACCAAGGAGGTGCTGCAGGTGCAGGTGCTCGATCCAGTACCGGGTGTTTACAATGTACTGGGGCAATCAAAGCCATTGGCAGCCGGAGACTTCGTTTCTGCATACGTATACGTTTTCACCGGGCCACACATATACCTAGATCGCGCGAGAGAATGGGACTTTGAGACATTCCAACGAGATCATGTCACCATCTGGATGCAGACCAGTTTGGACTTTGCACACGAACAGCAAGACCAGAAAGGGGAACAAGAATAATAATAGCAGCAACAATAGAGTCAACAACGTACGAATGATCATCGTCTTTATTCACAATGACTGAAAGCACTTCAGGATCGGCTCGCGTAATAATGGACGGGCGCTCTCCTCACATTTCACAATAGTTTCACTCTCCCGTATAATGATGCAAGCTGGCTGACCCTCCAACTCAAACTCGACCTTGATTTCCGGCTCCCCAGGGCTATCTTCTTTATCGGTGCCAGATTCAGTCACCGTTGGATCAACGATACCGATCTAAAATTATCATAGGATGGGTTCATAACAGTTAGAAACTATCAATATAAAACTAAGACCATGCCGGGCATCGCATGAGCATTACCAATGTAAGTCCAGCAAGCAGCATTTGAAGGTTCATGATGCCGCGAAGCTGCCGCTGGCTATGGAGCGATAGAATCTGGTGGGCTGCAACTGAAGCCGGCTCGAGTTGCATCTGGTTATTGTATATCGAGAGCGATCCTGACACAGGCGCGTATGAAGTGCTTCCAAACGATTGCGGGTATATCCCCTTTGCCAACTACTCACAATAATGAAATGTTAGACCCTATTATCGTTTTCAAATTCATTGCTCTTATCCAAGTCGAATCTGCCGTACCTCTTCTGATAGCAGAACTGCCTCGTAAAGAGATCCCATGTCAAGTTGTATGGCTTCGCCCACTTTATATGCTGACCATCGCATTGACGATGTTGATCTTGTCCCTTTGGCGTCCGTAAGCTCTGCTGTCCTGTCTGATTGAATGGAGGTTGTAACATGTACCGGTACCAAGACATGTTTAGGATGCTTATGTTTTTTCATGATATCGACAAGTTGATCCACTGATAGCCGGGTGTCGAGAGGACATATACTACGACTGATCTCGAGACCCTCGTATGGCTCCAGACTGGCATGCGCATCGATCCGTGGCTCGATAAAAACAATAGAGTTGTTCGCCTTCTTTCCCCACATGTGCAAAAGATTCACCATAGGTCCTGATCGAAGGCTAGGGTGGCCACCAAAGACAATACAGGGGTATTTTAAGTCGGATGAAAACGCTCCATGGACACTCTTGTAGTTCTTGGCTTGCGCCTTATCAAGGAGAATAGCATGCAGTAGAGGCGCCTCAGGCAAGTACACCATCTCTTGTTTCCGAGGAGCCATCCTACAAGGACACGCAATTAATAGAACGTACTTCTCTTAGCATTCTGTTGGTCTCTTAGGAAATCTCACTTGTTTCGTAACCCCTAGTATAAAGAATTGCTTACCACTCTGCAAGGATATTAGAGTATTGCAGTGCTGTGTCTGCGACTGGCGATATGAAGCTATACTGGACTTGGTGAATTAGCCCCATCCTGTTGAGATGAAGATGGACATCCTCAAGCAAATCGAAAAGGAATCCAGATATGGCGCATGGAATAAGGACATGGCCCTTCCGTGCAATGGTCCGTGCGATGTTGGCGCATACTTCGTTGACACCGAGATCGTATGTGATACTTCCTTTTGGCGAAAGATCTGCCGCGATCACTGTGCTAGCGTGCTCTAGCAGTGTTCCATCAAGTAGATCCGGATGAAGGTTGACCTGCGTGGATGAGGATGACATGTATGCAATCTAGAATAACATCGAGAGGCGGCAATGGCGATTAGATATCGTATTCTGTGCTGCCAATAAAATCCTCCTGTAATTTGAGAAGTTAGCTATCACACTGAGTACATTTTCTGTTCCGATTTGAATAAGCCAGTTGGAGCTGCCGAGACAGTATCCTGCGCTGTGGGCGGTTAACTTGAGTGAGCCATACAGTGTCTATTGCGTTGAACTATATTTCGTTAATAGTTGCTAGCCTTGAGATCAAATCGCGGAGGAAAGTGTTGCGAGCGAGGTCATACAATATGCTCACGGAAGCGCACTGGCTGGATCTTGTCAATGCACGCCTTGATGTCTGTGAGGGTATATGCGGGATAGAGCCCAGAGCCGGATTGTGCCACCAATTTCTTTCTATCGATGACTTCGTGTGGATTGGACGAGACGCTGCTCCCAAAAAATGACACGAATTCTGTCATTAACTGCCTAATAGAGCCACAAAGGATAACCGTTACAAAATGTGAACAAGCTGATAAACATTGGGCATTTCGAATGCGATCCGCGTCTGTATTCACGCAGTGAAAGTATTACCTTCCAAACTCGATTGTTGGCTCAGTGGCAAAGATCCTACCCTGGAAACCCGTAAATTCAGTCAAGTAGGGCAATGCCAAGATGTGGTTGTAGTTGGAGATGAGAACAACATCAATCGACTTGAGATCCACTCCTGAAAAGTCGGGCAGCTTGAATAAATATTCATGCGTCGCCTGGTGCCTCTGTGTCGGGGATGATTTCGTATTGGACTCGATTGCTTCTACACTGCTCATATATGTGCTGTCCTTTACTAATCCATTTGTATTCAATCCACGGTACTTCTTTTTTTGCGGAAACTGTGCGGCGGTTGCCTTGAGGAACGACGCCCAATCCTGTCGGATGTCAGTCGTCTCAGTAGGGGCATGTTTCCGTTTGAGCGGGTTAGTATCCAAATCTGTCGCCGAGGATGCTGTTGCAGAAAGTATCGTTTCCTTTTGCTCTTCTATCAGGCCTCCTTCCCTCACCGGCATGGCATAGAGTTGTTCCTGACCGAGTCCACAGTCGAGAAGTACTAGCATTTGTCTCAGCTTGAGGACCATACAGTTGGGCTCCCCGTCTGGCAAAAGTGATGTCTGAAATGAACGAAGAGCCGACATCAGTATGGGACGCCATGGCCATCGTCTGCACTTGTGTTTATGAGTTCTGAGCAATTACTGTACCAGTCGCATCCCGTATTCCTGCTCCTGCGTATTGATCGCGGCTATGGTTGTGATTGTGGTTTGAATGGTTCGTTCAACAGTAATCAACAGTTAACCAGAATCAGACTTAAGGGTTCTGTATATCTCATTCTTGACGCGCCAATGGTCCACTGCACTTGACCTCCCTTCATCCTTTTTGCCGATCTCAGAAACACCCCCGCATACACCGTCAAAACTTCCGGTAGCAATTTCCAGTCATGAACCAGCCCATCGTCCAGGGCGCTTTACCCATCCTGTCCAATGTCCTCGGCAACAACACCGTCGCAGGTCTTATGGCCGTTATCAACATGGCCCTCAACACTGTCACGTCCGCGACCGCTGCTGTCAATGGCTACAACAGTTACTCTGGAGAGCGAACGTACTTTGGACAAAAACAAGGTGACAACCAGGGCCAGCACTTCGAGTCGGCTTTCATGTCTGCACTTTCCATGGTCTTCTCGGCCATCAACTCGACCTTTGCTTCATTGACGGCATCTCAGACCCCCTTGACGACATATATCCTCCTTGCCTTGCTGTCGTATGTGGCTTTCAGGATCGTATACGGAATTGTTTCGTGGGTCGTGCGCTCGGTGTTGAATCTCATCAAGATCTCGATCATCATCACGGTTATTACAAGCATTATCTGGTTCGTAATCAATGTAACCAGCGGAGGCGAAGGAGGAACGGGCTCAGACGCATACGGCACAGGACAGCAACGTCAACATCAGGATCCCATCTCGCAGGTGCTCCACAGTCTCCAGAGCAAGTTCAAGGCGGAATTTGAACGACAGCGGCAATATCTCCAGAACCCACACGTTTATTAGCTGCCATGATCCACACTTTTTGTCTTACGTGTCTGCGCGCAATTGAATAAGATCACTATTTTGTCACATGATTCGTGAACTGCACAGCCTGGTTCTGTGGCTCACACAATGCGCCTCTTGCCTGCCTGAGCAACTGAGTAAGCTGTTTATGGAGTTTAGGCACGGCAGCCTATAGATGAGTCTGCATTTATGCGTGGGATGCAAGGTGAGGTTGTGAAGGCTAGACCGGCCCTCACGGCTTGACTTTAACGAGGTAGGGTAAATTGCTCTCAAGAGCACTCTGAAGATACAATTGGGCATGTGGTAGAAGGATGAAGAGGCGGTGGACGACCTGGTCTTTTTCTTGGTGGTAGTAAGACGTTTTGCTGACAAAGATGATACCGAGTATCTGGTATCCAGCATCTCGGCCTCTGGCGATTATGGCCCTGTGATCCAGTGCAGGGTGGAAGTCCAACGAAGGAAATATAATTCGAAGGAGGGCGTCTCATCCCATCCCAATGACTCGGAAATACATATATTTATTCTGTGCACTCTTTGCATTTCTCCTTTCTTTCCTTCACTTCTTCCTCTTCCTTTTGCCACCAATATATCCTCCCCACTTATCCTTCTCTTTCTTCCTATTGATACCCATACTCCTTTTCTTTCTGACAATCGAGACCGGTCGACCATGGGTCAATCTTCCTCCACACCCTCGTCTTCCTCACCTTCTTCCAACTCTTCCTTCAGAAACGGAAGACGCTCCACCCACCCGTCTTCTTCTGCCTCTCCTTCTACACCCTCAGCCCGCTACACCGCCTCACCACCTTCGTCATCCTTAAATCAAGCACCCTATCTCAGCCGCTCCAACAGCGACCGCAATCACCAACACATGGTCCATCAACACCAACCACCGCCGCCACAGCATGAACAGCAACAGCAACCACTAAACCAGCAACAACCCTCGTCTTCGTCTTCAAGAGTGCTGCGCTCCACCACAGAGAGGCGACGTCGAGCCAACCTCTTCTCGTCCTTCTACCCTCTACTCTCACGTAATTCATCCAACTCGAACAGCACTAATTCAAGTCAAGACAATGATGGCACGAGTACATCTGGCACGAGTACATCCCAAACGATCAGACCGGAAGCATCTGGAAGTAATACCAGCAACATCAGCCGCGCAGCTGTTGTTCGGCCTGAACGACCTCCCTCTCGTCCCAGTATAGTGGCCGCAGCAACAGGGAGCTCTGGTCTGGTTCCTCGGTCCTCGACCCGGTCCCCTAGTCTACAGCCCCCCAACACAGCCTCAGGAGGGCGTACTCCTCGTGGTCTGACCAGAGTACAGCGCATGTACGACGAGCAATCGATCCGTAGTACACGCAGCTCTAGCAGAGCATCCAGTGTTGTTGCAGTCGGTCCACCCATCAATGCCTCGCCCAGCTCGACTGTCCCGCATAGCTCGAGCATCGAATACATGGACATCGATCCTGAATCTGTCGGTTTAGTCCCAGATCAGCAGCTTCTCACCTCAGCAAGCACGGCTTCAGCACCAGACGAGCATATGCAGCAGCACCAGCAGCACCAGCAGCACCAGCAGCACCAGCATCAAGGCCCTGCACTCACCGACTTTGTCGCCTCGAGAACGGAACGGCCTCCTTCCCGCAGTGCTGCATCAACACCTTCTAGAACGAGAGCATCACAGGAGCCCGCCTCTTCAGCCTTCAGCAACAATGCCGGTTCAGACAACTTTTCTCTATTTGCTGGATTCTCGAATCCGCGCGGAGGAACTTCAATTTCGTCAAGTCTATTGCCCATCCGACCAGATTCGGACGATGAAGATGAGCAGGATACGGGCATGGATCGCGACGGACAGACGTCAGGCAGCGCTGGCCCATCAATATCGCGCGCCAGACGCCAGCTCACTGCCGAGGTTGTTGCTGATTTAATTCATCAGCAGTTTGTGCAGTCGCTGCAGGAAACCCACGATAACGCCTCTTCTGCTGCTGAAGCTACTTTAGAGGATGCTCGTACAGAGGATCAAGAAGAGCGTATAGCAGACGGCACGCAATCATCCGGCGACAACACTGATGGCGGCTTTTCTTCGACGGTGGACCGTCAGGATGAGGACCGCACTTCCGCAGCTCTTCATCGCATACGCCTCCGCTCATCCAGCGTGAGAGGCCTTCTAGGCTATCAACCTACTGATGAGTCAAATGCCGACGAAAGATCCTTGACGCAGACAACCAATGAGGACAACGCGCAAGACGTCACCGCAGACACTCAGGCAGGCGACAATACAACACATCCTACCACTAACGACATAGACAGGTCGCAGTTTTTGTTGAATCACCTTCCATTCTTTGTACGACTGCTTGCTGACTTCAGTCGAGGAGTCCGACCTACCACAGGAGATGATGTGGAAGGCGAGCGGTCTACTGAGTCTGGTGGAAACTCTCAATCCGCAGAGGGTACAAGCTCTGACGGCATCGACGCGGACGCTGACGCTGTGATCGGTGTAGACACATCATCTGGCTCATCTTCTGGCACGGCAGCATCCGATCCTGACACTACCGCGCGACCCCGACGACACCAAACCACTATTCGCTTCATCCAGATTGGTGGCGGGCTTGGTGCAGGACTCCGATCCCGCCATGGAGGTGCTGCAGGTGGTCAAGAGGATGATGAGGACGGAGAGCGCGAAGGCCAGACTGAGCGCACCGGCGATGACGTTGGAGAAGCCGTCATCATGTTCTTGACTGGACCCGCTCTTGACGGCCAGTCTGATACAGATTCGACCGACACAGCTACGGCTGACAATTCTGATGATACTGACGCGGCAAGGTCACGACAGCGCCAGCGAGCGCCGTGGGTTGTCATGACACTTTCTGGAGCATGTAAGCTTACGACAATGCTGAACTGGACTTCGAATCGTGACAATCTTACAGGAACGATAGCTAATATTATTTCCCTTTCTTTGATACTATAGATATTAACAGCTTGATGGCTGCGGGTGCAAATGGTGAGGGAGGCACAAACTATGACGATCTCTGGATGCTTTCCAATCTTATCGGACCTGCTCGTCCTATCACGACAACGCAGGAAGCAATCGACAATGCAGGATTTCCGGTCGGCCGTTTCGAGCACGAAGTGCAAGGCATGCGCAACATCACAACACTCGGCGATGGCACTAGGTGCTTAGTCTGCATGAGCGAGTATGAGGAGGGAGAAGACATGCGCGCGCTCAAATGCAGGCACGGATTTCACTTGGAATGTATCGACAAGGTAAACACACTGGCCTATACCCTGTCAATGTTATGTTTATCAAATGTTGAGAGGCAGCATACTCACCCTTTTATTTCCATCTTACCAACTTTCTTCGCTGTCATAGTGGCTCACAACGGGCGCAAACAAATGTCCAGTCTGTCGAACTGCAGCTGTCGTGACTGAACCACCGCCAGCAGAGCCCGATGTTAGCGTCGCTCGAGCCGTCAATGAGGAATAGTGGGCACAGCAGGACAACCTCCATAGACTCGGATGCGACGCCACTCTATTGTACTTTGCGGCAATGTCTTCACGCATTTTCTTTATTCACGGCCACCCATGCTTTGTAAAATAACTATCATTGCGACCTTTTGTACCATATCATGCGAGCGACAAGCACAGAACTTTTTATTTTCAGCTCCCACAGTTGACTGCTCTTCTCTATCCCTCTTCTTTTATCTCTGACTTGTTTTCTTGTTCTGAACATGTACAATACACCAACACCCAACGAAAACTATAGTGATCAATAATTAGAGCGAAAATAACAACTTGAACTTGGTGCCTCTCACAAAAACAAAAAATAAAAAAAATCACTCTTCTGAACGCAGGATCATGCTTTTGAATATATCATCGGCGGTAGTCCAGGCGACGACATTGTCCCGTTTGAATGCCTCATAATCCCAGGGTCTATTCAAATCAAGGTGTTCGAGGGGTCCTGTGAAGAGGTAGACAAATGCGTCGACGGTGGACTCGGCTTCGTAGCTCTGTTGCTTCTCAGCTGTGAACCGGGCAGGGACCTGACCATGGATGGTGACAGGCAGTGAAGTGCGAGGATATTCTGGTCCCTCGAATTGGTCGAGTCTACGACGTTCTGCATCAGAGTGTCCAAAGACTAAGAGACCTTCGACAATTTCATTGGGGTCCTTGGACACGATCATTCCAGGAAATGGTTGGTTGTGGTATGTGTACCTTGTGTAGCCCTGATAGCAAGAGGACGAGAGAATGTTTTTAGAGGAAAGAAATGGCTATTGAGCGGTGTCGATAGCTAATCGACGGCATTTACTTTGACAGAGGCACGGACGATAAAGAGATCGGTGCCTGGCTTTGGACGAGTGACGGCATTGAGGACTCTTGGCTCCATGAGCGAGCCATAGAAGAAGCAGGGCTGAGATGTCCGCTCAGTCACTGAAGGCATATTTAGATATATTGGTCCTTGGAAGGGTAAGTGGGTATACGAAGGGCTCGTCCTTGGTCTGTTCGTAGGGGAAGAGATAGAGTGAGGGAAAGAGGGGAGGAACGGCGGATTTCTTGGTGCCTTCCTTATGGTATTTATACTAGAAAAAGTGATTGTGAGTTCTATGAAGATGGCCTGTGAACTTCAATCATACGCATGGATGGATGAAGTACATTGGGGGGAGCATCGTCCACCTGACTCATGGTGACATTCCCGCAACAGAAAAAAAAAAAAAAAAAGCGCGTTTTAAGGTTCAAGTCGCCACCAATTTTGAACCAGTCGCTAACCTTATTTGAACCACCGACGATCTCCCCTGGATGCGTAGCCGTGTGGTTCGACTTTTGCCCCCATTGGGTCACTCAACGCCACCAATTGTCGACTTGTACGTTCATAGAAACATATGTAAATGGTTCAATAAATGCGAGGCCAAACAAGCATATTCACGGGTGAGCGCTATGCATCTCCATCTTTTTTGGGGAAGTTGGATCATACACACCCATTCCATGGATGCTGTATTTGTGTTGACATAAAGACGAAACAGGGCAAAACGATCTGATTCAGGATGAATGCAGAAAGCAACATGGGCATTGCACATGGCTCCTGTCTTGTTCTCCATGAGTTCCCTTTTCCCACGACTATTTCCTTCCCTTTTTTTTTTTTTTTTTGTAGTGAAGTAAAGAGAATAAGGCCCCAAAGGGGGCCTTCAAAAATTTGTTCGCATTACCGCGCAATATAATGCGATTCGATCCTCAGATGGTCAACAACTCTGGTGCTTCTGCTCGCTCCTAGGTATGCGTGCCCGACCCCATCATTAAGTGTCCCTGTCTACCCATTGTGTGTGGGGATTAGAGTGCGCGTCACGTTCACGCTGGAGACTTTCAGGGGAAGAGTGCGTACCAAAAAGGTCATTGCATTCCGCTAGCCATTGTCTAGGACCATAGAGGTCTGAGCCATTTATGAGGAAGAAGAGAAGGGAAAAGAATGGTCTTTTTATACTGGAAGGCGGTAGTCACTCGGAACAACTGATCAAACCGTTGGATCATGTTCGTCCATTTGCAATTGTGGGACCCTTTGTTCAAAAGCACAGCAGTCAATTTGCATGTATGAGACAGCGCATGACTTTTATTCAGTAATGCTGTTGAAGTGAACTTCCAACCGTATTTTACAGCGATCAAAGAAGAAGTTTTCCTGGCACACACATAATCGAAACAGCGCTGCAGACATCCTGCTTCTTCGACTGCTCTGAGTCCTCAAGAGTCGGTTAGCTAATCAACGCAGCCGACCATATCGAATACGAGGGTGGACCTTGGCCGCTCTCATAGTAGGACGGCGACTATTTTTTTCGTATGAAGCACGACATGTCATAGTGCTATGAGTAATCGTTGACAGCATAAGAATGGATGCATCGCTCCTTGCAAAGACACCTTCATGCGTCTGGGACACCGCTCCTTTCATGAGGCAGAGGAGTGCCAGCCAAGTTTCTTCATCCGCAGAATGGCACCATGTACGTAGAGGCACACGTACTTATTGTATGAGGATGCGACCGTTTTCATTTTTCTTTTGTACACACACAGAATATCCTCCCATTAATCCATACATCCATCCATCTATTGATGACACGAATGGCGCCGCGGTGTCTCGCAGTATATTACTGTGCGAATGGAGCTGATCGTTCTGCTTCGTGAGTTGTGATCTGTGCCCATGGCTGCAAGATGCTGCGCCTGTGCCTGAGCCCACCTTTTAATTTCTAACGCCCTTATTTTTTTCTCACACTTGTTTACTCCCCCTCTGCTTCGCCCATCTGTGTCTCTGCTCCATTATCCGAGCAAGACCCAACCCGGTCAGTGATCCAAGAGCTGCATTAGCCATACAACTGCAGCGAATCACCACAGAGGCCAGTAGAGTCTCAGAAAGGTATATCTTGAATGTCCAACTTCTGCTACTCCCCCTCTGGTGGATACAAATGGCATCGTTCTTTTTTCTGGCACCAAAAGTCTAGCGCCAGAGAGTTTTTGCGACTTGGTTCCAACAATGTCCCTTTCTCCACCAGGCAGCAGATGCTACTCCACTCTGCCGCATTTGGGCAATTGATCATAACGGCCTCGATGGCAGCGCGACCCAGTCCATTGAGTCTCATCACGGAGGAGCTTGGAGTGCACAAAGGTATAGTTGATATGCATTATTTGCTGTTGTGCTTGTGGATGATGGATTTTTGTACACATTTTTCTCGCCTTTTAACTCTTGTCCCTCTTTGAACTGCTTCTCTTGCAGCCTTCGCTCCCTTTAACCTCGAGTGAGACGCGGCATCAAGCATGTACCGTCCGCTCATAATTAGAACCCCAGTCTAATCAGACCTAGTGCTGGACAAACGCAAAGGGGCGAGTGCGTGATGGGTTCAAGGTAGTGGTGGAGCGGGTAGCGAGGAGGCAGGGAGCAGTGCTGGTTGTGGCCGAACAGCAGACCGCTCTCTCGTAGCTGAAGAGCAACAGTCTCCGAGACCCGGGGGTTGCTGGTCGCGAATTCGACGGGAGATGGCCAATGTGTACAAGGTACAAGAGAGAGTGAACGAATGGAATAATGCCATAGACGATGGGAAAGGCAGGTGTGAAGGGGTAGCAAAAAAGTGCGGCCGATGGGCAGTGGAAGGGACCAAGAGATGGACTATCATCCAGGTAAGCATTGTTTCCTCCAATATGTTTCAATGACATTGCGAATGAAGTTCCCTACCAACAGTTTATTTTTTATTTCATCTTATTTTTTTTCATCGTGAACACCAACTAGAAAGCCTGGAGTCGATGCCATACTGGCAATGAGGCTGGTTATCACACGCATACTCGCTCTTCGGAGCTGTTGGTCGTAAATCACTGCTCCAGTCACTGGTCGCGATGTCAGTAGCATTATCAACAAGGACTGCAGCTTCGGTCATAGCTGCGTCAGCCTGTGCCTACACTACCAAGTCCGCGCGCCATCAGAATATGAATGTCATCAAAATTGACAAGCAAACGAAAATGACTCGTTACGGTAGCAATGGCACACACAAAGACATCTCGGAGAGGACATCCAAACAGCATCGGTGGTATTTCGATCGCGACTTGACGATGACTTGAATTCGAAAGTCCTCAAACGCACAAGCAAAGCGACATCATCTACTATATCGATAAAAGCGAAATCGACCGAGGCAAGCGAACGATCGTGGGGATCAAATACAACTCCTGCGGACTCGAGGCGGATCATGATCGTCAAAGCACCCTCTTTTATTTTACATTGCGGATGTGGGATGGTATACATACATACAAGAAAATGGCAAGCCAAGATTGACTGGGACGGCGCTATCATGCGCTGTTGGATGCAGAGGCAGCCAAGGCTTCTTGCTGCTTGACGCGGCTCATGAACCCTGCGACACGAGACAGATCCAAGCTGGCGCCATCACTCTCGACCGCCAAGGTCAGGGGCACCAGCATATCGTCGACTCTCTCGAGCGGGATATTGCAGCAGATGGCAATCACCTTCTTGCAGAGTAGTTCGTTTGCAGAAGTCTTGCTCCTCGTCTCGGCCAGCTCTCGTGATAGCTCCTCATCGTTCTTCTGGTAGGCATACACTCTGGACCGGAGCTGGATCACATCCCGCTCTGCTATCCTCTCCCGTGTCAGATCTGTTGTAGGTTGCTCAGACATGGTGCCTCCGTCGTTATTGCCAAAACCAGTGGTAGAATGCAGAACTGGCTTCCGAACATTGAACGAGGAATCAATATCCTCATTTGCCCGGGTTGTCTTGCCAGTGTATCCCTTAAGGCGACGGGTCTTTTGTGATTCCTCGTCTAGCGAAGCTTCCAAGTTCTTGATCTTCTGATGGGCTTCTTCCAGCTGTCGGACCTGAGAGCGACACTGACTGATGGTCTTCCGTGTCTCTGTGAGTTCGCGGGTGGCCTGTCGAAGTAGCACCTGTGTGTCCTTGAGCTGACTGTTCTTGGCCAAGATCTCTTGCGAAAACTCTAAATCCAACCCTTCGACCATCTTTTGCACGACTAATAAGGTTTTTTTGGATGGTAAAGCGATCAGACATTCGGCATATAGATACAACACATGAATGGTTTTGAACATTGGATGTTAGCAAAGAAGAGGAGTACTTACCTGATACAACTTCTCTACCACGCTTTGCATTCTGTTCACTTATGGGTAGCTCTGTCGATGGCGGCTGGACGTAATTGCGTGGCATGAATGGCTGTTCCGTTGGCCCAGACTATTTTTATCGTGATCGGAAGAATGTTTAAAGATCAATATCAGCTTCAGGATATTCCTTTCAAAAACGTGAACAATACATAAAACGAGGGCTAGAAACTTACAGGGATGTCGTCGATACCAAAGTCTCCAGCCTTTAATCCGACCTTATTTTCGAGCTCCCGGTTTGCGCCCACATCGATCAAAAACTTTGCCAGATACCGATCGCCCACACGAGCCGCAATCGTCAGTGCCGTATCGCCATTCTTATCCTGCACATCGACCAAGGACGAGAAATCACCCCCATGTCTCGCAATCCACTCCAGCAAACACTCCATGTAATAATGAGCCGACGCTGCGCGACCACGCATGCCCGCTGTGACCGCGATATGATGCAGCAATGTCCGGTTCTTGCGGTCGACCAGTGGAATTGCATGGTGTAGGATATCGAGCAGGTGTGGGAACGATTGTCTGTCGAAATTGTTGGTCACGAGGACTGCACGAACTAGTGCTGATTCTCCATTGAGGTTAACCCGGCGCACGCCCGCATGCTTCTGAACCAGGAGTTCTAGAACCGGAATTCGCGCCAATGCAGCGGCCCAATGCAGAGCTGTGTGGCCCTGGTCGTCAATAACAAGATCGATATCCAGATCTTCTGGTTCCGTGGGGTCGGTTAGCAACGATGGGATTTCCTCAGTCTCGTCGTTCAGGAAAATGGCCATCAGGATGGACCGGTATTTCTCGACGCCCTCTAGGAGCTCGTCTATGCTTTGGTTATCGATGGCTGGTTTGCTGGACGGCAAAAGTTCGGTTTCATCGCGCTCATAGTCCATGATCATGTCGCGTTCGACTGAATAGTCCCGATCATAGGGCGAGGGCGACTGGTTGGCCTTGATTCGTTTCCGTGGTGGTAACTCTGAACTCCAACGAGGAGATGGTGGTATCGAGGGCGAGGGCGCATTAAAGGATGGTTGGAGCGGGGACGGGGTCATGGAGGCTGCATTAAAGGTTTGTAATCCGGCTGCTGGTTTTGCAGAAGAGCTCCTTGCACGTTTGGTGGAGGATGTACGTGGTGAGGCGGATCCCTTGAGTTGTTTTTTGACGCTGTGGGCGGTCTTTTGGCCCATTACCATTTCTTTGGTGGGTGTGACATTGTCGATCTCACCCGGGAGGACGTTGTGGTCGAAGAGCGGGCGTAGCAGAGGCTCGACCTTGTATTCTATTGCGAGATCCTTGCCTCTTTGGAATGGAATCCTATGTCGAGAAGGTGCGGCATGTATTAGCGCCTTAGTTTACAAGGCAGTGGATAGTGCAGCTGTCTTGTTCATTCCGAGTTTAGGAAGTATCGGATATGAATTGACAAGACGAGTTATTTACCATGTGCCTTGGTATTTGCCGTAGCCGCCTTGGACTTTTTCGTGCTCACCTGTGAGGACGTCGCGCTCGAGGATCTTTGTGCGCTTGCCCTTTTCCATACCGGCGACTTTGAGGATCTGGGTCGCGTTCAGGTAAGAGTCCTGCTTGCGACGCATAACGGCGATGCCGCGACACATGAACTCGTAGACATGCACGCCAGAGTAGACGGCCGTGTAGACGTTTCCTGACATGGATGAGGTGCCTGTCTGTCTGTTGTTGTTGTTGTTGCTGTTGTTCGCTGGCTTGCTGTGTGCTATGTCCCTGAAGGTGGGCAAGGTGGTGTGGATGGGAATGGTGATTGTCGCGTCTTGTTTTTGATCGGGGCGATGTGTTGGAGGGTGGAAGGAGACGCGTCTGTCCTGTTGTGGAGACATGGATCCCGTGGTGCTGGTCGATCTCCTATTAAGGGGTTTCATCAGGCACCCCTGTCTGTCGTGGGGCAAATAAAAACGCGACTATTTATTAATAGGCACTGGGATATCCACGGGCTGTGCTTGTATACTATCGACCAGGCAGCAGAGGCTGTACCCTCGTCCGCCCTGCCCGCGACTCTTGGGCTTGGATAGCCTAGCATAGACTACCAATGAACCCGATATGGAATGACTGGTCGTGTTGGCCCCAGTTTACTCCTATCTTGTTGCGCAGGCAGTAAAGGACGCACGTACTTTGTCGGGAAAAACAAAGACAGGAACAGGGGAGAACTGAAAGACTAAAAAAAAAAAAAAGGCCGGCAAAGGTCTTTCTTTCCTTCCCCCCTAGACTACTCCACTCCAGTCCCACTCATTTCCACTACCGCAAGCCCATTCAGCTTCATTCCCTCATTCAGCTTACATTCACCATCGATGGAATCATACATTGCAAGGTAGCAAACAAGAGGACACTGCCGCCGTTATTAAGACAATGAAATATAAATATAATTGAGGCAGAACACTTACACGAATGCGGACTGGACCAAAAATGTGTAGAATAAGCCAATTCGAAGAATATCTGGCCCCAGGCGATGGACAAACCCTTTGCTTGAAAGAGTTCAAGAGCCTCTGTTTCGGTGGTAAGCTCAACGGCAATATACCTTATTAATAGAATCGTCTCAAATGGCATTTAGTCACGATACACTCGATCGTATTTTACATATCAACTCATAGGCATCCCTGATAAGCCAGGACTTCGTCAGATATGCTGGAAGGTACCATGAAACCCCCTTCAAGCGTCAACATCTCTTCCTTGAGCGAAGAAGAGAAAGGAAGGCACAATGAGATTAATCTCCATATTGCGTCCCTAGATCCTGCTCGGATATCTGCCTCCCGATAAATCTCGATGGGATGTTGTATTGATGGAGCAGAGGAGACTGTACTATGTAAGCCATGACTCAATGAACTCTGAGCAACCATTATAGCAGGGAGAAAATCGCCTAGGAATATTCAGTTCTGGCCGATAACCATACTTCTTAGAGCTTTGTTAAAGATCTGATCGTTGATCCCGAACTGGAAGTACCAAGCGATTTCAATGGCGACGAAGAGGTATCAGTCGTTTATTTTCGCAAGGAACAGGTTACCACAAAATATTCCTGAACATGAAGCATTGAAACATCCGCATCCTCCGCTCGATTCTCAGGCATTAGCGGACAAAGACGATGAGTGGTCATTATTCTTGCAGGACAACAAAACCCTCGAGCAGATCGATAAGGATGTACGGAGGACCCTTCCTGACTTTGCGTTCTTTCAGCTGCCGATACCATACTCCTCGCATTGTCCGCTCAGCATCGAACCGAAACGACGAAAGCCAAAAAAGATAAGGCCAACCTGCACACAGGAAACGAATGCCAGATCAACGACAGCATTACCAGGAATGGCGACTGTTGCGAGTTCCGGTTCGACCGGCTCGCTCCCCGCTGCTGGATTCGTGCAAAGACAGAGGACAATACATGGGACCAGCATGGACTTGAAACGGGCCTCTATAACCCGTACCACGACTCCGACTCTTAAAAGGCGTCAGACAATTACTGTAGCGTCTCCGATGGCAGAGGAAAAGGTTGAAAAACTAGAGGACACGAATGGTTATCAGCAGCCGATTACTTCTTCATCATTTACGAACTCTGGATTTGAAGCACCCCCTATGTCCGTCTCAAATGGGTTCAGAACACCTATCAGCTATCCTTCGCCATTACCGTCGAGGCTGAGAGATATGGCGACGGCAATGGCTGACATCGATGACGATGACAGGGAAGATGACGAAGACTCTCATCTACCAGAATATCTCTTCTCACCCATACCGACCCGTCGATCCCTTTTCAAGCGCGTTGCGCATCTCAATCAGGATTTCGGATCTCGCCAGCACCAACCACACACTCTGCAGGCATCGAGATCTAGGGATAGCGAGGCAAAGAAACGGCGAAACCAAAATGGAACAGGAACACAGCATGGAGAGCTACCGTTGTCGACCTCGCCAGAGTCATTGCCGCTGGATGAGGATGATGACAGCAGCCAGGATGAATTGCCACAGGATCTGCACTGGGAGGCCATCGAACGAATCTTGTTTATCTATGCAAAGCTGAATCCCGGCGTGGGGTATGTGCAGGGCATGAACGAGATTCTAGGGCCACTGTACTATTTACTTGCCAACGACCCCGACGAAGTCAGCCGAGGTACGAGAAGCATCGAATTGCAATGCACACCAAAAGAAGCTTATTATGGAGGGATCATAATACGATATGACACTTCTCGTCTTCATTTGTTGAATAGCACATGCGGAAGCAGAGTCGTTCTGGCTGTTCCATTTGCTGATGGCGCATTTCCGTGACCACTTTGTGAGGTCCCTGGACCGTGATCGGACCAGCGGTATTGGATCGACAATAGCACGGATGAACTTTCGACTGCGACAGTTTGATGAACACTTGTGGCAAACCCTGGAGGGGAAGGGAATAGCACCGGAGTACTACAGTTTTCGATGGCTGACGGTCTTGTGTACGCAAGAGTTTGAGGTCCCGGACGTTTGGCGGATATGGGACTCTGTCTTGGCAGATACTGGAGGCATGGAGAGGGACTATGACTTCTTGTTGGACTTTGGATGTGCGATGGTTTGGTAGGGTGATATGTTGCTGGCTGAGCGCTTTTGTACAATGGTATGAATGCAACTAATAGTCATTCGCTTGCTTACTGTTTAAGTCATCTACGTGCAGAGCTTTTGCAAGGTGATTTTGCAGACAATATCAAGCTGCTCCAGGTAATAAGTGGTCAGAAGTTTGTTGTCTTCAAGGCACGTACGTCGCCCGAGCGCAAAGCGACACGATTACTGCTTTGTAACGAGTATTTTTTTATAATTATTATTTTCATAATCGTATAGAACTATCCTCCAGTAGACATTCAGCCGATTCTTTGTCTCGCCGCCGTCATTCGTGATCAGCGCATAAAAAGCATACGCCGACAGTCGAAAATGAACAGCGATATCAGGGATAATGCATCACGCCGCATCAGTGTCGACCTTCGAATCTGGAGCAGTCGCCGGTCTGTCAGCGACAACGACATTCTTTCATTCTCGGAGAATGCTGCTCTTCATAGTCTCAAGGCCTTGACAATTGATGGGGTCAAGAACAGTGACCGATTGGACCATAACCTCGAAGGGATAGATCATCGTTCTCCGCTGTACGCCCCGTTGTCTGCGCCGATAACGAAGGATGGACCGCCTATCGTACTAGGACTGAGTATGGATGGCCTGATGTCGAGGAAATATGGGAATGGGCTTGTGTCCTCAAGTGCAGCGACTGATGGACGTCGATCGTCGAGTCTGGGCGCGGACAATTTCACGATCGATCAAGGTGCCCGTCCGCAGACAGGGACGTGGGCAGAAACGTTTACGCTGTTTAAGGCGAGGTTTGTCGTGTTTGGTGGGTCATCATCACCGCCAAAGACATTGGAAGAGAGTGAGGGACGTACGAAGCAGGTGGATATTGCAGACGAATCCGTCGAGGCGCTGCCGCCCTCTGTGGAACTATAGATCTGACCACATAGAACGCGTTTGGCCACATAGAATATAGACAAACTGACAGCGGCGTGAATGGTTATTTTACAAGGCGACATCCCATTGGCTGAGGCATCTGAGGAGCGGGTCTTGAAAAAGAAAAAGAAAATGAAATAGAGCGTCTTGAATGCTACCCCGCCTCTGCCTCAGTGGACCGAACAGATTGGACTACTGGGCCCTTTTTTCCACACCAATTGAGCGCTGAAGACATTTTTATTTAGAGGGTTTTTTTGGTGGAGGTCGCTATCACCGAGACAATATGTAGACTGTGTACTTGATTATGTGCATCGGGCGAGAGATAACGAGATAATGAGATCCGTTGTCGTTGAAGGGAAAAAAAGAGGTGCGCTTGGGCCACAGGCAGGGAGAGAACAGAGGCAAGCAAAACGGGGATGGACTGCAAGCAGCAGAAATAAGGACTGGGCGAGATGGGGGCGGGAGCATTTAGTGTGGATGCCATGGCCACAATCATATGTCTCGAAGTATGCTGAGCGAGAGTGGATGGATGGTCTCCCGGAGGGAAGCGAGATGGGGGGGGTCTGCTCTAAAAGGCACAGGGGCGTTCTTTCCTCATGTCCGATACGGACATGGGGATATGGTTTTCACTTTTCAGGCACGGAGTGGAGCGTTATTTTCAGTTGGCGGAGGTAAATAATAGAAATAATTTGATTTGACTGCCGGATCAAACGGGAAAAGAAGAATCACACCATTCATCCGTCTCTTCGTTCGTTAATGCCTTCCCTGCCCTTCCGGCCGGTATATAAACAGCAGCCTGCCTCCCCTTCTTCCTTCCTCTCTTCACCCCATCCCCCTCTCCCCCCTCCCCACTCTCCTTGATACCACCCATCACCATGTCTGCTGCTGTCCAGACCAAGCCCAAGAAGGATGCCAAGGCCTTCGCTGCCGATTTCCTCATGGTGAGTTAGCTGACCACGGCTCCGCCTTCGACTTCGACTTTGACCTCAACTTCAACTTCAACTTCACCGACGACGATGATGGCGACTACAACCACGGCTACGGCCTCAGTCCTCCTCTCAACCACCCCCGACTATTGCGAATATCTCGTCTATCCCGACTGTCTTCACCGACTTGCCTCACTAGCTTGCCTACCTATCCGTACCTGAAAAGAAAAAAAAATAGCAAATTTTTCCTCGTGCTAACAAATCCGATTTGATTTGGATCTATGTCACATAGGGAGGTGTCTCTGCTGCCGTCTCCAAGACCGCTGCTGCCCCCATTGAGCGTATCAAGCTTCTCCTCCAGAACCAGGATGAGATGCTCAAGACCGGCCGTCTCTCCCACCCCTACAAGGGCATCACCGACTGCTTCCGTCGTGTCATTGCCGATGAAGGTATCAAGCCTCTCTGGAGAGGAAACACCGCCAACGTCATCCGTTACTTCCCCACCCAGGCTTTGAACTTCGCCTTCAAGGATTACTTCAAGGCCATGTTCAACTTCAAGAAGGAGAAGGACGGTTACGCCAAGTGGTTCGCTGGTAACATTGCTTCCGGTGGTGCTGCTGGTGCCTGCTCCCTCCTCTTCGTCTACTCTTTGGACTATGCCCGTACCCGTCTCGCCAACGATGCCAAGGGCAAGAACGGTGGTTCCCGCCAGTTCAACGGTCTCATTGATGTTTACAAGAAGACCATCGCCACCGACGGTGTTGCTGGTCTCTACCGTGGTTTCCCTCTCTCTGCTTTCGGTATTATCATTTACCGTGGTCTGTACTTCGGTCTCTATGATTCCGTCAAGCCTTTGTTGCCCGCCAACCTCCAGGGTTCGTTCATTGCCTCCTTCATTCTCGGATTCGGTGTTACCAACTTGGCTGGTCTTGCTTCCTACCCCGTCGATACCGTTCGCAGAAGAATGATGATGACCTCTGGTGAGGCCGTCAAGTACAACTCCTCGTTCGATGCCTTCAAGCAGATCGTCACCAAGGAGGGTTACAAGTCCCTCTTCAAGGGTGCTGGTGCCAACGTCCTCCGTGCCATCGCTGGTGCTGGTGTCTTGTCTGGTTACGATCAGCTCCAGGTCATCTTCTTCGGCAAGGCCTACTCTGGCGGCTCCGGATAAGCGTCCTCTCTCCCTCCCCTCCCTCCTCCCCATCTTTCATTTCCTGTCATCATTGAACATATCTCTTTTAGACGTCTTGCAAGAGACAACGCCATGCAATAAAAACACACTCATTAATACACATAGCCGCCCAATGTGGTCCATGCTTCTTTGGACGTTTTCATTGTCATTCGCCATGCATTTTGTTCATGCCTCATCTCCAAGAACATCATCTTTCTCCTGTCCCTCGGCCCTTCCCCCTCTTTTGACCGTACATAAATTTTTGTTGTGAGCAGCTCTTATTTCGAAACAAGATGGCTGATGCTTTGCCATATGGGTTGTTCCGTGCGTCGCCGAGGGATCCGTTAGAGTTTTCTGAGATGGCGTCGGAGTTTTCGACGCTCTGGATAGGGATGCCCCTTTTGGAAAGGCCAACAGCGGGGGGGGGGGGAAGGGGGACAAAAAAAAAACAAAGTCACCTTGGTCGGAGTTTCCTGCCGGCTGGCTACCTGGGGCTGACAAGAAAAAAAAAAAAAAAAAAAAAAAAAACGTGGCATTGGAAGTGAGCTTGAAGAAGAGGTACTACCGTCCCGCACTGTTTCTGTAATGTGCATTGACAATCCTTTTGTCTGCTTACTTCTTCGAAGGCTACTTTGTACCACCATCACTGTGGGAAAGGATGAATCAGCAATTAAAACGAGGTTTTTTTATTTATTTTTTTTATTTAAGAGTCGATACACGCTTAATGTGTACATAGTATGCGATGTGTGAACTGCTCACACCTTGACTGGATCAAAATAGACATGGCTACTTGGAATAGGGTCGTCTTTCCCGCCAGTCGCCCCCAAGACTCTGGCTGTTCGAGCCCGTCATCGCACCAGCAGAAGAAACGTGCTCCCCTCTGTCCTCGTCCTCGTCGCTCTCCTCGTCCTCCATGTCCTTCTCGCTCCATTTTTGAAGCAAACTGGCCAGCTTCTTGGGCATTACCTTCGCCGCAGATGACGATGGCGATCCTAGCTGAGGTCTACTGCCCAGGGCCGCCCTACGTGATGGATGGATGTGTTGGTCGCTAAACACATTATCTTCAGCTGACTTATCCGCCATAATGCTCTCGGCCTTCCTCTTTTTGGTCTTCGTGACGACGCTGCCGCTGCCGATTGACGTTAGCGGGCTGGATGGCGAGGAAACGTTCCCTTGGCTAGAGCCTCCGGACACAGAGATAACACCTTCTGAACTGGACTCTCCTGCACTCCGACTAACTGAAGCATCAGTCGAGTACAAAGTCGGACGTGATGCAAAGAAAGATCTGCTGGTGTTTCTCGAAGAGACCGGAGACCCCGAGGAACGAGGCGGCGGATCCAGATAATGCAGCAGTTCCTGAGACGGGTACACTGGCGAATATGTTCCCTAAAAGACAAGGCCAACAAATTATGAAGAACGAATCAATTTCAAAGAATGATATGGATACAGCCTACGACTAGTAAATTCAAGCCAGGTTGAGCTACTTACCGTCCGGATATGATGGAATCCGTATGCCTCGTCCTCAGTATCCCAAACGGCTGTCCAACCACTAGGGGCAGCCATTTGTTCGAGCTCGTATAATTGCTTGATCATCGACCCAACAACTCCTCCGTACGGTGGCAACTCTACAATGCTGCTTGATCCAGCAATGGACACTGTTCCTGCTCGATCCTTGCCCAAGAAGTAGTGTTCATAAAGACCTCCTTTCTCCCAGTCCCTGATCCTAATGGCAAATTCCAACAATCTGCGCTCCAGATCCTTTTGATCAATCGAGATCGACGGCAGTAGCCATAGGTGGTACATCTGAGTGTAAATGGTTTTGGTATCTCGAGAAGCCAGCTCTAGAACGCTTTCACCATCGTCAGCTTGTATTGTTGGTAATGACGGAGGTGGTGGTGGAGGCACAACACAATCGACTGTAGGTGGAGTTGATGGCGGTGATGGAGGAGGTGGCGCCGCCTGTGCCTGATCCTCTGGTGGACATGGGATAGCATCAATCTCCTTCAAGAACGACAAGAATCCGAGATCATCAACACTGGTATCGCCTGCGGTAGCAGCAATTGGTCCATCAGTTGTCCTCTGTGTCGACTCTGAATTATCTTTTGAGGGTGATGTTTCTGTAGAAGCGGCAAAGCTCTGGATGTCCTTCAGGGCGGCCAGCACAAAGTCGTTGTCGACATCGTCCTTGGTCTGCGGGACATGGCGCCTCGTTGAAGGGGTCTTCTGCTCGGTCTCAGAGTCTGAATCGCTGGCGTAGTTGACGAGGACATTCATGGCCAGTGCAGATCAAGGTCGTTCGAGAACTGTTCCTCGAATGGCGTAAAAGAACGCAAGTCCGTTTGTGCTTCTGCAAGTGATTTTCCTGAGAGTGTTGATCAAGAAGAGACCAGGGGGGGAAGAGTAAAGAAAAGAAGGTTTGCATTCATGACAGCCAGTCACAACCAACGTGCATGGGAGGAGCATGCAACCTTGGGAGTACCCCATTCTATTCCCCCTTCGCCCCATTACCTTCTACTAGAACAGGCCAGGAAACAAGTACTCGCCATGTTTGGCACCGGTCTGGACGCACAGGAATTGATCGCTCTCATCGAACGTGACCTTCACTTGCATGTCGCCTTCCCTTGCTTCCCACTCGAGTCTCCCCTGGGCCACACCGCCTGCTGTGTGGTAAGGTTCTCTTTGCAGAGCGGAACTACAGCCCATATTATCTTTTTAACTGATATGACCGTGATTGTATGGGTTAACGTCAAAGTGTACATTGGTGTATTTAGGTGCAAAAAGCATGGCTCGATCAATTACACAACGGAACTGCAACGAGTCTTTATGAGAGCGCGTCGCCTAGCAGAAGTGGCTCAGCTTCAAGCACGACAGTAGGGAGCGCAGGCGCAGCTGGAACAGCAACTTCAGGAGGAGAGGTTAATGTCTTTATTAATGTGATCTCAAAGACGAAGCCATTGCAGCAGGACAATTGGACGAGGTACTGACGACTGTTCTGGGCGGTTGCACGATTCGATTTGATAAGGAACGCAAGACGGATGATGCCATCGGACTAAACAGCGCCATTATTACCATTACCGCATAGAGCTCGTGTGTTTGAACCTGCAAAAGGAAAGGCCCTCTCAAATTCGGCTCAACCAGTCCAAAAATCGTATACGACGCTGACCTCAATATCGACAAATGATGACTGGAATCTTACTGGAGAGGCGTATCTGAGGGAACTATTGACCATGGATGTAAACACCGCGTTCAAGACCGAACCCCCAAGTGCAGAGATTCATCCCGACTATAGCACATTTCGACCGATACTTGAAAGCGAAGATAATGAAGAGAACACAGAACTAACCCTTCAGAACGACGGCATCAGGATGGGCGCGCGGAATCGCAACAGAAAACTCATAGAACATGTTTTGGACACCCTATACCCCACCACTCTACGATACAGGGTGGTGCACCCATCTGAGGACGATAGCTGCAGCGCTTCAAGATTGGTTCCAATGGAGAGGAGTGTGGGCAGCATGGCTCAGCCAATACCGGCAAACATTGCAGCAGCAACAGTCATCATCGAGTCCGACGATGCACATTACTGTCTTTCGCCGCACCGTTCAGGAGGAGCAACCGGACTAACGACGTTGCAAGACCTACTGCGGTTTAATCCTGGCAACCTCAATACGTCGCTTAAAAAGGGATTTTTAGTGTTCCAGCTATTGACGGCGGTCAAAGGACTGCATCAAAAGGGACTCATTCACGGCAGCCTGAGGCCTTCAAATATCTATATCGATGAGAACTTGTGGATCAAACTGACGGGAATCAAGTGCTCTGCGCCCTACCAGAACACCTCCGAGGCAAGGGATGCACGTGAGGGAGACTTGAGGGAATCATTAGGTTGGAGGTTACCAAAAGGTTTGTTGTATCTCTTGACTGTTCAAATTATTAATAAAGCGGCGAGTAGTTGCAGTTCTGACAGCAAGCGTTCTGCCGATAGAAATTCAAGAAGAGTCGACTGTCATGAAATGGGCCAAGGGCGAGATATCCAATTTCACATATTTGATGATCCTTAACCACGCGGCAGGTACGATGGTTGAATTTGCTTCTTCCTTCTCTTCTTCTGTATTGCCTGCTTGCGATACCATCCGCGCTAAACACGTCTCATTGCTCTTTGTACAGGCCGCAGGCCAGGTGACCCTAACGTTCATCCCATCTTTCCTTGGGTTACCGACTTTACTGGATCGAAATTGGAACATGGCTGGAGAGACTTTACGAAGACCAAGTTCCGACTCAACAAGGGCGACGAGCAGTTGGATGTGACTTTCGACGGGCCTATTCCGCACCATATTACTGATATTTTGTCCGACATCACCTACTACGTCTACATGGCTCGCCAGATCCCTATCCCGGTCCTATGCCAGTTCGTAAGGTCTAAATACGAAGCAAACGAATATCCCTCGTCCATACAGAGGCTGTATGAGTGGACCCCTGACGAATGCATTCCTGAATTCTACACGGATCCCAACATTTTTAAATCGATCCATGCAGATATGCCCGACATGGCCCTGCCTGCATGGGCCAAGACGCCAGAGGACTTCATCTGCGCTCACCGCGAGGCACTGGAGAGCGACTACGTTTCGAAGTATTTGCACGAGTGGATCAACTTGACGTTTGGGTGCAAACTATCTGGTCCAAGGGCGATAGAAGCCAAGAACGTTGCCTTATCTTTATTCCCAGGACAAAACGCGTTCATGAAGCATGGGATCATTCAACTATTCACTGATCCTCACCCACAGCGTATATGCAATTGGTCGCTTTCCAAAGCGTAAGCATTCCAACAAGATCATCTGGGTGGTGTTAATCCTTGATAACAAAGGCGTAACTCATCTTTCCGTCCATTGTAATGGTTATTATAGTGATTTTTTTAAACCCCTGGATAGAAACCAGACAGCACTTGAGAAGGCGTCTAAGATCATCAAACGGAGAAGTGCATATCGACCGCAGAACGATCGTCCTCAGTTTGTGGACAAGGTGTCTGATCTTTTATTCCGACCAGCAGGACCAACCCGCTCAAAATCACTGCGCCAGCAACCCGGATCGAGACCGATCTCCATCGTGGTCAGCAACAACGCCCATGAAAGAGAACCATCCAGTTCAGGACAGACTATTGTGTCTCCTCCGACAAACGGCCTCCTCTCTCCTATCAACTCTATCGCTCAGGATACCAATCTTGCTCTGGCCTCCACAAGGCCGGAAGCACTCATCCAGTTCATTCAGTCCGAATCCATTGAGCTTTCGAAGGATCTGCAGGAGACGTTTACAGAGGAACTTGAGCATTTTGAAAAGTCGTTTCAATTCGGATCAAAATATAACTTCATGAACGGAAACCCAGCTCGCGCACAAATCCTGTCCGACACGCCAGCGCTGGAGACGAACAATTCCGATATTAGGGAGGAGGACTCATTCGAATACATGCAGAGCTGGGACGTATACTGCCTAGGAGAAGTGTTCAAGCAGATCTATCTGGCGGAGGAAATCCCGAACAACAGCATCGCTATGGCCTCGAGGCCAGAATTATCTATCATGGATCTTACAAAGTCACAGCAGGTATGCATGGATGTTTCTCTGCATGATTGTTTATGAATATGGCAAGTACATTGGTTAAAAAAAAAAAAAAAAAAAAAAAAACCCCCTCTGAAGCTACAATGCTGTTCATTGAAAAAATGTACCTAGATGCCCGTTGCCGTCAGCGGAACAATATCGGCCATGCTCAGCAGCAACTGGAGATTGAGACCTAAAATCGAGAGTATTCTTCAGAAATCAATACCCGCACTCTCGTTCAACTCTCCTACCATCTCCATGTTTGTTCCGACCCTGATTGCAGAGATTTACGAATTCTTGGCAATGTTCTATATCTGGTACGGATTCTCGTGGATAGTTTATTGAATGCAACTATGCTTGTTTACGTATAATCAACTCGCTCAGTACTAAAAAAAAACCTTTATTTAATAGTCCCGAAAGCACTCAGATGGACTTGGCGAACAAATGGATCGATCGGATATGCACATTCGAGGATGAGACGTTTGAGATTGCTTTACCCGTTTTTGTCCATCTCTTTACGGACGAGGAGACAAGGGTGAGCGCACTCAGCCTATTTCCGAAACTTGGGCAAAGGCTTGGAACAAAGCGAACAAAGGCCTTTTTGCTCAAACCGATCATTGCCTTGTTTGAGGTAAATGAATAGCTGTACATTTGATGATAAAACAGGCGCGGAAAATTATTTGGTGCTAAACATTCTTCCTGCGGTTTGCAACCAGACTTCAAAACCCACTCTACCTCCGGAGCTGTTCAGGCCGTCTACGTTTACAGAGTTCTTGCGGCGATTCAGCACAAGCACCTTCTTGAAGCAACTGTTTCCATATTATCTTGACGCTCTTATTGCAGACTACGGACCCGGTGACATAGTATCCGATGACAATTCATCTGCATCCTCGGCAGTGATTTCCGATAGCGCAGGGCCCTCTACAACGCCAACTATCACGCCAGAAGAAGAATCCGCTAGAAAACTTACCCACGAAAGCATTCCAAAACTGGCCAAAGTTTCCAGTGATGCCTTTGTCGGCATTTGGTATGTCTCTGCTTTTCTAAACGGCAGTCGACGTCCACCATACTGCAAGAGGATGAATTCTGACTTTGCTCGCTTTACATTAACTAGTCGATCCATTGGTCCAATATTGACCTCGAAGCATGTTATGAGGCCCTTTTCAAGACTGGCATATAAGGATCCTGTCTCTTTGCCATTGCTGAAGGAGACAATGGGTGGAATAGCACAGGAGTTTGGATCAACATTTGCCCTGGTGCAGTTCAGCCATATCATGCACCTCATTGACTCAGCCTGGAAGACCTTTACATCGAGGACCAACAATACTTTGAAGAATCTGCTGGGGATGCTTGGATCTGTAAGCTTGAAAACATGTGTACTTTGCGCGCTGATGCACCTGTCATCGAGGCCTGAGGTATTGATGAATCTCCTCCTGTTATTTACTAGCTGGTCCCGCACATGTACGATACCCAGCTCGTGACAGAACTGAAAAATGGCGGGTCAGACCTTTTATACCGCTTGCTTGAGCTGAGTCCAAGTAGAACTACCACCCGAAACGATTCACAGGCGAGTCCAAGGCTTGCCGTCAGCCGAAAGGCGATGGATTTGATTCTACAGCTTAGTTTCTCTCTAACCAGAGCGGACTGGGAGAAGCATGTAAGTGTTCACTACGGTATGAGGACAGATATTCGAATGAAGTAGTGGCGAGTAACGATATTGACTGCGGTATTGCTTTGCATAATATTAGATTGCCCCTATTCTTCAAAAGTACTTCTCAGGATTCGGGCCCGAAATCGATGAGTTGAGTACTAAGGCAGCCACTGCCATGGATATCAAGAAGAATGAGCAGGTAGGTACCGATTGCTTTGATATTGTTATGGCATATTGAACTGAATGTAAAGCTGATAGGACTGATTAATGGTATTGTATGTTAGATGATGTACGCGTATGGCCAGCTGTGCTCCTGTGTGGGACAAGATGCTATGCAGAGCATGATCCCGGCAAGGTAAATGCGCCTTTCATGGCTACAGCAGCAGTCGCAGCTGCTCTGTGTATCCTGGCTTACCGATTTGATTTTGTCTCTTTACTCTAGTGATGCTATCGAGCGACTGATCGCAGCCAGACTGGCCTCCAAGGAGTTTGGGAACTCGCCGCTACGTTCACTTGGTAGCATCACGGCCCAGGGGAAGTTTGTCCTCACCGCATCTTCGTCGACATTCTGGCAACAACAGAAAACTCAGCAGACTAAAGAGCTTGCCATTGCCAAGAAGACGCCGTTTTCCACCAAGGATCTCTGGTCTGCCACCTCGGCAGGCATGTCTAAGGCGCTATCTCTCTTTGAATCTACCAAGAATAGGTCGCAGTCGGTGTCCTCTGGAAGCCAAGGGAACGGATATAACGTCTTGCCTTCAGCGACATCCACACTGGCCTCTGTTTCTACTTCGATGCCTGCGAATACGTTGACGGCATCAATGAGTATATTATCCTCAGTCGGGACTTCCGTACCATCCAAAGACTATGGGCCGATTGAAAGAGCCAGTGATAACGCGCCTGGAAACCAGGATGCTATGAAATCGTCAGCAGAGGTCTTACCACCAGTTTCACTGTCGCCTGTCCTTGGCGCGGCCCCCGCGAGGAAGAATCGACAGAGCTTTGGATCTCCCGGTAAAGCTAAAACAGCAGCCAGGCTTGAACAACTGAGGTATATGGCTGATTGATCAACATCAGTACTTTAGGCTACTTACTGAGTCTTGGGCGGATAAATGCTGACATGCGTTCCGTGGTCTTTGCACCTCCTATAGTAATTGGAATCGGTTTCTGTCAACAAACCAAGAAGAGATGGCCAAATCCATGCAGTTTGCGTTCAACGACTGGAAGCTGGAGGGGCTAGAAGGCC
This sequence comes from Gamsiella multidivaricata, assembly GCF_025024155.1. NCBI lineage: Eukaryota > Fungi > Mortierellomycota > Mortierellomycetes > Mortierellales > Mortierellaceae > Gamsiella > Gamsiella multidivaricata. Next base: position 345,450 of record NW_026251736.1, read on the forward strand.
ATACATCTGGTATCAGGGTCATCGGAGCCAATGAGTACCAGCGCATCTTGGCAACAGGTTCCAAAGACCGGACGGTGAAATTGTGGTCGCTGGATATTCATAAAACGATCGAGAACCCAGACTATGCCGATGCTGGATCAGGATGTCTGATGACTTATAACGGGCATCGTCGAGGAGCTATTTACGATCTCCATTTTGCCACTGGAGGAGGATCATTTGGTATTGGAGACATCGTCGCCAGCTGCGATGGGCAGATCCATGTAAGTCCCGCCTACCTCTCGTATTTTAGATACTTGTGTCAGCTGCTGATCATATTCAGATTTGTAGTTCTTATATGCCTCTTGTTCCGTTCTACTTAGCTGTGGGAGCCGGAAACAGGAAAGACACTGTACCAGTTTAACACGGGTAAGGCTCCTGTTGTCACCATGGTGCCGATTCATCGCTCGAGATACATTGTTGCAGGCCTAGTGGACAGCACGATCAGCTTCTTGGATAGCCATACACACCTGAATCTACACAGTTGGCGCACAACATGTTACCAAGGAATAGCTATCAAGACTGTGGCGACCAATCCTGCCGAGACACTGATCGCCACAGGCTTCTCCAATGGAACTGTATCGCTGCTTGAATCACGGACGGGTACCCTAGTCGGTAACTGGCGGGCGTCTGATAATGAAATCACACAGGTACTAGGCTGTTCCATCGTATTTTCTTAACTTCATATTGCTCAGGTTGTTGTTGTTGTAAAAGAGCATAACCATTGTATTACATCTTGGCTTATAGATGAAGTTTTACACGAATGATATTCTGATCACTTCGGCATCGGCAGACCACATGGTGTGTATTTGGAACGTGCATACATTAACGCTGATAAAGTCCATCCGGGGCACGTCCGAGATCGTATCGCTGGAGATCTTCAAGGACGAGATCATTACGATGCATCATAACAATTCAATCTCGTTCACACCTATCAATGACGATGTAAGTGAAGCCTGCAGAGCAGCTTTTTTTTCTCGTGGTGAAATGGGATAATGTATGCTTGCTATAATTTAAACTGGCGCTGTTTATTTTTTCTTTCGATAGTCATTGGCGTACACGTCCAAGTTCAAGAGCTCGGCAATTCGGTCATCGATCTCATGTATCAGCATCTTACCCATGAACCAGTTACTGGTGTTGGGATGCATGGAGGGCGACTTGTATTTGTATTCATGATAGTGCTGTAGGGATTTATTGAAAGATCAAAACAATAAAGCCGCCTGCAAAAAAGAACTCAAGTGTTCCAAACCTGGAGCAGTTTGCTATCTTTGGTTGAAGCAAAGAAAACCATAGACAAGTGCGGGTGGAATGGAACAATGTGGAAAAAGAAAAAAAAAGAAAAGACCTCAGAGCGGTTCCTGCCTGACCCTTAGCCCTTTACAGCAGCCGGGTAAACTCCATGATGATCTCGTTGACGATACCAGTGCGATCGACCTGTCTCAGCTCGTCCTCGGGCCATTGAGCCGTGAGTGAGACCCAGGCTTTGGTGATGGCAACTTTTGCTTCGCTCCTCAGGAGCTTAGCTGCATACCCGCGACTTAGTTGGTGGCACCTTAGCAAGTCTGCGGGCTTGGAATAGATGGAGATATCAACACGGGCTCGCAGGGCATGCTCTTGAAAATGGTGCAGTTGGCCGAGTTGCTCGAGGAGATCCATGAAAGGGTTGAAATCCTGAAGAGAATAGGTGGGAGTGAGTTCGCGGAGGTAGATCCAGCGCATGATGTCGAGGCAGGAGTGCGGAGGCAGATTGTTGGGCCATACCCAGACCTCTCGATCCTCACGTATGGCGTATTGGCTTCGTAGATTCTGCTTTGAAGATGTAGAGGGCCTTTCTGTCCAGGAACCAACGGTTGAGGCCGAAGAGGCACTTGAAGAGCGAGAGCACGGGTGTGCGACGGTGAAGGCGTCGAGAGGTTGAGATGCGGTAGGGGGTGGTGGTGACGGTGGAGTGCCCTTGGTCTTTTCATTCTTGGATTCGCTATTGCTTTTGGCGGTGGTTTTTGCATCGTTACTGTTGGTTACTGTTACTGGGGCTAAGGTTGAGGAAGCGCTTCCTTTGACGATGGTGACGAGGTCAAGGACCTTAGGGATTTCGTCCAGGACAATGGCCTTGTGGACAAAGACGGGCTTCGCCTCTGGGCTGCAGATGATAGCGACGTCGGCGGTCGAGGGGTCGTCCCAGAAGAGGGAGATGATGGAGGAAGTGGGATTCGACTGTAGTTGAGACTCGATCTCGATGGCGATTGCGTAGTGGGTATTGAGGATATCTCGTGTCAGGAAATTCTTGAGGACTAAAAAGATGAAGATAGCATGGCATAGTGTTAGTTTTTACGTGAGAGTAGTCCGTAGAAGAGTGTGATTACCGATTACCAAATGAAAGAAAGGGAAGGAGGAAGCAGTGTTGACTTGCGTGCAGCTTTGTTATGCGATTTGAAGAGGACATCCATTTTCTGGTGCCCCTGTAGACGTCTGTTCAGAGTCTCATAGATCTTGACCTCAAACCAAACCGCCATCCCATCGGGGTTCTGGACATTGACCGCCGGGCGGACAAAGAACTCTGCACTCCCGCTCTCCTGCTGTCAAGCAAGAAAGTAGAACAAGAAAAGAAAAAAAAAAAAAGGGTTACCGATTGGAACATTAGAACACAGTGCAAAGACGCGTCTTACGACAACACGTCCTGTTCCTGCTGCAAAAGAACAGCGTCCACTTCTTTGACAGCTTACATCGAAATAAATCATGGCTTGGAATGGATGATCGCCAATGTCAAAAATTGGGCTGAAGATGGTTCCCTTGGCTTGTAACTCGATACAATTGACCTCCCAAGTCAGCTTTTGCCCGATTTTTGCAAGTCTACCGGAGGGGAGAGCCTTGTAGAGCGCAGGTTCTGTGGGCTGAGCCATTCGTGCGAGGAACAAGTGGGTGAATTTGGTATTCTGCGCGGAAACTGTTGAGAGTCGCAATGCTGAAAAAGAAAGAAAGAGCAAAACGAAGGATAGACGCCCGTCTGCGAAACGAGAGTGAGGGAGTGAGAGGATGGGACGAGATGGAAATAGCGTGGGGGAGTGTTGATATGCATCAGCAGGACGATATCATCATTGATGATAGCATGACCACCACTTCCACAGCCGCTGCGCCTTGTCGACATGCGCGTCTTTTGTTGACAGCAGCATGCATTCCAAGGAGGAGTGAAAACAGAAGACGGAGAAACAAGAATATCGTCTTGGTACAGATGGCGCATAGTTTCGCGCTCAATCAAGGTGCATTCAGTTTCGCGTTGAGCATGTAGAACACGCATTCTGGTCTAGGATGTCCTGCCATTTGAATCAGGTGATAGAGGTGACTTGAGAATATAACGTAAACAAAGGTCTCCTCCGCTCCCCCCTCCCTCCTTCCCTCTTCCAAAGGAAGCTCCTTCGACTGTTCGCTTTTTTTCTGGCACCCTTCCATTCGCGACTCGCGTCAACGAAGACAACCACAGTCATGCTTTCCGGGATCGCTCGGTCCCTGTTGAGGTCCGCCTCTTCGGCTGCCACTCCCGCCAGGATGATCTCCCCCTCGGTCGCAGTAGCAAAGACAGTAGCACCCACACAGAGTCGTCTCTTGTCCAGCGCTGCTTTCAGGAACGCCTTCTTCACCACACCTAACGCCACTGCCCGCGCCTATGCCACCACTGCAACTACGAGCTCTTCTTCCTCTTCTTCCTCCACTTCTCAGTTCAAGACCTACACTCCCTCATCACCTGGGCGTCGCTGGCTCAAGCGTGTGCCTCGCGATCATCTCTGGAAGGGCAAGCCCATCAGGGCCCTGACACTCGCCAAACGCTCGACCGCCGGCAGGAACAATACCGGTCGTATCACAGTCCGCCACCGTGGCGGTGGACATAAGCGTCGTCTGCGTACCATCGACTGGTACCGCCGTGAACCCGGCGCACAATTGGTAGAGCGCCTCGAATATGATCCCGGCAGGACAGCATGGATCGCCCTATTGAGACACCAGGAGACAGGCCGTCTGTCATACGTCCTTGCGCCACACGACCTCCAGCCCGGATCGGTGATCTACTCGTTCTTGGACAAGTCAACATGGAACCAGTCCAAGAACGGGATTACGACGACGCTGCCGATCGACAAGGGCAACTGTCTGCCCTTGAGCCGTATCCCAACAGGAACGATTATACATGCGATTGGAATGAAGCGTAACGGACCCGCTCAGGTGGCTCGATCTGCGGGAACGTACGCGCAATTGCTATCGACAGGAGAGAAGGGACATGCAATCATTCGTTTGTCGAGTGGAGAGGTGCGCAAGTTTCCCGTGGATGTCTGTGCAACGATCGGTGTTACATCCAACCCAGGAAACATGCACGAGAGTCTTGGAAAGGCTGGTCGTAATCGCTGGAAGGGTATTCGCCCCTCTGTTCGGTAATGTCGTCGTTCTCCTCCATTCGATTGATGTTTTCTTTTTTCTTTTTTTTGTTTTTTTTCTTCTGCTAACTATGTGCACTTTTTCATTGATTCAAAAATAGTGGTGTTGCACAAAACGCTTGCGACCATCCTCACGGAGGAGGAAAGGGAAAGACTAAGGGAGGCAAAGATCCAAGGAGTCCTTGGGGCACGCTTGCCAAGGGAGGCAAGACAAGGAAACACCCCAACACCATGGTCGTCAGAGAGCGTCCAAGACGCTAAAACCAGAGGACAGTGGCTACATGGCGTTTACTGACATTGGGGTAAATTTCATAGAATCATATTCAGGAAGCTTTGTTTTATTAAAGATCGCATCAACCGAAAAAAGGAAGGGTTTAGAAGGTTTTACTGTTTGTGCTCCGTTCATAGTATTAGAGCTGGCATTGCTGTTTATTACGCAGAGGATCTAGCTCATTGTCCATGGATATGTTTAATCAACGCATGTGTGCATGCTGCAGGCCCTTTGAAAGAACAATCGAAGTTATATCAAGTTAATGGAAAGACATCAGGTTTGCCTGGCTGTTCACTTATTCTTTGTATGTAACCTTGATCTTGGAGGTTTGATATTACGCTGCGTACGCGAATGATATTAGAGGCACGCATCGCTTGTACAAAGGACGCGAAGAACCATCTGTTATGCATTTTGCTACGCATGTGGGGCTTCTTTACAAATACACGAGAGGATACTTATTCTTAACGCTACGGCGGCGCATATAGAGCGGAAGGTGACGCATCGCCGTGTACTATTTCTTTTTTCGGGATCAGTGACTCTGGACGAGCACTTTATTCTGTAAGCAGCCTGGATGATGGAAGGGGTCACTTCTTTTTTTTTTTTTTTTTTTTTTTTAAGGTGCCTTACATATCTTTGGCGTATCTGAGCGTAATTGGCGAGGTAAAATTTTCACGCGCCAGGATCAGCATGTAAATCCTTTTCAAAGACAAAGAGGAATGAATATCGTCGTTCACCATGCCGCGTCGAATTTTTACAGTCCTGCTCTTTTTTCATCAGTATCGCCGTCCTCGCGCCTATACTACCTTCTATAGAAGTACCTGAATTGTGCTTTCTGCGGGATCACTTTGGTGGCGCAAACGGTGCGGAACAGTCCGATGCCGATCATTTTCAGCTGAAAGCGGGGAATGGAGGGGGGATATAAAAGGACCGTTGTCCCGTCCTTCGTTCAACTTTTGCACCCCACATACTCCCACGTATTCCCGTCTTCTTTCCTCGTCCTCTTCCTCATCGCTCTCCCTCCATTCACCATGTTGCGACACACTCTCATCCGCACAACCAAGGCTGTCTGCGCCGCCGCCCTCAATACCTCTCTCAAGACTAACGCCCCACTTTGCACCACAGCCGTACGTACCGTTAATTAAAATCGCTGCTGAATTCGGATTGACACTTTCGGCTGATCTTACAAACTTTTATCTTTCTTCACATAGTACGCTTTTAAGAACACGGCGACTAAGGCATTGTCCTCTAGAGCCATTCACACCACTGTCTCCGCTCGATTCGCCGCCCCCTCACCTCAACAGGACGCTCTTCCGACCGTCCAGATCCTCCAAGGCTCTTCCGGCGACATCACCATCGCCCCTCCACAAGGATCGGCCTTCCACCGCTCTCACCAACCGACCACAACTCTCAACACTCTCTGGCTCCGCGATAATTGCCCCTGCCCTGAATGCATCCACCCCTCAACCCGTCAAAAACTCCACGCCTCGTCTCAGATTCCCCTCGATATTAAAGTCGCGTCTCATAGGGTGTTACCCGAGGGCCTGGAATTGAGCTGGTCCAAGGGTCTGGAAGATGTCGGGGACTGGGAGGATCCCGCGAAGGCCCAACCGGGTCACAAGAGTCTTTACCCCTGGGAAATGATCTTAGGGTCCTATGGTGGCTCGGCTTCAGAACATCGAGCGGAGACACGGATGAATCATAAGCCGGTCCTTTGGGATGAGGCGATCATGAAGGAAAAGGTGCTCTGGTTGGATTACGAAGAGTATATGAAGACGGAGGAGGGACTGTGGAAGGCGCTGAGGCATCTGCAGGATTATGGGTTGTTCTTCTTGAAGGGTGTGCCAACAGAGGACCAGGAAGTCGCGACGGCGGCGGAGAGGATCGGACATTTGAGGCATACGTTTTATGGCAAAACCTGGGATGTGAAGAGCGTGCCGAATGCCAAGAATGTGGCCTATACAAATCTCAACCTTGGCTTGCACATGGATCTCCTGTAAGACACAGAAAGGCAAAATTTTCGCCCTCCCGGGTTACCGCTTTTGACATTTGAAGAATATACCTTAGCTTCTAACAAACCCGGACTTCCTTTATTGTAGGTACATGGAGGCCCCGCCAGGTCTGCAATTGCTTCACAGTCTTGAGAACAGCGTTCCGGGAGGAACCAGCATCTTCATGGACTCTTTCAAAGCTGTGGAACTCCTAAAACAGAACCATCCTGAAGACTACGAGATCCTGCGCACGATTCCCAACACCTTCCATTACCGCAACGCCGACCACCATCTGCACTACAACCGCACTACCATCGTCGTCGACCCCATGAACGATGCCCTTACTGTTAATTACGCCCCTCCCTTCCAGGGCCCCCTCGAGTTGCCTGCGGACAAAATAGCTGGGTTCTACAGGGCGCTGAAGCGTTTTGCGGGATATATCGAGAAACCCGAACTACAGTATAGACATACGATGCGGCCTGGAGAATGTATGGTCTTTGCGAACAGGAGGGTCTTGCATGCCAGAACGGCCTTTAATCCAACCAAAGGGAACAGACACCTGAAAGGGTGCTATGTCGATCTTGATATGTTCAAGGACAAGTACAGGACTATCACCCAGAACAAGCAGGAAGGAAAATTTTAAAATCAGACATCCAGAGCGCATTATGCACATAGACAATGAATAGAGCCACCTTAAAATGAAGAGTTCATGAAGTAGATTATTTACTTTTGAAATGCGAATGAAAGAATGAGATACTAATGTACAATAACAGGTGTCAAATACAGACAAAAAAAAAAGATACCGAGAATGATTCAAAATTGTAAAGAAAATAATGGGTTTTCTAAATGGTGCGAGTACGTGCTCCTTCCGCATGTCTATACGAAGACGAAGATGAAGATGATGATGATGTTCCTGTAGATGAAGTCCCTGCCTTCAGGTCACTTGCACGGATAATCTTTGTGATCGAGTATCCGCTTCTCATAGAGCTACTTGCATGCTTGTGCCACATCCCGCTTGCAGCAGCCAACATATCAACCTTGCTCGCATGCGCATTCCGTTGTGCCGTCATCCGCTGAATTTCTGACTGCCTGAGCCTGCTGTTTGTCGAAGTAATGCGCTTAGGGTTACCTGTGCTGGAACGCGGAGGCATCTTCTCGGCCAACTCTGTTGGATTCGTATAGATCTGCTCGGCTGAGGGAAGGACATACGCCATATGGTGCGACTCCATCGATACTGCCGGTCCCCCAGGAGCCTTGTAGTCCTTTGCAATGTACTGGAGCCACTTCTCCGCTGGCAATGCCCAGTTATTGTCAGAAGCTGGGTCGTTGACTTCATTCTCCACAGACTGTGTGAACGAATGTACGGACGACCTGAAAAGATCCTCCTGTTCTTCCGCTTTAGGTAAATCGGATGCCGGATCTTTCATCAACGGTTCTTGAGCTCCAGTCTCGATCACATCCTTGTCTGGGGTAAAAACAACGGTTCCTTCTGTGGCCTCCACAGTGACTAAAGGCTTCGTTATCTCGACGGTCTTATAGGGCATTGGTGTGTCCGGAATGATATCGACTGTCGTATTGTGTTCATCAGATGCAGTCGTATCCTGAAAAGCAGCTGGTTCCTCCATCATTGTCATCCCCCATTTACCCTCGGACGTATTTCTCATACCGGGAAGTCTAGGTCTCATTAGTTGCATCACGGTACGTGGCTTGGGTGCCCCTTCCTCACCATCCTTCTTCCTGCGAGTGCTGGTACTCCGAAGACCCTTGCTGCCCTCTCCCTCATTATCACCATTTGCTCCAGATGCTGCTCTCTTAGCCTTCAACTTCTCCAACAAAGCCTTCTCGGCCTCAGTCTTTCTCTGCTTTAGGGTCTTCTTGATCTCCGACATGGTACTCATGCCCTGTGCCTCCAGGAAAAATTCCTGTGCCTGATCTTCATCCTGAGACAGCGACTGAGTCAACGACTGGTCGGTTTCGGATTTACGCTCCTGGTTTGCCTGCAACTTGCGAAGTTCTTCCTTGCTTCGCAGCTCCAGTGGGAATGGAACATCTGATGCATCCACAAATCCTTCCACAATTTCCCCTAAACTGCCTCCTTGTGTTAAATCCAAGACGCCTTCGATGGTCAAGCTTTCGCCGTGAGGGATAGGAACCTTCTGCGTTGGTGTCAAGCAGTCCATATTGACCTCCTTGCGGAAGACATGATCAATATCGACAGCCGAGAAGAACGCGACGGACTATAGTGTAGTCATATGGCAGGGTATAGAGAAGTATGGGTTAAGTATATTGCGACTTAGCAAATAGAAACAAAGCGTCCAATTGAACTGCTTACAAAGCGACTGCTTACCTGAGGAAGATCATGAATGCCCAACTTGTACGAAAACAGGGCTCGCGTCCAAAGGTTGCTGATCTGCAATGCAAGCGTGGCCCGAGCAGTGTCCTCCTCCTTGACAATGTAGCGCACTTCGTCGTGGACACAGAGCATGAACCGTGCCTTGATGTCGTACTTTTTGATCAGGTAGTTCATCGATACCAGCAACATATGAAGGTAGTCCACGCCTGAAGACTGCACCACCCAATTGACACGCGAGGTCATGAACTGGTTCTCCGTGTGCTTTGGCTTCAATGCATCGGTAATACCGCAACCCAATGCCGGAGTTCTCGGATCATCTGCGGTCGCTGTCCTCTCCAAGCTGTTGAACATATAGCTCTCCGTGCCTCCATGCCAAAATGGTCGATCCGTGACCAGTTCGTAATCGACCGGCTTTTGTTGCTTGGTGCCCTTCGTGGCAGTATACAAATTCCCCGCCCTTTGCTTCGCCTCCGCTGCCTCGATTGTCGAGTTAAATTGCTGTAGAAGTCGTGCTGCGAATTTGACGCCTGCTCCATAGATTCGCCCATAATTGAACACCTTGGCCTGGTCGCGAGAGATACCCAAGATCTGCGCAGTCTTCGAGTGCAAATCCGTTCCTGCCGCCTTCGTGCCCTGCAATGTCATCCAGCCTAAGGCAGTCGCGCCGTGCATTCGAAACTGTGCATCGCCCATCAAGCTCGAGATCCAGAGCTCTTCAGAATCCACGTCGGCCCCAACAATCTTGTAACCAGCAGGCGCCTGGACCATTGACTTGAGCTCAGACCCGATACGGTTCTTCTTTGCATTGCTGGCTGTCATCCACGTCTTTTCGACCGCCCGCCTTGTTACCGTTCCCATGGTGATAATCTGGGGGAGGATCATGCCGTTCAATCGCCCTTCTCCGCGGTCAGGCAAGCCCATCCGATCACTCAATTTATTGGCGTCCTTGTCCCAGACAACGAATTGGTCCATGATGCGCTCTCTTGCACTGACCCAATATGCACACTGCGCGTTCATGTCTAATGCCTGTTTGGCAAGCGTGCTACTTCCGTCCTTGACTGACCCTCCCTCCGGTACATAAGAGCTCAGGATGTTGTCCTCAAAATATCCGACATAACCCTTGGCTAATGGGTTCCCAACGTTCATACCATCACCAGCCTTGTGCGGAACTTGATAGTAACGGAACCGATTAGAATCGATGCTTGGTTGATATCCCGCCTCGTTCTCCAATGGAAATGTTAGTTCTGTGGCCTTGGTGACAAAATCCTGGTCCTCCTTGGGAACTTTAAAGGTCCATCCAAACAACTTGGAGTGCACAAGCGGATACCCGCGCCATTGTAACCTCATCAGCAGTGGCGCCGCCCTTTGCCGAATCGTTACCTTGATTCTTTGGTCCTTGGGATCCCAGAGTGCACGGTACCATGCAGGCTTGTCCGGTAGCAGCTTGGTTTGGCAGACCCACCTGGGTTCCTGTCCTTTCAGCCAGCCTTTGCCGTTGGCCCGTGGCTTTCCTTCCTTCCATCTGCGCTCGGGTAGCGTCCAATCAAGTTGACTTAGCCATGGATCCGATTCGTAAAACTGCGGGTCCTTCTCAAAGTTCTCCATTGCCTTGTCCGCCAACGCCAGCAGTTTTGACTCAACAGTTTGTGCCATCTCATTATACGTTTTGCTGCAGCGGTCGATATACGCGGTCCAGCCCTCATTCACTGTCAAAAACGACGATCCCATTTGCAATATGCCGGCGAACGAGACAGGGTGTGGGCATGTCTCAAAAAATTTCGGAAGAATCTTCTGGTAGACGGCATGGGTGGCGGCAACATCCTGCCCACAGTACGTCATGAGTTCCTGAAAGTGCTCCTGAACTAACCCAATATCCCGCGCCTCCATCAAGATATTCCTCGGCGCCTTGTCCATTTGAATTCCGCAATGGAATTTGGAGACTTGGAGTAGACTGTTGATGGAGCTGACATCAAAGTACTTTCCAGTTGTGTCCTTACACGCGTGCAAATATTCAGAGTTCTCATTCTCAACAGCCTTGGAATATTTGAGCCAGCTGGGCCGCTGTTGCGTGCAAAGTCCCGAAACTGCAATGTGAAGACTCATGGTATCCAAATAACGAATCCCATTCTGCTCCAAACAGTATTCCTCTAGGACGCGTGCGCGATCGTAACCGACATTGTGGCCGACTATGACTTTTTCTTCGCCTTTCCTGTTCCTACTAGGACCAAGCGATATGAGGTGGTGATCGTTATGTTCTCCGTCCTTGGTCACTGGGTTGATGAGCCAAGGTGAGACCCAGCCGTACCAGGCGTCTGAGGACATAGCGCAAGCCATAATGGGGTACTTGCTCAGCGCCGGAACCGTTTCCACGTCGAATGTTAGCATTTGCTCCTTGGGGTACTCGATCTGGGAGATCGATCCATCCCTGCCGTACCGTGTCCATCCTGCTTGCATGACCCATTGTTTTGGTGGTGCGTGAACTGGCGACTGCGCAAATGTAACGGCCATGTCTTTGTACGTAGCCGAGTCGTGAACTCCGATATTGTAAAAATGGTCCTCGATGTTCTGGCCCCGCAGCGATGGAACTTGAAATGTTGTGTCCGGTACAAGGATGGCTTCTTTCCCCCACAAGTCTTGTTTCTCAAGATGACTAATAGAGCATCGGACCATATCTGGCGTTGGTTCCATAGACGATGCTAGTACTGCTCCAGCGGATGTCTTTTGAGTGCAGACCGAAGACGGCGGGAAAACTTTTTGATGGAGTTCTGGGTGGAGCATCTGTACATCGACCATGTTCTTCCTGAGCGCTATTATGTTTCGAATCAAATGCACAGCCGTACATGCATGATATACGTTAGACCGCTATACAGACCCTTAAACAGAGTATGAGGGGCGACTTTGTACACAGTGTCCTTACGAGATATGGGTGTATCTCCTAAGGTAGAGAGTAACCTGAAACGTATTTGTGGATAGTTCTTTCCAGGATACCGATGTGCTTGAACGAGGGATCCAGTCAAAAGGACTCGACTTGATCGTGATATAGGCCGTGCTGCTGGTGCTACTGATATAAGAGTGGTGGCAAAGAAGCGGAGGTCGGTGCGTGAACTCGTCGGCATGGTTCCCATTGCTGTGCATGCGTTTAAGTGGCGTTGATATTGATGCGGTCGCGGCGAGTGGCGCCAGGGATGCCGTGTCACCAGGCGCTGGACCATGTTGGGATGTACTGCTGCTGGAAGAAGGAGCTGGTTGCCATTGCCTTTGGAAAAGAAACTCCCTTTTTCAGGCATGGAAAAAAAACAACCAAAAACAGTATATCACGTGCCTATCTCTGCTTCAAGGCGGGTCTATTGAGTGCCTCCAGCGACCACCTCTGCTCCCACACTTCTCCCTCCCTCTGACTCGTTCATTCTTCCCCGCAACCCTTTCTTCATCTTTTATCACCTTCTTTCTCCTGTCTCTGTTCCCTCCCAACAACTCTCGGCCCCATGGGAAAGAGAAAGAGCAGCCGCAAGCCGCAGGCGAAGGTCAAGAAGGTTCTTGACACTCAGTTCGATTGCGTAGCCTGCTTCCACGAAAAGTCCATCAATTGCAAGCTGTAAGGAGATCGGAACCCCAAATCTAGCAACATGCAGCTGTGTATTAGTTGTGGATCCATCCAAGCAATTTGAATCTCGCTATGTCCTCTGTGAGGCCTTGACAGATCCTGTTTTGTTCCTTTGCTGACCAATGAAAATGGTTGCTAAATGGAATAGTGATTTCGACCAAAAGGTGGGCCACCTCCAGTGCCGCATGTGCGGTGTCAGCTACACCTGCGCTATCAACTGTACGTATCAAGCCTTGCAACTTTATCTAGTCTTTTCAGAGCAGAAACGGATAGCTCCTTGTCTCAACAGACGGACCAATGGCTCCGATATTTGACTAATTTCCTGCATTTACTGCCATTATATCGTTGCATAGACCTCAGCCATGCTGTTGATGTGTATCACGATTGGATCGATGCCTGCGAGGCCGTGAATACTGCTGGCAAAGCAGCCAAGTCTGCAGCGCAGGATCGCAACCGTGACAGAGACAGGGACAGGGATAGGGTTCGTGATGATCGGGACGACGACAGACCCAGGCGAAGCAAACCATACGACCGTTATGATGACGATGATGATTAAGAGGGATCAGGAAGGATGCCATTGATCAAGCGGGAATTATGCAGGAAATGCATGCAGTCAGAGGGACTCAATGGCATTACCATCAAATTTTGTGCAGCTTCGCTTCCCTCACTTTCAGTCATGGTCATCGAGCACTTTTTTCATTTTGTAACATATTTCATACATGGTCAGCAACATAGGCCGATTACTATTATAATGAAGCCCCGTAAAAGACTTTTAAAACCATTGCAGAGATTTGCACCTCAAATTTTTGGTAAAAAACCACAAAGGAATAAACCGCTCTTCTTTGCTCTTAATAAAAAATAATAATAAAATGTTCTAGATGTCGCGTTAAACTGCACTTCGAGGTATTAGGACCATCTCTGGCATCCACAGATGGGCCCACAATGTTCAGGACATGTCTCCAGCACTGCTAAGTGACCCTTCGCTTAGCGTCAGTAGCCTAAACAATGTGCTGCCTCTTTGTCCTGCCGTGTGTTTCCCGCTTCCAGAGCAAGAGGCGTTCATTCGATGCTAGACAATTCGGTCCACTATTCTCTCAATGGAGCGCTCTTTCGTCGCCCTTCAAGATCGGTGCAAGCAGAAGAGCGTGTGCCCTGGATGCATCAGTGCATTCTCCAACTCACGCAATCGATCTAGTATCTTCTACTGTTGTGATGCGCCTGGTTAAATGGCATAATTCTCTAATATCTGAAGTACCACGCAAAGAGGATGGTTTTAGCACTCCTCGCCAAGAATGCGGGAGGTTCTCATTTGATTATTGAGGCTGATCACAGTCTCTAGACCGTTGTGAGGTTCACTATGAGGGGTCTAAGTCTTTTCTCCAACTTTGCTTCGTGTAATTCACGTTCAATTGATTTCAGGCCGCCAAGTTGAGCATAACGCATGGGAGGAGTAGTATGAAAACAGCTAATCCCATCGACGCTAATATCATAATACAAGGTTACTCTCGCTTACTGTTTATATAGACCAAGACGTTGGCCACTGATAGCTCTAACAGTACACATGTAATTAGGGGACGAGCTACCTCACTCACCCGCAACTCGTTAAAAGGTATATTTTCACTCTCAAATACAATATTTCTATCAGTTTCAACAGTTGTCCCTTACAGCATCCATCCCATTCACCTTACTTAGTAAGTAAGTGATGATATGAGGTATCCATCCAAGGCGCTGCAGTTGATATTGTTATATGGGGCAGTAACCGAGAGGCATCGCGCATCTAATAGAAGCTTCATCCTGAGTAATTTGGGTGCTAAGAGCAATGGTATAAGCAAACCAACAGTAAAACAAGGCAGATAAAAGGCCACTGAACGTTAAGTGAAAGCATAGAAAGTGTAGAGTGCTTTATACCAGAGAAAGGCAAATACTAAATAACTATAAAGTAAGGCTCGGACAAGACCTTCTATCCACCTCTGCAAAATAGATCCACATCCGAAGTGGTCTATAGATATCCACAGGTTCGACAAGGAACATCGGCGACAAATAGCTCCAGGGTCCACAGAGAGAACTGTGGACACTGGGACAATAATTGGCAGTCGGTGGTTTGTCGTTACCACTGTTCCCCTAAAAAGGCACATGCTAAGGGTAGCACTCTTTAGGAACGTGGTGGCTCAGACTCGCCAACAACACCCATAAAAGTCTCACGCCCCCCACTCTTCCCTGGCCCCACGTTCTCGCCTGTCGTCTTCATCCTACTTCCTACTTACATTTTATCTTGCTAGCCACCTTGCCTACAACGGTGACATCATATCCCATAATCCTATTATACCCGCATCTAATATTCATTTTAAGGTTCGGCCGAGTTGCGCACAGCATTTTCGTCAGAGTTAATTTGTAAGTATTGTTCTCGTTAGGTCCGCTAGATCTTGTCGTCTTTTCATGCTCCTTTGCTCACCTTAATCTATTCATTACTACAATGTTCTTAATGCTGTTGTTCCCCTTGGAGCAGCTAAATGCTTCACAACATACCTCTTCGCTCCTTCAAGCCTCATAAGTTTACAGCTGTGTCGCTTCGATGTTTCGTCGGTTGAGTCAATTGACCGGTCGATGTGTACCAATGCCTTGATCCCGCCACTACCACTCGTGCACTTGTATTTATGTGCATCGACGACCCATCGATTCAGTGCTTGGCCAACATGACCATTAAAGGGAGCCCAGCTGACATGAAAATCACCAGTTCGCACATCTATATCAATGTAATATCGCTGTACTACGGATACACCGTATCAACCCAGGCGTCGATTCACTACGGTTATTGCAGGGAGAGAATACGAGCCCAAAACTAGGCGGCTGCTACTATCGTCCAGCTGATGCGATGGTCCATGGTCTTCACTGCAAACTCTGCGAGACGTTTATCCAGAACAAAGCTATCCTTAACCTGGATGGTCCACCCACTGCGCAAAAAGGAGTGCACTGCACATCATGAAAGATCTGAAGTGAACCTCAAGCAGTAGTGGGATGCTTACCACTCCCTTGTCCGAACGCAAGTTTTAATGAACCACTCCATGGTCCATTCGACTCAAGTTCAGCAGCCAACGCTGACCCCAATTAACATCCCCGCAACGCCCATTCCAACTACCGACGCTGCTGCTCGTGTCTCTATGAGCATTGTGTCTCCATCACTAACATCTTACTCTTGAAGAACCAAGATTATCAAGGAGACCCAGAAGGCCAAGCGCTTCTGGCAAACCGTCAGGGGACGTATCTCTTCGGCCGACCTCGTACCCCGCCTCAAAAGCCTTGGTTGAGATGTCTGCCGATGTACCGGCGAACCGGACATATGTATCTCTACCTTAGCCCTGCTTATGTATGTCGTGGCAAGTGACTCCGACTATCTTTTCCACATGGTTGATACTCTCTTCCACCAAGGCCCCAGAACAGACCGAGTTCCAACGCATCGAAGTTTCGATCGATATACTTCAGCGGCTTGGCGTCAGTGCAGTGATATGAATCGTAGCCGGTATCCAAGTGCTAAGGAGCATCCAGAATGCGCATGGCCTTACAGTGCCTCATCTTCTACAGGGGTATTACGACGCTATAGCGAGTAAGCTGAACTTGCCGAATCCACATCCGGTCAGCCACTACGACACCGTCTTTAACGTCTTCTTGAGGTGTGAAGACCGAGCTATCTTCAACCCGGACACTCATTTCACTCCAGTGGGGTTTGATGGCCTGATGTGTGATGCCGTCCTAGAGTTGGACGCTTTTTTTGCCGCGGTTCAAGGCCATGAGACGTCGGCCCCTACCACACAGGCAGCACAAAACGAGCACATGGCGCCGAACTAGGACCAAATCAAGGCATACCGAATTTTGTCAACTCCGACTCAGGCACCCGTCCTAGCCACTCTAACACCAATCAAAAAATCAGCGAAAAAGAGAAAGCAGAAACCGAAGTCCATACTCAACCCGTCGTCTAGACGTGCTAGGGCCATTCCATCAGAGACCGCTGGCACGGGTGCATCCAAGTCCAGAAATCAGGCAGTTCTCATGGACACGGTCCTCAGTGCCAATTTCGAGACAGTTGTGTTGAACTACGACACTCTTTCGACGCAGCTAAGGACCGATTTGTCCGAGGTCATGGGTGCCGACGGGGCTGAACGGGACCAGTTCCACAAGCATGTCATTCACGCAGTTCAAGAGATAGTACGTGCAGCGACAGACACGGTCGGATGCACTCAGCAGGCGATTGTGGCGTACATCGACGCTGTCACGGTTGCCCGCCCTGGCAGAAATCGACACAGGATATCGCCGAAAAAAATACGTGTTAAAGGGATCGATCACCACGGATGGATACGTCCTCAAACAATTGCTTGCTCCCTAACCAAGGAGAAGGAGCGAGGTGGTGTTACCACGCCGAATATAACGAGGCAGAAGCTAAAGGACATAAATTGTTCTGGGAGACGAATACCAGGCGGAGGAGCAGCTAGGCAACTTGGGAACATACACGGTTGTCGGGGTTGATCCAGGGGTCAGGAAGATTGCCACAGCGATCGTTATTAGCACGGCGGATCGGTCGTTGGCGAAAAAAGTCTTGGCTTCGCAAGGATTGCACACCTACGCCAAAATTCCACAGGGCGAAGAGAAGGGCTAAATTTCAAGCTGCAGCAACCTAGCGTCATGAACGCACACGAGCTGGAGCAGACCATTCAAGCGATCGTGCGTCTCCCAATATTACCACCAACACCAGCGCCATCACTAGCACTAGCAGCACCGGCAACGACCAACATCGACCAAGGTACTGCCTGAAGATCACTACGCGAGAGACACATGATTATGGTGCTGGGAGTACAGCGACAACGTTGCTCCTTTTATTCATCACCATTGTTTAAGGTAAAGAAATAGCATCTTAAGCAGGTGAAAGGAGAGGCCTTCGATAAGGGCATCTCACGGGCAATGAACGCCGCTGGTTACAGGGGGATGTGGCAGCCAGGAATGGCAAGGCGGTGTTTGTGGTGGGGATGCAGAGTTTGGAAACAAAAAGGGGCCCCACTCTGCAGTAGCAATTCATAGCATCCTTAAAAAAGGTAACACGACACCTGCACGCACTTGGTGATAATGATTTGCACAAAAAGATTTATTGAACTACGATGCGGTTAAATAATGGACCACAACATAGTAGTGCTCCGTACTGATGAATAGAGAATCTCTATAACGTGCTACCAGTGCGGTGCCTTTAAAGGTCGAGGGTGGGGCCATCAAGTGTCAACAATGCAACCAAGAGAGGGGTCGAGACCATAGCGCTAGCCGCAATATGGCTCGCGCCGCCCTCCGTCTCATAGAGCGTCAACAGTGGCCCCCGGAGCTGACATGCCTGCAACAACACCAGCACCAACAACAACAACAGCAGCAGCAACAACAATAACAGCAGCGGTAATAACACTAAGGGCCGCGTGGAGCGACAGAGTAGACACAGTAGGGGATGAAAAAGAGCTGTGTCACTATCTCTTGTGAGCAAAACTTAGGAGCTCTGTTATCATGAGAGTCCTCGCCAAAAAGTCGCATCCCATATATTTTTCGATTTGAATGAATTGACTAGAGTAACTTTCCCTTTTAAAAAAAAGGTTTCGCGTACAACCCTTAATTCTCGCGCGCTCACTTGGGTAAATGGGTATGGTCCATGATCAGTCTTTTCGTACATGAACAGAAGGGCACGTGCAGCTCATGGGCTACTGAATCGAATTTCGATACTTTAAAAATATATGCGATGCGACTTTTTGGCGAGGACTCTATTGATGAAATTGTCGCTGTCTTTAGTGAGGATTTGTCTTAGACGAGTATTTGTGATCAAATCCGTGCTGATTTGGACTTCATGGACGACCTTGCCGATATGGAGGATGATGCGTGTCATCATAGTCGTCGCTTCTTGAGCCATGGTGCTGTGGCAGCTGCTGTGGTTGTTGTTGATGACGGTAATCGTTATAGTCCCGGTAGTCCTCATAGTCCTGGTAATCCTCATAGTCCTGGTAGCGGTGCTGCAGTGGTTGTGCGTGTAAATGTGAATGGTGCTGTCGTGCCTGCTGTAATTGCGATTGTGGTTGCTGGTGTTGATGCTGGTGTTGATGCTGGTGTTGTTGATAATGCGACTGCTGTGACTGGTGCTGGTGCTGATGCCGGCGCTGATAATAGTGTTGATCCTGCTGACGAAAGGATGGCGGACTGCGCTGGCGTGGAGAGGGATCTTTAGACGACACGGAATACCTGCGATTCTGAGCAGTGGCCAGTTCACGCAGACTGGCCATGGTCATGGCTGCTTCCTGTCGCTGTTGCATATCTTCGCTGTCTTCTTGGTCATGATGTCTTCGCTCTTGGTCTTGATCCTGATGCGTCGGACGTGTCATAGGAGGTTGGAATCGATGGTGCTGAGTCCTGTTCCTGTTCGTCGTAGTCGTGCTTGCTGCTGCTGTCCCATTCGTCAGGGGCTCGTATGAGACTTGGATAGAGGCGCCTACAGAGACGGGAAAGGCTCTGGATTCAGTGGACTGGACTGCAGAATCGGCATCATCAGAAGAAACAAGATCGGAGGAAGGAGGGAGACCAGAGAGGGAGAGGGAGGCCGTTGCCGCATACTCGTGCTCCTGTCCCTGCCTCTGCTCCTGCTCCTGCTCCTGCTCCTGAGAGATAAACGGGGCTATACCGCTGTGAGTGGTGCGCTGGTGTGTAATCAGACGCGCAAGTTGGGTATATGTTGCGCCGCATCGGTCATGGCGACACACGTACGGCCGCAGGCCATGGTCGGTATGAACGACTCGATGATGCGACAGGGACGACGACTAAACAGATCAGGGGCAAAAGAAAAACGAGAAACGAGTACAATGAGTATATTTCGGCAAACAAAACAACAATGACCGCCTTCCCGCTGAACTGAATGTGTCTTCCTCTTCAATACTCAAACAAAAACAATAAAGCCAAGGCCGATCGATCGAGATCTTGACATTGAGCCCGGATTTTTTTGTCAACTTACAGTGTGAAAAGCCTTGTTGCAGCCTGGGTAACCACAAGGATATGGAGGTTTACCCGAATGGATCCTGTAGTGAGTCGACAAACGCGATTCCATCGTGAACTCTTTTCCACAGCGGGGCCATGTACAGCGGTACCTACAAAAAAAAAAGCGGGAGGAAAAATAAGTATTCATATCCACCCATGGTGGGTAAGCAAGTGAGAAAAGTGGGGCTATTTTTTTTTTGTCCCTGTGGATGGGCTCATGTAATCTTCTTTTCTCCCCCTTCATTCTTGCATTGTTCACAAAGCATGGGGCATTGCTTTGTTGTTTGAGCACATGCTGAATCACCGCCACCGTACTCCCGCCTCATGTCCAGAACAGAGGAAGCAACCAAGCAATTGAGCAATCAAGCAATCAAGCAATCAGGCAAGCACACAAGCACACAAGCACACAAATACATAAGAAGGAAGAAAGGAAAAGACGGAATGCGATGTAATTCTACAGCAGGGTATGTTTTCGTGTTTGCGTGTGTGTATACATATATGTGTGTGTATGTGTATGTGTGTTTTTCTGTGCGCTCTTGTGTCCGAAATGACATCGTCGAAAGATGCATCCCATAGACACAACTTGATAAAGAAACTGATACGCATTGCCATGCAAAGGGCAAAGAGATATGACAGCAACCAGTATGCAAACCTCTTTCGTAAGAAAACAATCGCGTACTCGGATAAAAAGGAGGAGAAGGTGGACATGGGCATGCGACATGACTCCATACAGGATAGTGTGGCAATGGGAGAACAGGCGCATGCATAGTGACAAAGACAAGGGCCCATGTGTTATGAGGACAAGGGGAAAGGAGAGACAAGTGGTGTGTGAAATTTCAAGATTTGGATCTGGAACTTTACACAGAATCGGGCATCGGTTAACTTACTTTCCGTCTGCATTCCGCTGAAACTTGGGTGTCGTCTCATTGCCGCTATCTTTGTCGTTGATGCTGCCACTACTACTGCCATTGCTGTTGCTAATATTGGCATTGCTGCTGTTGTTTGTTGTTGTTGTTATTGTTGTGGTTGTTGTTGTTGTTTCTATTGTTGTTGCTGAATCCTTCCGTTGCTGCTGTTGATGCTGATCATCAGGCGATTTTGGCGTGGGATGTTCCTGCTTCAGGGACAGGGGCGTGGGCACGGACACGGGGGGGTCAGGGGGATTCCTGTATACAGTACCTCCGATACTGGCACCACTACCACTGCTACTACTAATAGCACTCTCGACTTCATCAGACTCCAGCTGCGTTGCTGCTGTTGATTTTCGGACATATTTTCGCCTGTATCCTGGTGCCGGCGCTCGCTCCCGTTCGTCACTCGGCGACAATTTGACACCAACGTTCGAGGGCTCTTCGCCTGGGGTGGGGGGCTGGTTTGTGTTCCATAATGCATGGGTGTTATAGTCCTGATCAGGGTGCGAGGCGAATGGATGGGTCGAGGCATCCTTTTGATACTTGTTGAGACATGCTTGACCATATGTGCTGCTGTCGTTGCCATGGACGCTATTAATATTGTTGTTGGTGTTGTTGTTTCGGTAGTGCTCAGCCTTCATTGACGTTGCAGTCTCGAGATGCTCGACCGACTCTGGGTTGGCATGTTTCCTAGAATCCGATGGTCGTGGATGTGGATGTGGATGTGAATATAGAGTAGTCGTGTCAGAATGAGACGGCCTCTTGCGATCAGGGGAAGGAGAGTCGGATTGCTGAAGATCAAGGACGTCTTGCTCCGAGTCGGATCCGAGGGGGTTGAGAAGGTGGGAGATGTTCATAACTTCTTGAGTTCGCTTGCGGGCGAATGATTCAATTGCTGCTTGATATGATGGGATTGATTGGTCACTGTGTTTATGGCGAGGTCGTGGCAGAATAAAGAAAAAAAAAGTGTTGAAGCGGGATAGGAAAATGAGAAGAAAGAAAAAGAAGAAGAAAGTCAGGACGATGAGGATTGTCCAAGGTGGGAATAAAACAAAATAGGACGATGAGGATTGTCCAAGATGGAAAAATGATATGCAGATGTACACAAGGTATTTGGTTGTATGAAAAACAAAAAAATAAAAATGAGGACTGGATGGGTTTCTATTTTAGCGAAGGTTTTCTCGCTAAGCGCTGATTCCTTCAGAAGACCACAAAAAAGAGACACCGCCTATGCAGGAACCAAAAAGAAACAAGAGGGACTGACAGGTCAATCAATGGTCAAAGTAGGCCGAGGAAACAATAGCGCATATCAAAAAAAGGACCGACGACGATCGTTCCCCGCGATGCCAAGAGGCACTTTGAAGAAGTGTTCCTTTTACCTTTTTTTCAATCTTTTCCCTCCAATCAAATCAAATCAGCCCGATTCGACTTATTAGAGCAGAGTAAGCCACGCATAATCCTAGACCAAACAGAATTTCGAGTTCAAATGGGAAAGGCCCTGCAGTGGAGTGGTGAACAGACCATGCCCAAAGAGGAAAATTCGATGATGAATAAGCCAAGTGAGGTTAGGAAGGAGGAGCGTAAAAAAATAGGCGTTGTGGGTGTAAGAAAGAATTTCTGACGCTGTCCACCCTGCTTATTGGTGTTTTGGCCAAATGGCCGAAGGCGATATTGAACTAATGGAGCAGAAGAAAACCCCCCCCCCCTCCCACTCCCACTATGGAACAATTAATCAACCGAGGTTAGATGAATCCAATGAAGACGATGAAATGTACTTGCATTTGCATGCTCTGCAATAGTGGAATGGTGGATGGCGATGTCTCTCCTTACTTCGGCACAACCACAACAACAGAAAATCACGCTAACCAGAGGGTACATGCGTGCATCTCATAAATGCGCAATCTCAATATCCAATAGATTCCTATGCATATCATTGGATAAGAACTGTAAACAAGAGGAGTGAGCATTGGTGCACTGACTACCGATGATCACGCAAGAATGCCATATGCGGGAAGGAAAAGCGATTGACGCGTTCATGGCCATGGTCCCATCTTCCACAATGATATCATTTTGTGCACCGCATTCGGCAAACAATGTATCATACACGTGATGCTATTGTTCCTTGTGACTTTGTTTACTTTTGTGCACTTTTTTTTTTTTTGAGTAGGCTGGAGCGAAGCAGTCGTCAGTGTTGTGTTATTCACTTGCTCACTCGTACATCCTCCTCACTGTCCCTCCTCCTCACTACCATCCCTATCCTCCTTCGCATCTACATCTGCATCTTCATCAACCCCCCTCTTCTACTCTCTCTTTCTCTCGCTCTTCTCGCTCTCTCTCGCGCTCTCTCTCTCTCTCGCTCCCTCTTCCTCTCCCTCTCTTGTCTTTTATATTTCATACCACCCTTGTTCAGTATTTATTTTCATCTTTTTTGTTGGTTGAAGACGGGACAAATATCAGACAATGGAGGACAGCGCAGTGGCAAAAGTGTTGAACGAGGGCCAGGGCGCCAACCGTTACAAAGTAAAAATTCGCCTTGATGACTTACTAGAAGTGCCTTATATATCATGCCCTTGCTGACTTTATCTGGCTTCCTCATCTCGGATTTGAACATGATAGTACCAAAGTTTCAATGCCCGTGTCAATCAACTTAAGATCAAGATCACCCGCCAAGTCGGCTTGAAGGAGAGCGGAACCGTTGTAACTGGATCCTTCTTTAACGACTCACTCGAGGAATGGAAAGAGTTGAATCTGTCAGCACCATTTGTGCGCTTTGGACTGGATGTTAGGAACTACTGTCAATCACTACCACAGCTGCTGTATCATAAAGAGCAGGTCGTGGACTTATTGATCAAACACTTGGATGAGGCGAATGTGCTGGCCTTGGAACCTATCCTTGATCTGACCACGCAGCTCACAAAGGATCTGGATCAAGAGCTCTTCCCTTATTTTGACCGCATCTTGGAAGCAATTCTTCCACTGGTTGAGTTCCGTGATGTCCAGGTTATTGAGGTACGCGGCAAATAATAATGATTTGACTTAATATCGATCTTGTATGGATGTTTGTCGAATCTGACCTAACTCTGTATTACAATCTCTGCAGTGGGCATTTAACTGCATAGCGTCGTTGTTCAAGAAGTACTCTGAACAGTTGAGGAAAGATCTATGCCCGACATACAAGTAAGCAATTGACGATGCAAATCACATTTCGTGTTCCTTCTGCCGCAATCATACTAACAAATATCTCTGCCGCTTCCTAGACTTCTGGCGCCGTACCTCGGAGAGGACAACGCACAAAAACCATATATTCGTAATTTCGCCGCAGAATCGTTCTCGTATCTCATTCGGAAAGCACCCACCGACCATCTCAAAGTCATTTTGGTCTATATCCTGGAACAGCTGCGCGAGTCACCAACGGAAACTTATGTTGAAGGCGTTGCCAAACTCTTTTTCGAAACCATCAAGCTGGTCGGCAATCAGTTTCAGCATCGCGGTGTGGATGTCGTGCTGAGAGAGGTCATTCGAGCACTGAAGCAGGAACAAGGGATTGCGGCAACAGAGCGCGCTATGAGCGAGAACACAACATTTAGGGTGCTGTGTAAAACACTGGTGCTCATGGTCCATTATTCTACTAAGGAACACTTCAAGGGTGTTTGCGATATGCTTTTGGCGGAGCTGGTCTCGAGCATCGATATGGTGGCAACCCCAGAGAATGCAGAGAGGCGATGGCTCAATATTGCAGAGTCTTTGGCCTTGCTCAATGTCTGCGTTTCCGTCAGAAAAGGGACCCGTGTTGATGGTAAGTGTATTGGTGGATATCATTTGGTTGTGTCTCTGGATAGTTTATTCTGATGCTGTGTCCCTTCTACATAATAGATTTCGCCAGGATCTACGAAAAAACTATCAAGGTGTCAACCTTGGCTCTCGCACCCCAATCTCAGGCGCCGTCAGTCGTTATCCAGGAGATGATGAAGCTGTCAAGCTCACTACTAGCATTTTCTCCACTCGAAAGCGTTCTCTTCCCTGGCGGCCTTTTGCTCGATTCGATCTACAAGCACGAGGTATGCACAGATTTACGGCTTTTATTGTTACGATGCTTATGCTATGAATCAATATATTAACTCATATTTTATATATTATGTTTTCTCATCTCTCAGGACGTCTCAACTGTGCTGGCATTCTCTATCTCGCTTATCAACATGAAATGGAGGCATTACACCCAGATTTTACTTCCGCATATCGTCAAGTACTGCGCGGCTCACTGGGGAGCTCAGCATTCGTGCCAAATCGTCGTATTCTTGGCCACACTCTTGACATCGGACCTGTTGGTATTGACCCCAGGGATGGTTGCGGCAACCGTTGACGAGAACGGACTCCTCAAATTTCCTACCGGCAAAGCGCCTTCCACCAAAATGAAGTCTGGCAGGGAGCTCAAGGACGGATCGGAGCTCATCGTGGATGGTATCATTCGCCTTCTTTCAGAGCCATGCGACTGGAAGGCAGAGGCGGATCTTTTGAGCCGCGTAACTCTCGGAGACGAAGAGAGCATCGCTACTCCACGCATAGCCCTGGCGACAGCAGCGCTGTCGATCGTGCCTCATATCTCCTCACCTTTTGCTGCCACCACGGAAGCCACCCTGAAACTCCTTCGCTCATTACTAAAGGCTTTGTCTGAGGAGGATCAATCGGTCACTCTACAGAAGCGGGCATTTGTCCAAGGATCAGCCATGGCGACTCTTCATATCCTTCTTGGAGAGACCATGGAGATTTTGGCCGTTGTTTGCGAGCGCGCAGGAGATGTTGGTGCCAAGATGCTTGCAGACTACTGGGACCTGGTGATTAAGGATGCACTGTTCAATTATGGCTCAAACGAAATTGTTCTTCGTGGCGTTGCCAAATATTGCACTGTTCTCAAACAAAGGTAGCGATCATTTTGTTAACTGTAATATGCTTTAGACATGTCGTGCTAGACGAGATATTAACTTACAATCGCATTTCTTATTATAGCAATATCTCTAATAATCTCTTTAACACGGAGACTCTCCGAGGGCTGTACCCTAAGTTGGAAAAGAACATCAATTCTCTCCAACACAGACGTCGGCTTCACACGCTACAGATCCTCTCTAGCTTTGATGCGATTCCCTATGAAGACAAGGATCCTCAGCAGAAGATGCTTCCTCAGTACGACATCTTCTTGCAGTGTCTTATTATCGAAGATGTTGAGGTAACCGTGGAAACATACCGAGAGAAGACCATGCAGATTCGCAAGCTCAACACTATGATATCGTCTGGAAGGGTCAATGAATTTTACAAGACCGCTACAATGCGTCTTTGTCTTGGTAAGTTGTTTATTTTGGCTCGATGGCGTGTTATTTTATATCTGTCTGACTTGTGCCGCTAATCAAAACTGCGATGCACCTCATTGATATTAGGTATCTTGACCATCAACTTTCAGCCTCTATGGGCGGACGCCACCACACTCCTCATTAAGACGGCCGAACTTCACCCTGATGCCTTTTGGGAGCTGTTATTTGGAGAGATCAAGAAGTTCGAGGACGAGGCATTGTTGATCGAGAGCGGACTTTCAACCCAGGCGATTGCAGATTATCATGAGATGCAGGACCGCCTTGGATTCAGCGAACAAGTCAAGGAACCGAAGAAGAAGGGACTCAACTTTGACTGCCCCAACTTCAAGAGGGTTCGACGGTGTCATGGCACGGCCTTTGAGTTGACAGATTCATCCAAGCAAGGAATGGCTCTAGTCATGCACTTTATCAAGATATATGCTCCAGGCGCCGATAGACTCGATTACTGGAATTACTATGGCTTGATCTTAAAAGCCTTGACGGAGATGCCTCAGATCGCTGAGATGCACAACCGCCAGTTGGTTCAGGTCTTCTTGAAGTTCATCGAGGATGAATACGAACCAGTTTGGAATCGCAAGGACGAGCGCGATCAGGATGAGGATGACGAGGGCGAAGAGACAGGCGAGAAGATGAAAGTGCTCCCCAAGACCACAAAGGACACCAAGAGCCGACTCCACCTGTTCCTTGCTCTGTTTGCCAAGTTCAAGAACCCCAAGCAGACGTATGAGAGCAATACTCTTCACGCCCTTTACCTTCGCCTTTTGATGATTGGAGATGCTCCTCTTCAGACCTTGGCCCTCAACTGCTTGTTTACTTTCAAATCACCTGCGCTGGTGCCATACCAGGACAATCTCAAGAATTTGCTGGACGACGTCAAGTTCCGTGATGAGCTGTCAACATTCATTATCGCCGAGGGCGAAGGCTCCAGCATTGGAGCATTGCATCGTGACGAAGTGATGCCCGTTATCATCCGACTTCTCTATGGCTGTATGATTGTCCGGAAAGGAAAGGGTTCCGCCAAGGCAGGCATGGCTGCTCGTCGAAAGGCCGTGCTGACCGCTCTCGGAGGCTGCAGCATCAAGGAGCTTGGCTTCTTTATTTCCCTCATGCTGAGCCCGTTTGATATCGGAACAGCTGGCGTTGTGAACGGCAAGTTTTTGTTCTCTCAGGACAAGGATGCAGAGCGTAATCCTCTCGGCCCTATCCGGAAGCAGATCGGCTTTTTGAATATTCTCGAGGACGTAATCAAGATGCTGGGCACGATCATTGCGCCATTCATCCCCCAGCTTTTGACCGCTGTTCTTTGCATGGTCAGCCAGGCGCAGGAGAGGATGGATCTGGATATGGCTGACCATTCCATGTTGGGTGCGGAAGAAGGCGCGATTGAGACCCTTCAGATTAAGCAGCTCAAGGATGTTCGCCAGTTCGGTATCAAGCGTATTACCAAGCTCTTCAGTCTACCTATTTCGACATTCGACTTTATGCCGTATGTTCCCGCCATGTATGAATCATTCTTGAATAGACGCATTAGTCGCTTGGATACCGAGAGTACACAAGCACCGTCCGCGATCATGGAGCTCCTTGCTGCGTGGGCCAGTCGCAAGCAGTACTTGCTTTTCCTTGTCCGTTACAACAATCAAGTCCTCGAGAAACTCTTCGGCTGTTTGTCAGCTAAGAAGGTCCGCGACTCGGTGATTTCCATGGTGCTCGAGATTATTGAGGATATCTTGAGCCATTGCTACGAGGAGAAGGACGGAATCGAGAAGCCGCTGACCGCACAAGTCCTGATCCCCTATACCGACTGTCTTCTTGACAATCTCGAGATTGTTCTCTCCAAGAGCAGCGGCGACGCACAGTTCGGCAAGGATATCTTTACCAAGAGAGAGATCTCGATCCTGTCCCAGATTGCTACATATGTCACCAACAGCTATCAGGCTGTCAAGTTGGTCGATCTTTTACTTCCCAGTCTCAAGAAGAACCACAGGATGGTCCCAGAGAAGACCAAGGCGGATATTCTCCGTATCATTGTCAACTTTTTGCCTATTATCCCGGATATGTCCCCAGAGAGCCCGCTCTTCGTCAAGTACTATAACCATCTGGTTGTTCTCTTTTCAACATTGGCAGCAAGGGACTGTCGTGTGCTGTTAGTCGACATTATGGCCGAGTTCGCCAAGATTGACTCTTCGCTCGAATCGGTTTCCAAGCTGACCGCTGAGCTTAACGCGTTCTCAACCACTCGTATTGACACACCGGATTTCGATCGCCGAATGGACGCATTCAATCTGCTCACAAGTTCGCTCTATGCAGAGTTGAACAGTCGCCAGTGGCTTCCCATTCTCCACAATATGCTGTTCTACATCCGCGACCCTGAGGAAATGTCGATACGTAGCAACTCGACCTTTGCCCTTCAAAAGTTCATTGACCGGTGCACCGAAATTCCTACCGACGATTCTCAGTACGAGGCGTTTATTGGCCTTTTGACGCACGTTATCTATCCAGGACTCAAGAAGGGCTTCAAGTCGCCGATCGAGTTGGTTCGTTACGAGTTCGTTGCTGTCTTGGCGCATGCTGTGAAGCGCTGTCCCGATCAGCCCCAGTTTTCGGATATGACCCCTCTGTTGGCTGGAGGTGATGAGGAAGCGTCGTTCTTCACCAACGTCTATCACATCCAGCTGCATCGCCGTATCCGTGCCTTGGCTCGCTTCTCGGAAGAATGTGCCAAGGGATCGTTCCGCGCCTCGACTCTGACACAGATCTTTGCCCCGTTGGTTGCCCATTTCATCTTCGAGGCCGACAAGAGCACGGACCACAACTTGGTAAACGAGACCGTCTCGACTCTGGGTATTATTGCTTCGCAGTTGCCTTGGGGATCATACTATGCGCTGCTGAAGATCTATCTGCGGCTCATTCCTCGCAAGGCTGAGATGGAGAAAATTTTGGTCCGCGTCGTCATTGCCATTCTGGACGGTTTCCACTTTGATATCAAGGACGTCGAGGTCTCGGCCGAAGATGCTGTTGCCATTGTCCGTAAGAAGACCCGTACCCCTAAGCTCAAAAACGTGTCGCGCAAGAAGGATGCCGATGAGAACGACGAAAGACCAGACGAGGAGGGTATCAAGTCTAGGAAGGGCGACGAAGAGGATGATGTCGAGATGGACGAGGCTGCGCTACCAGAGATTGCTAAGAAGACCGAGGGCCCCTCAGTAGAAGGGGAGGAGGAAGAAGGGCAGGAAGAAGACCATCAAGACGCCGAGGACGCTGAAGAGGCCGAAGGAGACGAAGAGGCCGAAGGAGACGAAGAGGATGCCATGGAGCTCGAGCTGTCGCCTGAGGAGGCTTCTAAGGCTCTTGCATTGAAAATCCACGACACTGTTATCAAGAAATTGCTACCTGAGCTCCACCGTTACCTCACCAATAAGGACGAAGCCAGTGTAATGGTCCGTGTTCCTGTGGCCCTTGCTATCACAAAGCTCCTCAAGGCGCTTCCTGACGTCTCCTTGCGTACAAATCTCCCTGGTCTTTTGACATCGGTCTGTCAGATTCTCAAGAGTCGCCAACAGGAGGCCCGCGACAGCACCCGTGATACCCTAATCAAGATCACGATGTTCCTTGGCGCCAGCTACTTCAACTTTATCCTGAAGGAGATGAAAGGTGTTTTGCTTCGCGGTTACCAGCTCCATGTGCTCGGCTTTACTCTCCATGCGATGTTGACGCACCTCATTCCGACGCTGCAGGTCGGTGAACTGGATTATTGTCTTAAAGAGATTGTCGACGTTTTGGTGAACGACATTTTTGGAGAGACCGGTATCGAGAAAGAGACTGAGGAAATCACGGGCAAGATGAAGGAAGCCAAGAGTAACTCCAGTTTCCACTCGTTCGAGCTCATGGCCGGCATTATCGAGTTCAAGAATATGGGACTAATTATGATCCCGCTAAAGGAGCTGCTAACGGAGACTGAGGCGATCAAGGTTACGCGCAAGGTGGACGAGGTCATGCGCCGATTGGCAACGGGTCTTAACAACAATCCTCGTTTCGAGACCAAGGAGATGCTGATTTTCTGCCACGGACTAATCTCTCAGAACCTGGCGATTTCCAAGACGAAGGAGGAGATCAAGAAAGAAAAGTCGCGAATGGAGATCAACTACACTGTCAATACGAGACGACCTACTCAGATCACGACGGATTGCTTCCCAGCCAATGCGCACCGTTTTGTCGCCTTCGGTCTTGGCATCTTTCGTGCATCTTTGAGTCGCAACAAGTTTGATGTGCGATCGACTGAGCAGCTCGCACTCTTGGACCCCTTTGTGAGAATTGTCGGAAACGGAGTGTTTGCCAAGCATCCGGACGTGATCCAGCAGTCGCTCAAGATTATGTGCATCCTCGCCAAACTGAAGCTGCCCTCGCTCGATGGTAACATGCCTGTGGTGATCAAGCAGACGTTCGTGCTGCTTAAGGCTCAGGGATCGGCCAAGTCCGAACTTGCGCAGTCCTGCTTCAAGATGCTGGCGGTTGCGATCCGTGAGTGCAAAAAGGTGATCGTCAAGGAGGAGCAGCTAACGATGCTTCTGAACATGATCAAGCCCGATCTGGAGGAACCTGAGCGCCAGACGACGACGTTCTCGTTGATTCGTGCCATTGTTTCACGTCAGTTTGTGGTTCCAGAGATGTACGATATCATGATGAACATTTCCGAGATTATGGTCACCTCCCAGTCACAGCAAGCTCGTGAGGAGTGTCGTCGAGCTTTGCTTCAGTTCTTGCTTGATTACCCTCAGGGCCGCGGTCGTCTTCGTAACCAGATGAACTTTTTGGTGAAGAACTTGGACTATGTCTTTGAGAGCGGTCGACAATCGGTAATGGAGATGATGCACGTCATTATCCAGAAGTTTGCGGACGAAGTGCTGATGGATTATGTGGAACTCTTCTTCTTGGCGTTGGTCATGCAACTCGTCAACGATAACTCGAGTAAGTGTCGCGAGATGGCCGGCGCATTGATCAAGGAGCTCTTTCAGAGAATGAACCGACAGAAATTAGACAACAGCTATGTGCTCCTCGGCAAATGGTTCGATCAGACGGAACAGCGTACTCTTCAGCGCGCAGCATCACAGGTTTATGGTCTTGCGATCGAGGCCTTTGGACCGGCGTTCAAGAAGCAGATTCCGACTCTGCTGCCCCGTTTGAAGTTTGCGCTCGAGTCCAGTCTGCAGATCATGGAGGAGGCTCAGGAACTGGCAGCTCTGGCGGACAAGTTTGAGGAGCAGGAACAGGATGCCATGGACTTGGATGCGGAGTGGGAGGTTGGCTATTATGCTCTAAACACGTTCACGAAGCTAGTGAAGCAGTTTCCGACGGTGATCAACTCTAGCGAGGTGACGACGTTGTGGCCGTTGATTCGCGAGCACATGCTGCATCCTCACGCGTGGGTGCGTCTATCGGCGACGCGTCTTTTCGGCGTCTTCTTTTCGGGCATTGATCCTGTCACTCGTTCGCCTATTGATAACAAGGCTGCGTCGGATTTGGTCCTGCCGCCCGAGATACTGAAGTCAGTTGCACAGAAACTGTGCGAGCAGTTGAAGAGTGAGTTCTTGTCCAAGGATTTGGGTGGTCAGATTGTGAAGAACTTGTTCTTTATTGCAAAATGCTTTTATGCACTTCCGAGTGAGCTCGAAATTACAGAGGAGAATCAAGATCAGGAGGACCAGGAAGATGAGGATCTGGATCTGGAGGAGAACCAGGAGGAGGAGGAGGAGGAAGAAGAGGAAGAAAATGGCAAGGCAATGGAGAATGGACGGGACAACAAGGCTGAGCTAGGAATCAAGAGATCGCTCTACTGGCTGGTCAAGCGTCTGTCTTTCCTCTCAAGAGGCGCTGCGATGAAGAAGAACGGCAGCAAGTCTATCATCCAACAAACATGCATCTTCCAATGCATGGCCGCGATCACGACACATATCCCCCCGACAGAGCTGAAGCCCTATCTGATCCCGATCATTGCGCCTATCTACCGTATTGTGAATGACGAGACGGCAAAGGGAGTGGACATGGAAGAGCTCAAGAAGCTGGGAGCAGAAGTCTTGGACCTAGTCCAGAAGCGTGCGGGCACGACAGACTACTTTTTTGCCTACAACCAAGTCCGCCAACGTGTGCTCGATGTTCGTCGTGAGCGCAAGCAGCAGCGGGTGATGCAGGCGATGAATGACCCAGAGGCGCGCGCGCGCCGTCGTATCCAGAAGAACGAGATGAAGTCACGTAAGCGACAGCTCAAGACGAAAGAGTTTGCCAAGGACAAAGTCCGTCTCACCACCATCAAGAAGCGTCGAGTCAATTAGAGCACTGCACCTTTTCAATTTCTACTTTTTTCATATCTGCATTTTTTTAACTAATACAACTTCGCATTTAGAGCAATAAACTGATTTTGCATTATCAATCATCCAAAGCACTGCTTTTCAAATGGGTGTGTTTTGTTGGTTTGCATACATACGCGCGCAAAGGTGGACAGCAACATGTGCAGGATACAAGGGTACAAATAATATAATACAAGTCAATCCGATGGCATAGCATTGGTCATGAGAAGAGGCAGCAATTGCGTGGACGACTACTCCTTTCTCTTCTTCTTCTTGATCTGACCCGGCGTACCAGCCTCATCGACGGTGCCTTCCCGCTTCACACCACTATGCCCATCCGCTCCAGAACCTGCTCCTATTCCGCCACTGGTTCCCACCGCTCCCGATCCAGCCGCGCCTGCAGACGCACCCGCCGCTGATCCAGGTCCACCACCCGGAAACAATCCTGGTCCAGAAGCGCTACCCCGTCTCATCTTGACGACCTTCAGATCCGCCTCCAGCTTATCGACCTGTTTCTTCAGGTCCAGCACCGTGACAATATTGTTTGTCAATTGATCCCACTTGGCCATGACCGTCGCTGTCGGCATCGCAGGCTTCGAGGGCAACTGCAGCTGCAAGAGCGTGTTCTGCACTCGCTGCAATTTCGTTGACACCACGGGGGTCATCTTTTGGGATCTCAGATAGGCGCCTGGCGTCAGCTTCTCCTTCTTGACCTGCACGCCATGTGGCAAGCTTGAAGTTGATCCAAGGTCGCTGACAGAAGTAGCATTCGATGGCCGTCTGTTAGACGAAGAGTTCTTTGTCTGTGATCCACTCGAACCAGCAGCACTAGTAACTGGAGTGGTTGGTTCGTCCGCCTGTGTTGATCCTTTGGGTGCCTTCTTCCGCTTCTTGACCGGTGCATTCTGTGATCCCGCAGTTCCCCCAGGCCCGCCAGCAGTACCGTTCGCGCTCTTAGCCGAGGAGGGTGAGAGTGGTCCGTTGTTGCCGTTGGCAGTGTTGTTGTTGGAGGACGAGGTTGAGGACGGGATAGTGATAGAGTTGCTGGGGATAATAATTCCATTGCCGGGTCCGACGACAGTGCCTGCCAATCCTGCAGAGGCCGGACCCCCAGGGCCGTACATGTCTCTCGTATTGAGCAGGCGGAGTAAATTTTCGCGTTCCCTCGAGATCTTTTTCTCGTTCTGGTCGATCCTTCTCGCTTCCAGATATAACGCCTCCTCCTCCTGTAAAACCAACGTGATGAATATAAGAGGATAGAGAATGTTGGTGAGTGTTGAAAAGAAAATCAAGCGCAAAATGAATAGATAGGAGAAAACCATACCTCGATTTGTTCGGGTGTACGAGTGTTCAAGACCTCGAGGTTCTTCTTGCGCTCGACTTCACGGTTCTTATCATAAGCCATCGACGACAACAATTGGGCCTTCTCGACTGCCTGGGACGCATCGCTCATCCTGATCTTGAGTAAGGTCCGGTTGATGCTGTAGTACCGGTTCTTCAAGTCCTCCATGGACCGTGTCTTTGGTGGCGCGAAATTGATAATCTCCTTGGATATGGTTGAAGTCGTACCTATGCTTGCAGGCGTTGTAGAGGTAGAAGATGTGGATATGGCGGTATCCTTCTTGCTAGGAGTGGTCTCATCTGCAGACGGTGCTGCTGGAACTGTAGATGGGATTGTTAACGATGCATCCTTGATATCGTTTGTGGTTGCTGTCTCAGATTCCGTACTCGCTATCGTTTCTGCTGTTGTTGTCGGTGTAATGTCCATAGCCTCTGACGCAGGGGTTGTGGAAGGCACCTCGATTGCCTTTGGTACTGTTGATTCTAACTTCACCTCCACAGCATCCTCGATCTTGACACTCGGGACGGATGCAACATTGTTTCCATTATAATACGACAAGGCCAAACGATCCTGCTCCTGTGGCGGCCACTCATACCGGTCCTGGATCACGACCCAACGCAAATCAAACCTCCGGCAGAGATCCCAGAGATAGCTGGTTTCCTCCAATGTCCAGTCCGGGTCCTGCAGATGAGAGTTGTATTCCTCGGGGGTGAATTCGTTGAGGTTGATGGCCTTGTTAAATTTGTAAAAGCGGTACTCTTCGTTGGGATTGGTCCTTGTTTTTTCCCAATGGTGTAGGACGAGGTCGTCGTCTCTTGATGGGTTCACAAACGGACGCCATGTCCTGTCGAATCGCGCGAAAAAATAGGAAGAACAAAGTTAATGTATAGATCCAGTGGTCGGCTATGCGCGAGAAGTAAAAAAAAAAAACATTGAAGAATAGAAGCAGGAGAGCGCACCAGTTGACGGCCTTTTTGCTGACGTTGAGCTTGGGTTTGTAGAGGGGGTTGTTGAAGGCGACGGTCGAGACATTGTTTCCGATGAGGCCATAAAGTTCGCGGCTGATGCCATCTGTTAAGATTCGAATTAAATGATTAAAGACAAGTGATGCAAGTAAGTGTTAATGTCCACATTGTTATCATGCGTTTATGCAAGTATGCATGGTAGCATGAGTTGATGCAGTACAACATGCCTGGCTTCTTCTCGGTCTTGTGGACACGTCTGATGGGCTCTGTTGGCTTGAGCTGGAAGATCTCTCGGACGTCGTTTCCTGTTGCCATCCCGCTGCCGTGTGATTGTGTGTCGGAGTAGGAAGAGAGAAGGCGGGGAGGGGATGTTGAATGTGTGAGAGTGGAAGTGAAGGAGTGGGAGGGGGTCGCTTCATGAAATCATGAATAATAATAATGGATTGGAAGACACTTACGGGGCATGCAAAGCCCTGTCCCTGCCGTGCTCTTGGGTGCTGTGAGAGAGAGAGACGACGACGACGAGCCAGTTCCAATATGAACCCTTTGACGTGCACTGCTTCCCTGTCCCCTCCCCCCTATTGACCCTTACAGCTCCCTCTTCCTTCTTTCCATCCTCTTCTTCCCATAAACTGATCACATCCCTCCGCTTTCTCCATCCCCTCGCATCCTCCCTCTCCCTTCCACGCCAACACCGCCACTGCTGTCTGCACTGCTGACCCTGTCTGATCCCTCCCTCCTCCGCCTCCTTCTCCTTCTGCTGGCCACATTCCTCTTCTTTCTCTCTTTCTCTTTCTCTCTCTCGCCATTGTTATAAAGCACCCACCGACAGCAACTACGCCGTCGCCACCAAAATCCCACCACCAACACAAACACAAACATAAACACGGCTTTGCCATGGTAATTTGACACATATCTCCTCTCTGCTGCCCTTGTTCTTCTCGTCAACCACCGATGCCCGCTTCAATGTTTTTTCTTGGCCCGTTTGCCTGGGTCGTGCCTGCTTCACTTTATTTCTTATTAATACAACACGTTGCATGCTTGCGTTGAATACCTGTATACCCTTGACTTCTCTGCCCCTCTTTTTTTTTTGTTGTGGTGCTATGTTCCGCATGTGATCTCCCTATACCCATCCATATTACTATGTGCTCTGCAAGGGTATGGTTCCCTCCATGCAGTCCGTCAGTCTATTAGAAGTTGTACCTGCACTTCATTGCGTAGGATGCACACGAAAATCCAAAAGGCTGAACGTGACAGGGAAACTGGTGATGAATGGGTTGAATGAAAAAGAGTGGGACGGGAAAGAATGGATGCCACCCACTCACAATCCCTTTCCATCCCTTCCTCCGTCCCCCTCGCCCTTTATCATTTTGTCAGTAAAAGAACCTCTTCTCTTCTTGCTTCCTCTTCCTCCCAATCTTCCCCAACCCTCTTGCACACCTTCACTTCAGCTCTGTCACACCCTGCCTTGAGCCCTTGTGCGATACCCACACCCATCATCCATCCTGCATTGGACAAAGCAAACATGCCATCCTCGCCTTCCCAGTCCTCTTCCTCCGTAGCCTTCTCTTCCTCCCCCATTGGCACTGCTACAGCCACTACAACGGCTGCTGCTACACGGGCGCCTAATGCCTCTACCTCGATATTCTCCAGAGGCATCCCTCGGCTCGTTGTCGCAGGATTGCTGTGGATCACTCTCGTCGTCACTGCTGCACACCTCTTCCTTCTCTCTCATATCGGCTTTATTGTCCTCAATTGCTTCTCTCACTTGACCGGTCCTCTATCTTCATCCTCGTCTTCCTCCACCACCGCCTCTTCTTCCTCGACATCTCCACCTTCCTCCTCTGCTGTGCGTCGTCGCACGCACCAGGGTGAAGGAGAGAATTCCTCCAATTCTTTGAATAATCGCGCTTCAACAACAACTTATTCTTCCCACCACGACCAGAACATTCACAATAACACCTTTCGCTCTTCCCTCCTTCGACGGACACTCCAGTCAAGCTCACAGGCATCGAGTCAGGCCGCCAATGCTACAGCCATGGCCAAGAAGACCATCTCCAAAGAAGAATGGAGCGCCCAACTGGCAGAGATCCACGTCGACCGTGAGTAAGTGACAGCTATTACTATTGTTCGAAGCGTACCTACGACTTTATATTAGTTAAGTAGAGTCCATCATACGAGCACGTTTTCTTACGCATGCCCTGTCTACGGTTTTCCCCAATTAGGGACTTGAACAAGTTGATCATGAACTATCTAATCATTGAGGGTTACAAGGATGCAGCGGAAAAGTTCAGTCAGGAAAGCGGAGCGAAACCACCTGTGAATCTCGAGTCGATCCAAGATCGTATGGTCGTCCGCACGGCCATCCAACGTGGCAATATTGAGGAGGCCATCGAGCGAGTGAATGATCTCAATCCAGAGGTAACCAATGCGTTTTGGAAAAAACGGGTGTTGGTGGCGAACTGACTGAATCTTACCCCATGGACTGTGTAACTTTTAACAGCATGCCACAATGCTTACTGCTTTTTCCCGTGCATTGCCGTGCATACGTTTTGTGTCTCATCCCATTAGATTTTGGACACCAACCCCAAGCTGTTCTTCCATCTGCAACAACAACGTCTGATCGAATTCATCCGCGAGGGACAAATCATGGAGGCCCTCGAATTTGCACAAGAAGAGCTGGCGCCACGTGGAGAGGAAAATGTGAGTCTTCTTGGGTATGAGAAAACTAGCAGTCCACGCGGTATCGGGTCGCTTAATGTTTTATGAATTTTGCTGAACAATAGCCTGAGTTTTTGGCTGAGTTGGAGAGGACCATGTCGTTGTTGGCGTTTGAGCTGAATGGACCATCACCCGTGAGTGATCTGCTTACACCGGCACAGAGACAAAAGCTGGCCTCGGAGCTCAACTCGGCCTTGCTTCTCTCACAGTCGCAAGAGAAGGATCCAAAGGTACTTTTTATTGTCCCCACGCACTCCGCCACAAATGAGAGCCATGAGGCCATCTTCATCTGCAGACGCACACGACTGCTCTCGGACATTGTGAGACATCGGACTCGACGTTTATTTCTGACCCCGCCCTGTTTTTTTTCATGTGGTGTTGCTCAAATAGCTGCCTGCGCTGCTCAAGATGTGCTGGTATGCGCAGCAGCAGTTGGATGAGCGGTGCACGTACCCGAAGATCAAAGATTTTACAAAGGCCGAGCTTGTCATGGAACCCATGGGCAGTGGTCCGATTGGTGGTGGAAGCGGCTCTGGCACCGTTGCTGGTGTATAATCGTGGGAATTCCAATCAGCTCACTCCTTAGACCTGTATTCCTTGTCGCTGCCCTGCTTTTGCTATTGCTATTGCCACTACTACTACTACTACTACTGCCTTCTGTTCCCAGTGTTTGTTCATTCCTGTTCTTGTAAATAAATCGCTGTAATGCCTTCAATTGATACGATGCAATGAAATGAACATGATACGGGATGTTTATTGTACAATTGATGCGGGAAAGAAAAAAGATAGGAGCTTCTAAGGGCGCCCTCTAGGAAAGACAAATGGCAGCAATGAAAACGAAGAAGAAACAAGCAGAATGCAACAAGGAATGTGGCGAAAGTGTACGTGAAAAGAGAGAGGACGGGGTATGAGAGAATGAGAGATGCTGTGCAGTTGTACGGATATGACGAATGGCGTACATATGCGATGTGATAAGAACATACAAAAAGAGGGGGAAGGAATAATAGAAAAAAAAGTCCGCTGCAAAAGTCCGTGTTGCTCCGAGAGATCCGATTGCCAATTTCGGGTACTTGCTCTCAACCCTGGCCCACGCTCACACCCTCCCAAATCTTGTCTACTTGGTCCTTGAACTCAAGCGAGCCATGGATGCGCGAAGGAAACGCTTGAGCAAGACCGAGCGATATAGGCACTGCATTCTTCACTCGCGTGGCTGAAGATGTTGTTTCTGAATAAGAGGCATTTTTGTGGGTGGCTCGGGATGGGCGGAAGTGGTTGGTCGAGTGACGACTGGCGGCATGGCTAAAAGAATCTCCGATGACCTTTTTTTTTTTTCCTTATTTTGCTGTTGCTGTCGTTGTTTGTTGTCGTTGAATTCTCGATGGATGGGTGGGTGGGCGGGCGATAAGGAAAGCTCATTAAAGCGAAGCCGTAGCCTTCTCAATCTTCTCCAACTGCTGTGCGGCCTCCAGCCTCGCAGCCTTGAACCTATCCAGAACCATCTCGAACCCGGCCCTGCCGACCGCAGCATTGTCCCGGAAGCGCGTCAGACAAAAGTCCTCGACATAGGATGAGAACCTCGAAAGAGCGGATCCGGCCACGATCTGGGCCTCCTGATGAAAGAGCGTTGAGTTCGCATCCTGAGGATGAACGGTGTAGGTCACGGTCTCGTTGATCCGGAGGACGTTGCACATCGAGAGGTTCTCGGTCTTCATGGTCAGCTTCTTGGTGCGTGGGTCCAGTTCGCTGGTCTCGCGGACGTACGACACTGTTGAGCCACCAAGGAACTAACATAGAGAAGGTTGAGAAGAGATGTGTTCGTTAGTTCGATTGTCCGAGTTTATCGAAGGAAGAAAATAGCGGAGAGGGGACGAGGAGGAAAGAGAGTTGTACCTTCAGGACGAGGGCGGGTGCGTTCTGGTTGCAGGTCAAGAGGCGCTCGGTGTGGAGGACACCGGTCTCGGGGTCGATGTGGCGGTTGAGGACATCGACGGCGACGACGTGGGGACATTGCTCGTTCGGGTACTTCATCCAGTTTGCAGCAGTGACCTGCGACCAGGAGTGGTCGAACTTGTGCGATGCCTGGAAGAACTTCATTATGTGTGTGTGGTGTGGGTATTGATGGAAAGAGGCAGAGAGGCAGAAAGAGAGAGAGAGAGAGAGAGAGGAAGACGAGCACCGAGGTATAATGAAGAGTAGAGGGTGAGGTGGTTTGATTCCTTCTTGCGATGGGGATGGAGGAGAGAGGGGGAGGGGGGAGGAGCTGAAGAAGGCGGGGCCGGAAGAGAAGTGTGAGATCTGAAAAAGAAGTGCGACCTCTTTTATTCATCCTCCATTTTTTCATTTCCATCTTCTGCCCAATTGGAAGCAGACGCCATCCGCCCGTGCGGGAAAAGGAAAAAAAAACATTTGATTTTTTCGTTCCCCGCCTGCGCTTTGTGCCTGTTCACGTGCTGCGGATAGAACGATCGGATAGCCCCCGTCCTCTAGGCCCCATGTATCAATATCGACCGAATCAAGCACCAATACGCTGCAGCAGAAGCAGAAGCAGAATAGACCCGTGAAGGTGTAAGCAATTCCAGAACCACGCTGGAAAGTATCTTTCCTTGTTTACACACCATTCCACATGAGTGCATACCACAGCATGGTGCCACTAGGAAGGCATAGTAACGCCATCGGTCCATCGCATTATGCCTAGGAGTCGCCATCACAATGAACTGCACAGCATCAATTTCTCGCCGATCTTCTACTAGCTCAAAATACTCAAGAATGCAGAGTTAAATGGGTGCGTTGCAACGCGGTAGTAGTCTCTCGCCGCCTCAGTCTAGTTGATTTCATGAAACAGCGAACATCTAGCCTTTCGGTCGTTACAAGATGTCGAAATTGATTCTGTGTGCGGTGCTCGGAAATTTGTGCTGAACGCAGCAAACCTCAGCTACCAGCTATCAGAGGAGTTGCAAGAAGTGCATGTAGCACAAACATTTCGCTGGCGTCTATGCCTGTCTTTGCCGTACATGGGTGTTGACGTCCAAATGGGCCCTTGGCATACGTGTATTTCACGGGACCAAAAAAAAAACACCTCCATTCACTGACATCCTTTGACCTCCTCTTCTTTCCTTTACTCATCCACTCTCCCTTCAACTCAGAACCAACCTGACCTAGCTCGTGTTTTATGCTGTACGCATTGTTTGCACCTGCTGTTAACTGCATGCGCCAAACTTGATGCGCGATATTGAACCGGTACCGTTGCTTGTGGGATTTGATCAGGGAGACCAAGAGAGTTCAAGCGCCCGGATTGCAGACGAAGGAGATTCATATCGACGTGAAACCGCTATACTTCACTTTTGATCAGAGCCAGGTGCTTTGATAGTATGTCAAAGCAGGTTTCGCGAGATGCGCGAGCAGCAACAGCCGTCGCAAACATCCACAGTGCGGTCCGCTAGCATTTCGAACGCTCCTGGACACAATTAATCGAGAAACAAATAACCTTCCTGGAGCATCGTCATCTCTGTTCCGTTCTGTAGATTTGCCAATGTTTTTTTTTATGACACTGATCCCCAGGTCGAAAAAGAGGCGGACAAGGACGAGCCCAACGGCGAAGATCCCGAAATTGACGAGTCCGAAGACGGAGAGCGTGAAAACGACATGGACGAAATGTTTCGATTCGAAGCGGGCTTCATTAAAAAAGTGGTGAGATCTTTATGCTGCAGTGCCCTAGGAGGTCCGCCCGTGTTTCTGTTCTTCTGCGGGTTTAAGGGTCCGTTTGCTGTTTTCAGGAAGCGCCCTTGTGCCGCTGCTTTGGGAGGGAGGCAGTAAGACCAGCAAAAACGGAAGCACGAGGGCGATCATGGAGCAGAAGGCCTGTTCCAGAGCAAGGGCCCAAGGACTAGCGAAAGGCGCCTTAGAGAACTGCCGCATCTCCTCTTTCTTGAAGACAGGGGAGAGGTCATGAAGAGCAAGGGAAAAGGACAGACAACATATGACACGAAAGCTCTTCAAGGCTACATGAAGGCGATCTTCGCCCATGCGCAGCAGAGTAAAAAAAACTATTGAAACAGAACGGGCGCTACAAGACCGGCTAAAGTTCTCCAGCGCGAAGGTGGACGGAAGACACGTCCTTTCAAATCACCTCTCGACCGATGGCCTACATGCAAGCTTGATAGTATCTGTTTGACATCAGGAGACGGTGGCAGTCGACCAAGTTCAAAACAAAGATACCGGACATCGACAAACGGTTCGGCATGCAGTCGTCAATCGTCGAAGTCATGGGAGAGGATTACTAAGACGTAGTAGTGATCGGTGTAGACCCTTGGTGAAATCATCACAGCCTCGCTTTGTGCGACTGATCCTCAGCGGGAGAATGCAGTGGAGACACTCAAGGTACTACGCGCAGCCCGAAACTGGTTATTATCGCATTTTCCGCGCGCAAACCTGCAATAAAACTTGAACTGGGAATTGAATTGACCTCTCTGAAAGTGCTATTCTAAAGACGAAAAATACAGTCATATATTTAGTCACATGTTGCGCTGAGTTCCCCTATGTGCGTTTTCTAAGAGGATGCGGCCTAAAACACCACTTTCGACCGTATTTGAGGTTGCAAAAGGTTTCTATTCCCACAACACACCGTAAAATGGCACATCCCGGCGATGAGCCCTGGGCCATCCAGGCAACCAACCTGCTCCTGAACATCGATCACGATAACGCACTTGAACAAGCATATTACGGCTCATTCAACGCAATCCTTTCCCAAGTATTTCCGCTGCATAGACACACCCTTCGCGCAATGAAGCCATCAACTATCTCATCGAATATATCGTACTGACCAACAACCGCACTGTGATGGGTATGAGGATTAATCGCGAGGTGGATTTTGGCTATGCCCACAAACGCATTGAAGCTGATCGCCAGGTGCGCGACCGCTTTTACACCATGCACAATGAGGTCGATATCCCTGTCTTCATTATGATTAGCGCATTTGACAGACGTTGTTGTGTGTACCGATACACCCGTGGTGTTACTCGCCAACTCAGTGTCACAACTCCTGCGCTAGTGCTGAGCGGGCCTCGATGGAGCAATGGGACATCGACTTGAGCGCTCTCGAAGGCAGGGTCCAGCTTTCGAATGTTTTCAACGAAGTCAAGGCCATGTGTAATAATCTACATTGACCCCACAGGATACGCCTTCGCAAGTGTCCCTGAACCTTGCTCATAGACTCGAGCGAGCGACCACCACTCTTCTGTCCCTTATGCCTGAGCTCACGCTTTGGTATCTCGGAATGCATTCTCCTCACCAAACACACAATTTGACCCAGCACTGCCATGGCGTCATCTCTCCAGGCGCTCTTCTAGCAAAGCACTTGAATGTTAACTGAGGTTCTTTATCTTACAAAATAAAGTTAGCAGCTATTATTCAAGTTGACAAAACCTGTATGTATTGGTCTCTAGGATTTCGGATTTCAAAGAAGGTGTGAGAAATTGGTGGTAGTCGGTAGTATTCAAGGAGAGGGCTATATACAAGAGAAATTATATATGAGTTCAAGAAGGTGGGTCGTCCAGACCGAAGAAGTCATCCGAAATCCAAAAGAATCAAGCACTATCCAGAGCTTTGCAAGAGAAGAGGAACATCACAACAACGCACGGTCTGCTCTATCTACACTTCCAAGACATGGTACTCAAGTCCAGATGTTATATGTTCGCCAAGATTTCTTGCTCCAGTTGTCCAGGATTGGCAATGACATGCTTTGTCAAAACTCCCCTTAGCTTTTAAAAAAACCATGATTGCAATAATCAAGATATGCTTGGATGCTTGGGTCCATGGTGGATTTGGACAGCCATCTTAGTGCCAGCCCTGTTCGCAAAGAAATAGCAAGCAACCTACATCGCCAAAGAAACCGTTAATATGCCTCTCTCTATCATTGACATGGGTCCCTTCGCGGCGAGGGTTCAGAGTGTTAGAGAGTATTCATACCTGACACGTATCTCTTCATAAAAGCTTACAAAACACTGAACAGCACTTTTCCTTTA
The DNA here is from genome assembly GCF_025024155.1 of Gamsiella multidivaricata. Taxonomy (NCBI): domain Eukaryota; kingdom Fungi; phylum Mortierellomycota; class Mortierellomycetes; order Mortierellales; family Mortierellaceae; genus Gamsiella; species Gamsiella multidivaricata. The sequence goes on from NW_026251736.1 coordinate 388,824, forward strand.
CACGTTAAAGAATTGCTTATGAGTTCAATGGAACGAGTAAGCTCTTTATCTCTAGCCTTCAAGGCAAACTGTGGAGGACGAGAATTAAGGCGGAAGATGTAGCAATGATATGGAGCCGCATTAACGATGTCAAGAGTGAAAAACTGAAGCATCAAAGCACACTGCTGTAGACTCCATTGGCAGTTACTCCAGCTCCCCTACAGTACTTCCTAGTATTCGTTTGCTGCGGCCGACATCGTCCATGGGGTTCCGATTGTCAGCCCTGCCTTAGAATAGCGATAGGCGGGTAACATAGAGCTTTGTTGGGCGAAGCAACAGGCGAGCAAATTAAAACCTTAAAAACAAGTACTATGAGTTCGAAGCACCCCAACAGACAATTCACAAGAGCAGGATGAGTAATCCCATTCACGATGAAATATACCTGAAGAACACTGTAGTGTCCATTCATTTTCTTGTAGCTCTCTTTCGAAATGAAGGATGCGTGCTGCACACAAATGATGGTAAGCAGAACATGCACATAAAGGATGAAGAGAAGTCAAAGCAACTTGCACTCTTTGACAGTTGCAGAGCCACAGAGCATATCGCCTTTTGTCCATGGATACTCTCCGAGAGTCGCGGTAACATTCTGGCCACGGCTTTCTATAGGCCCTTAGTGCTCTTGAACCTGTGTCTAAAGCCAAGAAAGATGCTTAGGGGTCTCTTCGTGCCTTGTTCAATATCATCGAGAGTGAGAATACACACTTTCATACCATTATAGAGCGACCTTATTCTGGCCCGACCGCAGAGTCCCTTTCGAACAGTCAGTTCACGCCCCGAAAGTCTTTGATGCCCTCGACCGTGTGTTTTTGGCGTGCGCCATGGACACCTTAGGCGAGCACCTCGAGTCGACTCAACACCAGCTATGTTCATCAGGATGTCTGCGACTTCGCAGTCCCCGTCAGATGCTGTGAAGTTGCGGCAATGAATGTGATGCGCAGGAGCAAAGGCGCTGATGAGAGATATAAGCGATGCCAGGGCAACCATAGAGGAAACCACAGTTTACGTCAGCTAGGCAGAGGTAATCACTAGCAACATCATTTCAAAGGTTGGATAACACAAAAGTTCCTGGCACATTGACGAATTTAATGTTCTATTCATCGCCCCGATTATGCGGGCCTCGTGTGCCATACCAACGGACAAATGCCTTTTGGGTTTGCAGAGCGCAGCATACAACACTGCACATGTGGACTAGGTCCTTCTGCAGTAACAACCGTGGGATGTAGCACAAAAAAAATGTTGATAACTTGGGACGCACAGCACTTCATAGACAAAAGAGAGATGCTCTTTGCCGCTTGCTCTCGCCATGCGCTTCGTTTTTCCCGTCCTACAGCTCCTCAGCTCTCTCAACTTTCTGGCCCCTTCCTCGCTACTTGCGCTTCTCTCGCGGCCGATTCATCCACCGAAAGACCCTCTATTTTTTTGCCCCTTTTGTATCTTTCTACAGCTGAGCAAACTGCGAGAAGGGCCCGGAGGAGCTTTGGAAAATACCAGAGCGCTACAGCTACGGAAACGGCAAGCTGTGCGTTTTTTTTGCTATAACATGCAAGTAGCAGAATTCAAACTCGAATTCTGCGCGCCGACATTCTGGGTCCTTTCGCTTATTAGAGCAGTGAACCACGAAGAGCCGCTTTTTCAGGATACAACACTTTACCACGGATTGCCTAGAAGTGCCTATCGCAGCCGGCTGCACACATTCTAGATCAATGATCAGCGCTACATTCAAGTCGCCGGTGAGAACACGAAAGGACCAATTGGCATTGGGCACCGTCCACACGAACGCCATGAATGCGTGCAGCTTCTTTGAAAAAGGATATTACGAGGGCCGCAGCAGTTCAGGTATCCGATACCTCACAGAGATATCGTTGCCTTTTCCTTGTTTGCAGTGTCCTTATAATAGTGTCCATTGCTAACCAAAAAAGAGTCATTCTGCTCATTATACTTCATTCTTATTAGACGCCATGCCCAATAGGCTGAGCAGAGGCCAAGGAAATTCGACACCAAGTTGTTCATTGACGAGTCTCGATATACAGAGAGGAGGAGGAGAAAGGAGCGATATTGAGGCCTGTAAGAATAGATCACCATCTCCCACGACAGACGCTCCCTCGAGTTCATCAACGTCCCCACCAGGCTCACTCATCCACCCCAATTCCAGTTTCATGTTCCGCCAAACAGTCTCGCAGAAGACCTGCTGATAAATTCCTCAGGAATATGGGAGAACAACTTGAAAAATATTTCCAGCGTGCAAAAACATGTTATTTAACACGGATTTAGTTAGTGGTTATTTTCATTTTGCTTTTTTTTTTTTTTTTTGTCCACGGCATCCTTCATATATTATTATTGTCATTATTATTATTAGAGATGTGTGCAGCAGCATTCCATACCTATGGAAGCCCGCGGTGCTTGAACAGTAAGACTTCCCAAACCATAAACACTTGTGCGAGAGGTCAAGACCCGGCATACACAGTCAGCGGAGGAGGAACTGGATATGATGGTCAAGGGCCTCAAGAACTCTCTCCACCTTTTTTTAATCTTCCAACTAGACTACATGTACATATAGAACTTTTGATCTGCGATGGCTTTCTAGATCTATCGTCATTGGCAGATTCACGAACGAACAGAACAGAAGGAATGATTCCAAGAGGATGGCGTCAGGTCAAAAAACCTTGGCTGGAGCCTTACTTAAACAAAAGCGATTTTATATTGCACAATTGGCTACGATGTTGACTAGCATCATGACATGTGAATTGTGTCAGCCCCGACGATGGGCCGCAATCTACATCCCTTTATAAACCACGCGCGTTGAGTGAGTAAGCCTGGGTCGACATGTACAATTTGTTCATACAGCGTAATTATTTTGACCGCCATGCATGCTTCTGTATTCCGATCTAATGAGCCGTCGGGGCTACATTTTTTATGGCTCAAAGTCCGAAAGATGCAATGAAAAAGGGTAGCGTGAGAAAAACTTGAGGAAAATGAACTTGCAAAACGGTGTCGGCTTTGCGAAACTGGATTTTCAAGTACCGGCGCCTCAGGAAGGACGAACACGGTATCCGTGTACTTCAACATTTGCCATATGAACTGGCGAGGCTAATACAGAAGAGGTTCAGAGCGGACTTTTAGTGCCAGTGAGACAGGATAAAGTCGAAGTTGTCCATCATGGCTTTACGTGAGCGATGCAGACTGGTAGGCTGCCTTGTCTGCCCCATTTGCCCCTCTCCCCCTTTTCAAGATCTTATCTTGCATTTCTTTCGTAACAGATCAGGCCGTTGGCCGTTCGGGCCGCTGATAAAAAAAAAGGCCGAGCGAAGGGAAGGGTGGGGTGTTGACAAACAAACAAACAAACAAACAAACAAACAAACAAACAAACAACTAAACAAATAATGCAGGCAGATAGTCTAAAGCAGACGGCCGATGAGCAAACAGCCCACACGAGCAAGCCAGCGGGCAGCGGACAGGCGCCAAAAATACAAAAAAGGTTCGACCAAACAGCGACGGGGATCACCAAAGACCTCGCTGGGTGTCTGGAACACGCACTTATTCTCCACAAACCGTGTTATGGTTTGTCTATTTCATCTCTGAATCAACAGCTAGGAACCGCGCTTGATCTCCTTCTAGCTCTTCCAATAGGAGCGAGGCTGTCATGCCGTACCTCGTAGAGGGTACCCTTTCTCTCGGGGTCTGAGGAAGTCTTGGAACAGGTCAGCGCGAGAGGGGATTCCTGTTTGGAAGCAGCGAGCGACGGATGGGGCTGGAGCGGGATGGGATGGGATGGGAGGGAGGTAAGGGCCGTGTTTTTGTTCCCTGTCCGTGGCCACGGCTGTTTGTGTCCCACCAGGCTGGTGCGCACGACGGTGTGTACGGCGGCAGATAACGGTGTTGGTGTAACGAGATATGATATCTCGCCGTATCTGTGGCACATCGAGGCGCATCGAGTGGACCACAAACAAGGACCGGCTGTTTTGCTCTGTCAACAAAGCGGTCTTTAACCTTAACTATACGAGGGAAAGCGAGAGGGAGAGCGAGAGGGGGGGGGGGAAGAGAGCCTTCTGGACTCTCCAATGGGCCGCTTCAGCGCACAGTCGCATGACCCCAACTAGGGCCAACTGCGCGGATGCCCCCCACTCTCTCCCCTCCTCTCCCCCCCGGCACCGAGACCCGCTGGGGGCGGAGATGCCTGGCTCCCCCTATAAAAGGCCCCTCTCCATCAAACACCTCTCCTTTTTTTTTTTTTTTTAGCTCCTCTTCTTCTTCGTCACCCAACACCACACCGCGCTCGCCCTCCCTCCCTCCCTCCCTCCCTCTTTCTGCCCCCATCCACTCGCTCTCAGGCACCATGGCTCGCTTCCGCTGGACCTCGCCTTTGGCCCAGGTCATCGCCGTCGGCTTCATCTGCTTCTGCTGCCCCGGAATGTTCAACGCCCTCAACTCCCTCGGCGGCGGTGGCCAGGTCGACTCCAAGGTCGGACAGAACGCCAACGTCGCCCTCTATACCTGCTTCGCCATCTTCGGCCTCCTCTCCGGTGCGATCCATAACAAGTTGGGCCCCAAGTGGACCATCTTCATCGGCTGCTCCACCTACGTCCTCTACGCCGGCTCCCTTCTCTGCTATAACCACACCCAGGCCGGCGCATTCACCATTGCTGCTGGAGGTCTCCTCGGTGTCGGTGCCGGTATGCTCTGGACCGCCCAGGGCGCTATCATGATGGCCTACCCCCGCGAAAAAGACAAGGGCAAATTTATCGGATACTTCTGGGCCATCTTCAACTGCGGTGCTGTCCTCGGATCCGTCATCGCCTTCGCCATCAATTTCCACGTTACCGAGGTCAAGTCGCTGGGCGACTCCACCTACATTGTGTTCATCGTCCTCATGGCTATCGGTACCTTGATTGCCCTCTCCCTCGTCCCTCCCTCGGCCGTCACCCACTCGAACGGCGATAGAATCCAGATCCAAGAGTTCCCTACCTGGACCGGGGAGATCGTTGCTGTCATGAAGCTCTTCCTTGACTGGCGCATGATTGTCTTGATCCCAATGTTCTTGTCCTCCAACTGGTTCTACTCCTACCAGTTCTCGACCGTCAACGGTTTCTACTTCTCCACCCGCACCCAGTCCTTGAACAACATCTTCTACTGGTTCTCTCAGATTGGAGGCTCCTGGACCTTTGCCCGCGTCCTCGACTACCAAGGCGTCAATCGCAGGACTCGCGCTCTTTGGGGTCTCGCAGTCGTCACGGTCTGCTTTGTGTGTACCTGGATCGGAGGCGTCTTCTTCCAGAGGACCTATAATATTCACGACTCTATGGGCAACCACGACTTCAAGGAGGGTGCCTCGTATATCGGGCCCCTCTTCCTCTACATGTTCTACGGCTTGAACGATGCTGCCTGGCAAACTTACTGCTACTGGTTGATGGGTGCCCTCTCCAACGATGTCGCGGTCCTTTCGCGTTACGCCGGCTTCTACAAGTGCATCCAGTCCTCTGGTGGTGCAATTGCTTGGAGGATCAACGCCGTGAAGGCTCCCTTCATGACCGAATTGATCATCTGCTTTGCCCTCTTGGCTGCCTCGATCCCCGGTGCCCTCTTCCTGTCTCTGCGGATCAAGGACCACTCTGACGATGTTAGCGGCGTGGACAACGTCGGCCACAAGCACGAAATCATGGAGAAGGCCGACCAGAAGAGCGAGTATCCTGTCTAAACCAACTCCATCTGTTTAGTAGTTTCAGTCTCATTCTACACCCCTATCTATTGTAATTATACTTTGTAAAGAAAGAAATAAACGATACCTCAGTTAATAGTTTCCTTATCCAAAAATATGTTAATATGTTCACGTGATATGCATGCAGGGAAGCAGACGGGAACAGGCCTGCATTCTAAAAGAAAGAGATCACCTCCACTTCTTCGGATCAGGACCCTCCTTCATTCGCAATGCTCGGTCGCCGCAACATGGAGAAATACTTCCGAGTAGCGAGGAACACTGCTATTAATCCCAGGAGCACATCGGCTGGCAGGCTACTCAGGAGCTCGACGCTATTTTCATACGGACAGCATCAGGCACAAAGACAGCCTTCAGCCCATAGCTATGCCTTTGCTCAGCTCAGGTACCTCCGACAAATGTCGACACCGGAGCTGCGGAAGGAGTTTACGGATTTTTTTGTCAATGAGTATAGTCATGTGCCTGTCAAGAGCTCCAGTTTGATCCCACATAACGACAAATCCTTGATGTTCACGAACGCAGGTACGCGCCTCGCGATATCATTTTGGCGGCACCAGGCGATGGAGTGTAGTTCTATGTGGCGCTGGTTTACTGAAGACATCGGATGTCTATAGGGATGGTTCAGTTCAAAGACTACTTCAGGAACCCCGCGACAGCACCATTCAAGCAGGCAACAAGCATTCAAAAGTGCATGAGAGCTGGAGGTGAGTGCACCAAAGTTTATCGATGAGTCGCCTATCAATTGTGTTTGGATGTGAAGTGTCACCAAGGTTAATCCCTGCATGTTTGGATACGTTAGGAAAGCACAATGACCTGGACAATGTCGGCTACACGCCCCGCCACCACACGTTCTTTGAGATGCTCGGCAACTTTTCATTCGGGGAGTATTCAAAGAGCAGAGCCATTCAAATGGCATGGCGTTTCCTGACAGAAGTCGTGAAGCTACCCAAGGATCGTCTTCGCGTCACGTAAGCCTGACGGCGCACACAGACAATTTTCAAATACCTCTTGGAAATTCCTGGCTGATTTTAAGGTCTTCCAAATTTCTTGTACGCACTATGTCTCCAGTGTTCTAGCATCAGATCAAGAGTCGTTCGACATCTGGAGGAACCAAGAAGGTATTCCGGAGGAAAAGATTATCCGCTGCGACGCCAAGGACAACTTTTGGACGATGGGCGAAGGAGCTGGACCCTGTGGGCCTTGTACAGAGATCTTTTGGGACACTCAGAACGACGACCTAGGAGATGACCGATGGCTTGAGATCTGGAACCTGGTCTTCATGCAGCATTATAGAAACGATCAAGGACAGCTCGAGAATCTTCCAATTATCTGTGTGGATACTGGCATGGGCCTGGAGCGACTGGCGGCTGTTGTCCAGAGCAAGGAGAACAACTTTGAGACTGATGTATTTGGTCCGCTCTTTGAGGGCCTGCACAAGATCATGGGAGACGCTGGAATCGAGGTATGGTTGGTTCTAGGCACACGGTGCTGACCATATCAGAACCAGCAGAGCTAACGGTTTTCGTCTGTTCCTAGTCATCTCGCGACATCAATTCCTCACCCCACAAGAAAATCATTGTGGATCATATGCGGGCTATGAGTTTTTTGATCGCTGACGGAGTGATCCCCAGGTAGCATCTTTGGCCTTGGAGCTAGAACTATGTATTTTCACTCATTGCACGGTCTAACTGTGTTTGTTTGTTCTCTCTCGACAGCAACGTTGGGCGTGGTTATGTTCTCAGGAGAATCATTCGACGTGCCCTTCGTTCTGGCAACCAACTGGGGTTCACAAGTAAGCATTACCATTTTTACACAGTCTGTTTGTATTTAAAGAGAACAAGCTATTCCAGGGACTGACGAACAGCTATTGATACACTGTACTATGTACTATAGAGCCATTTATGACCGACTTGTATCCTTATCTTTTGAAATCATTCAGCGATGGCGTCTATTCTGAAATGGTATCAAGGCAGGACTCTATTAAAGGCATCATTCACCAGGAGGAAGAGATCTTCATGGGCACACTTTCCAAGGGCTTGGCTCTTTTGGAGCCAGTTTTCAAGCAAAAAGATCTTACCAGCTCAAAACAGGTGCCAGCCGAAATTGCCTTTAAACTGTACGACACTTTTGGGTTTCCCTTGGATCTCACAGTCCTGATAGCTGAGGAACGAGGCTGGTCTGTCGACCTTGCTGCGGTTGAAAAGCTGAGACAGAGACAGCAGGAGCAGGGGCGAGCATCATGGAAGGCGGGTTCAAGTCTGATGCACTCCAAGGCGCTCGAGTGGAAGGAGCTGGGCATCTTCCCGACATTTTCAGGTTACCAGCGCGATGTGTTGACGGGTCAGCCATCGACAGTTTTGGCGGCTCAGAGCACTGGGGATGGTACGGGCGATATGATTCTGGCGATCGAGCCCTGTCCGTTTTATGGATTAGGTGGTGGACAAAGCCCCGACGCTGGATCTATCAAGTTAGCTAACGGAAGCGAGTGGCGTGTTGTCGATGTTTTTTCGCCATATGAACGAGGCCTGGCTATCCGTGTCCAGCCCATGTCAGAGGAGTCGCTCACGGAGGAAGATATGCTGTGTATGCACAAAGGGTTCCAGGTAACAGCATTTGTCGATACAGAGCGGAGGGAGGGGGTCGCAGCCCACCATAGTGCAACACATCTGCTGAACGCTGCGCTAAGAAAGTCGCTTGGGAAGCCCATCATGCAAGCTGGTTCTTTGGTCGAGCCTGGACGACTCCGCTTCGATTTTACACATGGCAAACCTGTCGATCAGAACCAGATCCGAGAAATTGAGGACTGGATTAACACAACTGCGCTTCAAAGCGTACGACCTGTTATCAAAGTAAGGGCATAGGATTCGGTGGGATTCGTTTTTTATTACTATGCCCAATTCGCGGGTGTACGATGCTAACAGTGCTCATGCCGCTCTTCATAACAGGAATACCCACTCCAACAAGCGATCGATATGGGCTCAATAGCTGTGTTTTCGGAAAAATATGGCGAGGTCGTCCGCGTTGTAGATGTAAGTGGATTTTTGTCGCTGATCGAGTTTTCTCGATCTGTTTCCTTCTGAAGCGCGGTAGGATTCTTTCTCTGACCGTTTCTGACCTGTATTTTCACTTACTGTGTTTAGTTCCCCAAGGTGTCGATGGAGTTGTGTGGCGGTACACATGTTGAGGACCTCTCAAGGATCTATCCTTTCAAAATTTTGTCCGAGGGATCTGTCGCTGCAGGTAGTAGAGCGATGATTATTCGTTTCACGCATGGGATATTTTTGGGCCTAATGGACTCATATATCCATTGTCTTTGTCTGCTGAACTATCTAGGCACGAGAAGAATCGAGGCTGCGGTCGGAAAGGCAGCGATCCAGCATTTCATTGAACAGGATCGCATGGTCACAGGGCTGAACCAGGACCTGAAGGTGTATGCGACCAGCGCAGGTAATGGGCTTGATCTCAAGGTTAATCGGATGAAGGACCAAGTTGCAGATCTCTCCCGTCAATATAACCGTCTGCTTGAGAAGCTCGCCAAAGCACCAACCTCTGTCCCAACAAAAAAAGGAACACTCGGTTTTTTGTCAAATTCAAGCAGTGCAACAGGCGATGATGGCACTACAGCGCCATTATTTATTCATGAACTGGACGCCGATATCTCGGATCAGGACTATTATTCTAAAAGGGCAAACCTTGTAAGGGACCAGGAACCAGGAGCGGTGCATGTCCTTGTATGGAAAGAGAACGTGGTTGTGGCATTGGATCAGAAACAGTTTCCAAAGCTGCATGCAGGCAAGGTTCTTAAGAGCGTGCTGGATCAAATTGGAGGGGGCAAAGGCGGGGGTCAGCCCCAGCTGGCTCGCGGAAAGATGACAGGCGATGGCGCCTTTGAGAGATTGGTTCAACTTGCACAAGGCATTACGATTTCGTAGCAGACAGAGTCCTCCTAATAAAAATCGACTATAGAGACTGAATCACAGTTGCGAACGAGAAAACCTAGGCGCATGTGGCCGGATCAGTGTAGATTGCCACCACTTCCAACTACAGGTAGTCCATGGCTTTGTCTTTGGCAGCACGTTCAGGCGCCCTATCAGTTGCGAGAAGTTTGATAGCAGCGAGTTGTTCCTCGGGAACTTCGCCTGTGGCACTCTATAAAATGCTGCTCGTAGGTCTCTTCGACGTATTCAGCTGGGCACCCATTAAGGACACTTTGTTTGCGTCACTTGGGAGGATGCTGCATCCGCGGCATCGCTACTACAAGAGGGATGGGCATGTCCTCATAAGTCGATCGCACTTGATTCGACACTTCCTCTCTATCCAAAAAGATAGCGTGAAATATAAGATAGATAGCTAAATATTTTTATACTAGTAGCGTCTACGTCCAATTCAGAAGATTTCGCACTTGGGCATGCTGTAGGGGCTTCAGAGCAGGATGGCGATAGGCGGCGGTGATAGAGGCAGACAGAGAGAGAGAGAGAGAGAGAGAGAGAGAGACAGAAAAGATTTTTTTTTTATTTTTATTCTTGTTTCTTTTTTTATTTAGTAGTAAATATTATGCTCTAGCCGTTCAGTGCCTCTTGTTCTTTTTTCACCTCCATCAAGTGTTGCCATCGACTACGCGGCGAGTTTTTCTTAGCACCATCCAGCTGCTTTGCCACTTTGCCGAACGCTTCTTTGAGTGTCAGGCCCTGCTTCTTGTGCTCCGCGACAGTGTCGAGCAGAATCTTGTCGTACTGTTCGTTCCACAGAAAGTTCTTGGGTGGCTCCTTCCTGCCAGTACGCCAGTCAGACCATTGACTCCAGCAGGCGAAGCTCGTCGTGCCCAAACGCTGGGCGACTTGCTCAAAGACAACCTCGTTTCCACCGTATTTCTCAACCGCCGTTCTCAATACCGCAAATCTCTCTGGGGTCCATCGCATTGTTCTCCAAACAGACTGGGGAAGGTCATTATTGGTTGAAGAGGATAGTATCTCTACTCCTGGGCCTTTGCGGAGATTGTCGAGGTTGCTGTCCTTGTCCCAAACATCCGCAACAGTATCCCCTTTCATCTCGATCTCGGTCCACTTGGATCGGCACTGAACTGAGGTTTTCGATGGAAAGAGCTGTCCAATTGTGATCCAGTCTTCGATCGCGAGCTTGGGAAGCGAGGCATCGTCCTCGGAGCTTATATTGTCCCGTACGCTGTCCTTGAGTCGCTTCTGCTGAATATCATCCACAGCATTCGTCAACTTGTCTAGCTCTTCAGGGCTCCACTGGACGGTTGTCGTACCCCGCCTGACAGCCCATGCCTTTTGACATTGTTGTCTCGTGCGATAGTTCCCATTGGCGGACATATAATTTGCAACCTGCTTCCAGGAGTGCTCGCCATGCTTGAGGACCTGCTCTTCCAGCTGTCGGCCCACGGTTTTAGATTCGGCCATTTCCTTCAATGACAAGCGACCATATTCATGCTGCACGAAATGCAAGGAGTACATGGGGAAGTGCTTCTGCTGAAAACGCATCCATTCTGCCTTCCCGCTAGGTCGATATTGCTGCACCAACTCCATCAGTCGCTCCCCATCATGTCCCTGAAATGTAGTAGCTCGGCGAAAAGCAGGATCATATCCATGAGCATCAAGAGTCTCTTTCAGCCAGAAATACCTGCATTGTTCGCCACTAGCGCCGATATCAAGTTTCTGTGCAACAACTACCCACCGGATCTTGGGTGCGCGGGTCGAATCGCTATGGCCTTCCCCTATCTGACGCTGTTTGTCAAGGTCGATTTCTTCCTGAACAATTCGGTGGAGCTCAGAGGCCTGCTCAGAAGTCCATGAAAATCGCGGACGTAGACAAGGCTTGGCAAACACTTGAGAGAACGAATCTTCGTCGGTTCCTTGGCCGGCCTGCAGCTCCTGGGCTTTTTCAATAACAAAGTAGAAGTCCCATTGGCAGTTACTTGGTGTACGAGGTTGGGGGCCGCTGCTGATACTATTGGCGATGGCGGTCCAGTTATCTCCATGCGTCCTCCATGCTTTCCAGAACTCCAGGATCTCGGATGCAGTCCAGGGTGGATATTGTCGTTGTATTTTGGACCGATCCCGATCCTCTCTCTGGAAAACTCCCCACAGTGCACGGCAATCGTAAGGCGAATGGCGGCCCTGAACGATCTTTTGGGAGGCTTTGTGCCAGTCGGGCTCACCATTCACCAGTTTCGTCCTTGACCGCGCTGACAATGATCGCTCTATGAAATTATAGAGTGCATCCCTGTCCTCCGCGGTCCATCTGAACCTTTCTCGGACGAGGGTGATAAAGCGATAGCGCAGATGTTCTGGACTGAACCTGGAACGGAAGACCTCCCTGGATATTTTGTCCCAGTCGTACAGCTCTACACCCGTTAGAGATTTCCCGTCGTCCGTTGTCGGTCTCTCACTCCCCTCTTGCGCTTTATGCCTGCTCAGCTTGAATCTCCTATCCTCGAGCGCCCTCATCAACTTTGTACTTAAAAGCGTTTTTGGGTGCTCCATGGAATAAATTACGCCCAACTTTGCCCACTGAGCCCGACAGAATTCCTCCTCCGTATGCATGATCCCTGCGATCTCGGACCATGTCTTGCCCTGCCCCATCAGACGCACCAGCTCTGGCACTGACTTTTCATGCTCAGTCGAGGCCTCAAGTGTCATGGACCAGTTCTTCAGGCGCTCATCCTGCAAATGGGCTGTCTTGAGTCGGGCCTTGCATTCATCGACAGAAAAGCCAAGTGAGTTGCTTATGTCGTCCCAATTGGTCCAGGGGCGATAGTTCATGAGTTTGATGTCGAGCTCAGGTGTCCATTCTTTGAGTTTCTTGCTAGAGTCGGTCGCTGTCTCCGTAATCGTGGAGAGGGGGGCGATCGAGTGCAACTGAAATGGCTTGGATACAGGACGCAGACTTGCAGGATACAGCCTTGGGAGCTAACGGATAATGTTCACAGAAAGCTGTGTTGAGCAAGTACTCATGGGGCTGAATGCAATAAAGACGCGCGCGTGTTCTTTATTCAACGCTTCCAGATAACGCATTTATACCTTGGATAGAACACCCGGCACGGAAACGGCCCTCAAAGGCGCAGCGCGGAGTATAGTCGTGCTCTGCGAAAAAGTGCGAGTCGCGGTGAAGGCTCGTAACTGCAGCATTGGATCTCGCGGACGATGAGGGATGAGCGATGAGGAGAGATCAAAGAAACAATGGGGTTCATTTTGCCCGATGCCGCTGTCACAAGTATCCAAGTATCCAATCAAACGGTGCTTTTGTTAGGGTTCAGTTCTACTACGCGTTTGATAGCTATCTGGATAGATGCACTCGTTCTTGACCCACATTCGCATGGCCGTACAGAGCATGTTTATGCTTTCTTGAGATAACATGCAAAAGGCGGTGCCTCATCCTCTGACTCGAACTCAACTAGTCGACTCGCTTCTCATTTTTCACGATCTACTATCGAAAGATTTGGCCCGCAGGTCGCTGTGCACCTCTAGAGTTTACTTGCGGATTGAGCTGAAGTTCTTTGTTCTAGAAAATAATAACAAGATAATACACCCAGCTATTGCGCACAGTAATGCGTAACTGTGGAAAGCCCCTTTCTCAGTACATCAGAATGCACAAGGACCGGCATTGTTTCTTAGCCTCTACTTGAGTCTCTATTTTCTGTGATTCATACATTTCAAAGGACTTTACTGAGATTGTTTTTTAGAGTCCTTTGGCAATCATGATCCACCTCGAGTCCACAGGAGTTGTATTTGATTCCCACGATCATTCGCTTGCCTCGATCGATTTCGCTTTTATCGATATAGTAAATGATATCGCTTGCTTGTGCGTTTGAGGACTTTCGAATTCAAATCATCGTCAAGTCGCGATCGAAATACCACCGATGCCGTTTGGATGTCCTCTCCAAGATGTCTCTATGTGTGTCATTGCTACCGTAACGAGTCATTTTCGTTTGCTTGTCAATTTTGATAACATACATATTCTGATGGCGCGCGGACTTGGTAGTGTAGGCACAGGCTGACGTAGCTGTAACCGAAGCTACAGTCCTTGTTGATATTGTTACCGACATCGCGATCGGTGACTGGAGCAGTGGTCTACGACCGACAGCTCCAAAGAGTGAGTATGCGTGTGACAACCAGCCTCATTGCCAGTATGGCATCGACTCAAGGGCTTCTAGTTGGTGTTCACAATGGAAAAAATAAGATAAAATAAAAAATAAGCTGCTGGTAAGGAACTCAATTCGCAATGCCATTGAAACATACTGGAGGAAACCATGCTTACCTGGATGATAGTCCACCTCTTGATCCCTTCCACTGCCCATCGGCCGCACTTTTTTGCTACTCCTTCACACCTGGCTTTCCCATCGTCTATGGCATTATTCCATTCGCTCACTCCCTCCTGTACCTTGTACACATTAGCCATCTCCCGCCGAATTCGCGACCAGCAACTCCGGATCTCGGAGACTATCGCCATTCAGCTGCGAGAGAGTGGTCTGCCGTTCAGCTGCAACCAACACTGCTCCCTACCTCTTCGATACCCTTTCCACTACTACCTTGAACCCACGACGCACTCGCCCCTCTGCGTGTATCCAGCACTAGCCCTGATTGGATTGGAGTTCTAACTGTGAGCGGACGGTGCATGGTTGATACCGCGTCTCACTCGAGGCTAAAGGGAGCGAAGGCTGCAAGAGAAGCAGTTCAAAGAGGGACAAGGGTTAAGCGACGAGAAAAAAGTATACAGAAATCCATCATCCACAAGCACAACAGCAAATAATGTATATCAACCATACCTTTGTGCACTCCAAGCTCCTCCTTGACGAGTCCCAGTGGACTGGGTCGCGCTGCCGTCGAGGCCGTTGTGATCGACTGCCCAGATGGGGCGGAGTGGAGTAGTATCTGCTGCCTGGTGGAGAAAGGGACACTGTTAGAACCAAGTCGCAAACATTCTCTGGCACTAGACTTTAGTGCCAGAAAAAAGTACGATGCCATTCATATCCACAAGGGGAAGAATAACAGAAGCTGGATATTCAAGACATACTTTTCTGAGACTTTGCTAGCCTCTGTGGTGGTTGTATGGCCACTGCTGCTCTTGGATCACTGACCGGGTTGGGTCTTGCTCGGATAACGGAGCAGAGACACCGATAGGCGAAGCAGAGGTGGGATAAACAAGTTTAAGAAAAAAATAAGGGTGTTTGAAATTCAAAGGTGGGCTCAGGCACAGGCGCAGCATCTTGCAGCCATGGGCACAAATCACAACTCACGAAGCAGAACGATCAGCTCCATTCGCACAATAACATACTGCGAGACACCGCGGCGCCACTTGTGTCATCAGTAGATGGATGGGTGGATGGGAAGATACTCTGTGTGCTTTTGGTGGCCTTGGAGGAGGGAAAATGAAAACGAGGCGTCACCGGGTCGCATCCTCATACAATATGTACGTGTGCCTTTACGTACATGGTGCCATTTTGTGGATGAGGAAACTTAGCTGGCACTCCTCTGCCTCATGAAAGGGGTGGTGTCCCAGACGCATCCATCCTCATGCTGCCAACGATTACTCATAGCACCATGACATGTCGTGCTTCATACGAAAAAAGTAGTCGCCGTCCTACTATGAGAGCGGCCAAGGTTCGCACTCCTATTCGATATGGTCGGCTGCGTTCATTAGCTAACCGACTCTTGAGGACTCAGAGCAGTCGAAGAAGCAGGATGTCTGCAGCGCTGTTTCGATTATGTGTGTGCCAGGAAAACTTCTTCTTTGATCGCTGTAAAATACGGTTGGAAGTTCACTTCAACAGCATTACTGAATAAAAGTCATGCGCTGTCTCATACATGCAAATTGACTGCTGTGCTTTTGAACAAAGGGTCCCACAATTGCAAATGGACGAACATGATCCAACGGTTTGATCAGTTGTTCCGAGTGACTACCGCCTTCCAGTATAAAAAGACCATTCTTTTCCCTTCTCTTCTTCCTCATAAATGGCTCAGACCTCTATGGTCCTAGACAATGGCTAGCGGAATGCAATGACCTTTTTGGTACGCACTCTTCCCCTGAAAGTCTCCAGCGTGAACGTGACGCGCACTCTAATCCCCACACACAATGGGTAGAGAGGGACACTTAATGATGGGGTCGGGCACGCGTACCTAGGAGCGAGCAGAAGCACCAGAGTTGTTGACCATCTGAGGATCGAATCGCATTATATCGCGCGGTAATGCGAACTAATTTTTGAAGGCCCCCTTTGGGGCCTTATTCTCTTTACTTCACTACAAAAAAAAAAGAAAAAGAAAAAAGAAAAGAAAAGAAAAGAAAAAGAAAAAGAAAACGACACAAGTGTGGGAAAAGGGAGTTCATGGGGAACAAGACAGAAGCCTGATGCAACGCTCATGTTGCTTTCTGCATTCATCCTGAATCAGATCACCTCGCAACTTATACGGTACTCTATTGGGCGGAGTCTTTCTGTCTCGCCTTCAAATAGAATTTCTGTTCACTATGTCAACACACACGCGTGAAGGAGCCCACGATGCAGCAGCACGCAATAAATTCGCGCGCTGAGCAGGCATCCCTTTTTGTTTGGTCATAACGAAAAGGTTTCCCACGGCTTCTATTTACAACGGTGATTGTCCTCTTTTTAAATCGTATTGCGAATCGTGCTTTGAACCAGCTCGTTTTGTGTTGATACTCGTAGTCCCATTGTTTTGTTAAGCACCAGGGTCTTGGTGTCATGGCCTGTGAACATATGCATTTTTTTTTTCTTCGGGGAACATTGTGTCTGCCAAAGGCTACAAGGCCTTGGCCCAAGTGAAGCTATACGGCTGGTGGTGCCACACTTAGCCAGGCAGCTGTGCAGCAGGTCTGCAACATGCTCACTCCATCGACCATGCTGGCCGCTTCCACTAGATTTCTTCGCATCGATACCGCCACCAAGGTTGCGCCCTGCTGAATCGTATACAAATTTCTAGTGTTTTATGTTTTAGGAAGGAACGCCCTGTTCCTGGACTCCCTTGTGGACAGAAACAGGATGTATGTATAGCGTATTCTTTTTATTTCTACTTTCAGGTGTGCTGGTTCCCTTTAACGCTCACTTTATCCCGTCCTCCTGCTCTATGATTTCTTTCTACGTTTGACTGTCCACCCTATGTGTGGCCTACACATCTCATTTTGCACTAAAGTCATTTCAATTTAGTGCAGGCTTAAGACCATGCAACGTCCATATTTCAAGGACATGGTCAGCGGGTCAAACTTGCATCAAATGCAAACTTTCTGAGTAAAAACGAGACAATATTTCCGCCAACTCATCGATTACAGCTTGCAAATGGATCTCATTAACTCATCGCCAGATCGACTCTGGTCAGCTTCTAGGAATATCTTTCAGCCTCAAGAGACTTTTGTATTTCTTTGTCTGCTTCAGCTACTATCCTATGGTCTATCATCTGTCCTCGAGTAGGGTTTACGCGGGTATTTGTGTTATTTTCAGATGGAGATGTCAAGATCATTGTTACTGTATTTTATACAAATAATAACGAATATATATAAAAAAGAAGCTAACTTTATTACTTTTCTTACAACGTTTCCTCATCTCCCCAAACCTCCCGCAAAGTGGCAACCTTTATAGCCATTGCAGCCATGTGCAATCCATTTGCGCATACTTGAGAGGATTCGAGGCCTGAGAGATCAAATCCAGAATAGTCTGGTTCGCAGGAATGTTGGTTCCACGTCCCTTCTCACGCTCGGGCTTGCAAGACAATAGCGACGTGCGCTTCAGCACCTGCTCTACTGTCGATGTCACTCTTTCGCCCAGGTTTTGCTCATTCAGGGGCTTCATTCCTGCAGTGAACCAGCTCACAAGCTCGTCACGAATAAAGATGCCAAGATACTGGTCAAACTCAAACTCGGGCTCCGTAAGGCAGCGTGCTATCGACATGAGTGAACTCGTGAAAACACCCTCGACTCCTGTCGGGGTGATGAAATGCTGGATGTTGGGCGTGAAGCGGAAGGGCACAGGCTCCGAATTGGAGAATGTGGTGGTTTGTGGAGAAAACACTGGGAAAAAAAGGAATAGCAACGAGCGTTAGCTAGGATCTTCATGTTCAAAGGGGTAAAAAATAAAAGATAATACAAAAGAATCCAAAAAAAAAAAAAAAAAAACCTGGCACTTACCAGGCAACATATCCGAAGTCCAGACATTTCCCGTCTGCAGCGAGATGAACCACTTGGTAGGGAAGCGGTGTCCAATGCTCATGATATACGTGAGGAAGGTGACTGAGGCCATCTGAGATGTAAACTGCTTCCTGATCACCCACAGATCCGTATATGACTTCATATTGCGGACCATAAAGTCCGTGAGGATCGTTTCTGGGATCATTTTGGACGCAATCTCGTCCGCAATCTCCATCTTCAGGTTCAGCATGTCCGCCTGTTTTTTGATATCCAAGCCATCCTTCACTCTAGCAGTGTAATACATGATCGGGTCGTCCTTGTGGATGCCAATCATATTGCAGTGCTCCTCAAAGATACCATGAAGTGAGGCATATGAAGGGTCGTCCTGAAGGATGCGGATCTGTGGTGCCAAAGGAATGATCAGCGGCAGATGGAAGAACAAGTTGCGCTTTCTGCTCTCCTTCTTGCGTTCCAGAATTCTATCAATGCAAATGGTCACAAAATGCATGCATTAGTACCCAAGTTTGATTGCGCACGACAGTTTGCACGAAAAAGCTGTAACTGTGCACCTACCCGTTCAGGATTCGGAAAAGCTGCATCACACGCTCCTCTCTTCGACCTTGTCTTGAAGCCGGCTGCTGCACAATGAACGGGTGGATACTGCCATCGTGACCGCGGATGATCAATCGACGACTGCAGTTCATCGGGCCACGTAAAAGCTCCACCTCCGACTCGAAACGATCGATTCTGACAAAATCGTTGCTGTTGTCTTTCAGCAGTAAATATTGGCCAGGAACCTCCACATCATCAAACTTCTGATGCTGAAACTCTGCCAAGTACTGGCTCCAGTTTTCAAGCTGTTGGCGTCTGGGTTTACTGTCCAGAATGTCTTCAAACTTGTCCCTCCAGCGCTGCAGTCGTGTCACAAACTGGCTAAGAGTGGGCTTGTTAGCTATAAAGTCGTGCACAAAGGCTGCCTTCACCTGAGGCTGAAACAGGTTCTCTGAGAATCGCGTCAAATTTGCCTCAGTGACAGGTGAAAGCTGCTCGTTCTCATTATTGAGAATCAGGCGCTGGAACAATTGCTACGTATTCAAAAAATAAAATAGAAACAGAAATAGAGCATCGTCAATTCATGCTCCCAAGTATCATGTAAAGACTATTGCAGGCATAAGAAGTCAAGAAAAGAGGACGTTACCTGGAAGCTATCAGTTAATAGCGCAACAATAAGGCGATACATATCTTCCTCAGGAGACGGCTTCAGGCGCTGCTGAATTTGATCCACCATGGACTCCATAGACAGCGCCAACAGAGGGAACGCAGTCTTGAGGATGTTCATAATGTCATCAACATGCTCCCACGGCTTACGGATCTGCGAGACACCCGCAGCATTAAGGGCCACTCCGGGGAACTGGGTCGTAATCTGGTTCAGTTTGGCCTGCGCCTGACTGTGCGCCTGCGCGTGAGCCTGCACCTGAGCCTGCGCCTGCGCTTGGATCTGGGCTTGTGCTTGCACCTGTGTCTGGGCCTGCGCAAGAGCTTGGGTCTGTGCAGGAGTCTGTTGCTGTGCCTGCTGCAGCATCAGCGCTTGCAAATTGGCCTGTGCATGGTTCAATGCCTGGGTGTGCAGCTGGAGCTGGGCTTGAGCCTGTGCCAGGTGTTGTGCCGTGGCCTGGACCTGTGCTTGGGCCTGAAGCAGCATCTGCTGTGCTTGCTGCTGTTGCTGCGCTTGTTGCTGCGCTTGCTGCTGTTGCTGCGGCTGCTGTCCCTGTGTCTGCTGTGCTTGGGAAGCCTGCGGTTGCTGCTGCTGACCCTGTTGGGCTGGTTGTTGTTGAGTCTGTTGGGCAGACGAGGCATTTGGAGTCCCTGGCTGTGGTGATTGAGGGCCATTGGCGACATTAGCGTTCGGTGTCGTAACACTAATAGCAGCAGCTGCCGGCGTTGCAGCGGTAGAGGGACTGGTCTCAGTAACTGTTGTTGGTTGTAAGGTAGGTGTCGATGCGGATGCGCCAGTCTGCGCGGTAGGAGTGCCGACCGTGCTAGCAGCAGGCGTTGTTGGCGTGGATGGGGCATTGGTGTTGGCATTGCTGCCTGCTTGACTTGGCGTCTGTTGTCCCTGCTGGCCTGACTGACTAATCTGGGGCGTCTGCGGATCCTTGGAGGTCTGCTGGCTCTGCACCTGATTCTGCTGATTCTGCGAATTCTGTTGCGCTTGTTGCTGAGCCTGTTGCTGTACCTGTTGGCCTTTTCTCATCGTCGTGTACTCCTCTTTCAGTGTCCGAAGTGAAAAGTGCAACGCCTAAAAGATAATGGGTCTTAGAGATTAGTATCACATTCACAAAAAATGAAAACCAGTATTAACAATCAAGAAATACCTACCTGGGGATAAGTCTTGGCAATCTTCATCAAGATGTGACGAGCATGCTTGGCCTCCTTCAGATGCGTGAGTGACAGAAGGAGCTGAGGAATAAAGGTGATCCAGTACCATACAGGAACATCGCCCTTAAATGCCTCAAATGCGCGGTACACGGTACCCTGGCTGTCATCCTGTGTCATCAGCCATTGGATACGGACAAGGTACTTCCTCGATTTGGAACTCTTGTAAATGCCAGCGGCCTGGAGATAGCAGCTGACAGCATGGCTGGCCAACGTAATCTCCTTCGGCTTCTCCTTGAACTGCTGATCGTTGTAATTGCCCCATGCAGCCCATGCCTTGGCAAGACCCAAGTCAATTTGGACAGCGTTCACAAACGCCATATTGGCCTCCTCATGCAGCGAGAGCTTAGCGAGGAACATACCCTTCATCGTGAAGAACTCAGCCTTCTGATTCGGGCTGAAATACATCAGGTTGGTATTGTTGATAACCTCCAGGCCCGTAGTCAACTCAGCCTCGTTCTGGAAGTGACACTTGGCTTGTTCACGCAGCTTCAAGAAGGCCTCCTGGATCTCAATGTTGGGAAGCGTGTAAATCTTGGTCAGCTGGTTGATGCACACCTCCGCGAGCTGGTGCTTTCTAGCAACGTGGGCGAAGCGATTGATGATCCAGGCAGTTTCATGGTATCCTCTATAGGCGAACGAGTTAGAATTCGAGCCCCCAGTTCCAGGCGTGACAGAGGGTAGCTGTTGGATTAGGGGCAGATACGTCTTGTTGATCGCTGAGAAAATGTGCTGGCGCCACGCAACGAGATCACTCCACACGTTAATGTCGTCCCATGTATTTGGCAGTCTTTCCCTCCACGTCTGTAGCGTGCTCTTGAGGTCCTGCGACTTGCTTTCGAGATTGAGCGCAGTCGTGCTGGCAAGGCTCTGGTAAATTTGGTTGGCCTCCGTGAGTTCTACAAACTGCTGGAAGACCTGTAAGAGTGGCACATGTGTCTGGGAAACGACCTCAGGTAAAGTGTGCCACTTCCACAGCGACAGCTGAACACCTTCGTCGCATAGCTTGACAAAGTCTGCATTGTTTGTTTCTGACGACTGAGCATGGGGCTGATTGGCCTTGATCAGGGCCAAGAACGCCTCAAAGACTCTCCGGCGTGGGGTCGGTGCTTCCGTGATCGAATACACCAGCTGCTCCATCATCTCGCGCTCCGCCGTCCAGTCCGATAGTCTCCAGTTGGATTCAAGTAGCAATTCAGTGTTGTTCTCGTGTTTGGCGAGGTCCGCTAAGATATCCCAGCTCTGCAACTTCTGAGTGCAGGTAATCCAATGGTCTTCCCAAAGCGAATACTCTGACTCCGTGAACTGCAGTGCTCCTGTCCTTGCCTTGTTGACAGCACTCTCGTACATGATCTGTGCTTGCTGCCACATTCCATTCTGCTCGTAAGAGATGGCAGCGTTGGTCTCAGAGTACAGACAGCGGCGTCTCCATAGACCATAAAACATGTCTTCCTCGCCCAGTGTCGTGTACAGCTCAGCGAGAGCGTCCAGGGTGCTGTTTCGAAGTTTCTCCTCCTCTTTGAATCCACTTGAATCGCTAGGCTTGCCGTCCGGAATCGAATTCTGCAACAAATGCGTGGCTGTGTGCCAGGCACAGAACCTCTTTCCCAGATACTTGACGAGATGAGGAGGAAGGCGAATTGCGGGGGCGCACCGTGAGATACCTTCCAACAGTGCCTGGATGACATTCGGGCGAGCGTCCTGTTGCTTGCTGTGGTATTCCTTTGCAAGCAAGGGGATAAGAATCTTGGTCAACTCCTGTCTCTCCTTGGTCGAAGTCGCGGACCAATACAATGGGAACAGATCTGTCCAGAGACGGTGGGTGACAGTTGTATCCAGATGCTGAAGCTGCTTAAGCGGCAGAATGACATCGCTCGTATTCAACTGATTGATTTGCGTCAAGAACTCGCGATGCTTAGCGAGAAACGCAGACAGCTCTGGTGAATCTGCGGCGTCAACATCCTCCTTTTCTGTGTATGAGACCCCCACTCGTTGAATCGGCTTTGTCTGTAGCCCGTCTGAGGAGAGTGAAAGGACACGGGGTTTGATAACCACTCCCAACAAAATGTCGAGTGCCTGCTGTAGCCAGCACTGGCCGCCAAGATACTCCCACGACTGTCCACCGATAACGTACGTCAGGCGGGTGTACAGCGAGCGACCGATGCTCCGATCGAAAATTTCTGCAAACTGATTTCGCAAACGTGGGTTATCGCTCCTTGTGCCCATCAAGAACGCTTGCTCGAGCCGCACAGTGAGCTCAGATCGAGCAAAGCTGGGATCGTTGTAGATAGTGACCACGAGCTCTAAAAAGTCCTCAACTAGTTTCTTGTCACCGCGGGTCTCCAGACACATCATCTTGACCATCAGGCTTGCCTTCTCCTTGATCGTGGGGAACGTCTCTGTCTTTCCTGTGACCCACTCTGTCGCCATATCGAGGATGGCACGCGACAGCTCCACGTCGGTTGACTTTTCGATGAGCTGGATCAAAGACACGAGATACCAGCGTCTTTGGTCACCAAGATGGGAAATCCGCAGCTTCAATAGACGAAGGGCTGTTATCAGGAGATTGCTGGGAGAGTCCAGGCCAGTGGACTGGGCAGTACCTGGCGCCGCTGGGGCAATGTGGTCCTTGGTAAGCTTGCTGACGACCTTCATCATACCAGGGACAAAGGCATCGATCGCATCCTGGCGGTGTTGGCATGACGACTGGATCAGTGTCAGAACAGAATAGAGATTCGTCAAAGTTTGGAGTCCGTCGTTGATGATAGCATCCACGGCTGCAATAAAGGATTGGACATCCGACGAAAGTGTCACGGATGCAGCAGCCGAGGCGGAGATATGTTTGTAGATAAGATCCATGATGGGCTGAAGATTGGTCACAATACGGGGGCTGTCAGATAGCAAGCACTTGTCCAGCAGGCGATAAAGCTGTGTGATATGGCTCAAGAACCAAGGGCCAGATTTGTTCTCGAGCAGCACCAAGAGTACCTCCAAAGAGTTGCACGCAACCACCTGGTTCACCTCCGTCAGCTCTGGTGGCAAAAGAGTGCGCTCGAGGAACTGGAGCTTCACGTTCACTTCTGGCCAGAACTCGGCACTCAGAAACTCCCTAAGCAACTCAACTGCGCGGTAAGGCAAACCCTTCTTCGACAACGGTTCCGGGAAAGCGCACGCAAAGCGGACCAGGAAACTGACAACGTTTTCCCGAAGACTGAGATTCGGTGTATATGAGGAAGTGGCCGCAGTTGGCGCAGCTGATGCTTCGCGGTTGGCAGGAGTGTCGACCTCCATGGAGCTCTTGGCTTCTGAGATGCGTCGACGCTCCCACTTGAGGATCAGCTCGGCAAGATTGATGGTCAGGGTTCTGCTCTCCATACCAGCATTCTGTACGAGGCCCAGCTTAGATAGGGTTGTAACAATCTGCGGCAAGAAGTGTTCGCGGCTTTCGTAGAAAAGATCTGGGTGACGAACTAGTAACTGGTACACGTTCATCAACTGGGAGCCACTGTGACCATCCTCAACAAGGACACGCTGAGTCCAACGTGCCCACGTTGGATTCTTGGGCGAATCTGCCGTCATCACGATTCTCTTGGGAAGAACAGGCGCCACAATGTCCAACGCCTGCTTCACAAGGGCCTTGGCTTCCGATTGATGGGCCCGAAGCAGCGCGACGTAAATTTGGATAATGATCTTGCTGGGGGTGTCGTAGGCGGCAATGAATCGAGCGATCAGGACATAGGCAGCCTGCTTTCCAGTAATATCGTCCAGCTTCAAGTAATTCCAGCCAAAGATAATAATATCCTTCCTGGCATCAGCAATGAGGTCAGAAGCAAACTGAAGGATAAGCGAAGTCATTTGAAGAAGTTCGATCCTAAGCGCATCGTCCGAATATTGGATGTCGTCCGGATTCTCATTGAGCAACGGTTGCCAGATCTTGGAGTGAATCTCAGTTATCATAGCATGATCAATTACAGCCAGATAATCGGAAGGGCCACGCGTAAACGCGACCAGGAGCATGGGATTGATGATGACTCTAAGCGATTGCATCTTGACGCTCTGAGATACCTCTCTGTCCTGGAACATGACAAGAAAGTGCTCCAAGATTGCTCTCTTCCTTGCGGCCGGGGCCTTGATCGCAATTTCCTCGATATAGAACATCTTGAGAAAGCTGAAGTCGATCACGGTTTCCTGGGTAAAAATACTGATCATCTCGAATATGACCTCGACGTCGTCCTGGTTGTGCTTGAGATACAGTATGAATGCTTCGACCAGATACTGAGATTCGCGCAATCTCGCTAACGAAAGCGAGTCTTCATTTTGGAGACGTTCGAGACGGCCAGGTGCCCGCCACATGGTCAGAAGTGCATCCAGAACTGGCCGATTCGTAGGAATGAAATCTGGGTTGAACTTGGAGATCGCCCGGGTGATGGTAAGGCCATGGAATTGGACAGCTGGGTCCGCATCTGAGAATGTCTTGGCGATCAGTTTCTCGGGATTACGGACAATCTCTGCTCGAAGTGGGGCCGCAAATTCTGTCGACAAGAGGTCCACGAATAGCCGGCTGTGTCTTTCCTGCGTGAGGCGGTCGAGGAAGTAATCCACGGCTTCGTCACTATATCTGTTAAGGAATTTGAGCAGCGAGTGGCGGAAGGGGCTGGACATGGCGCGACGCAGATGGCTTTCCATCTCGAGCACGACGGTTACCAACTCATCCAAAAAGATATTGGCAGCCTGGGGCAGCAAGCAAAATACGTTCAGGATACCGACAATGATACGGATTTCCTGGTTCTCGCTCAAGGGCTTGCCGGCGCATTCCTGTAGCCTCGTTGGCTCTGCCCATTGCCGCAAATGATCCAGCAACTTCTTTCCGATCTCAACCTTGAAGTAGTTCGTCAAGAGCTCCAGCAAACGCGCCAATCCTTCCAAGCCGGCCACGGTCAGACGCTTGTAATCCGAAAGGTTCATCAAGATTGGCCGAAGACCT